>NC_033801.1:130951499-130956912 GCF_001876935.1 Asparagus officinalis | reverse complement strand
TTAGAGAGAATAAAATTCAAATACAGTTCTTTCATTTATTTTCTTATTTGCAAATTTTCCCACAAACATTGTTGTCAGGACCAAATGCACGAGATGGGTTAATAATCACATGTTATAGCTCGTGAAATCATCAGTTTTGAATTTGGCAAAGATATTTTGACACGGAGTGTCAAACAGACCAAAATGGTTGGAAATCATAAGGACAACAACTCATGAAATCGCCGGCTTTGATATTTCAGGCACCCAGCCGAAACATAAGAAAATGGTCAAAATTCATAGGTTACAACTGACAAAATCTTCGGTATTGGATTCTGCAAAGATTTCTAGAGCCGAGTCGAAACGGACCAAAACTAACGAAAGGTGTCAGAAACCATGGGTTATAGCTCACGAAATCGCGAAATATGCACTCCGCCTACTTGTTTGCACCAGGCCGAAAAGGGGTGGAAATGGACAAATTTCGTGGATTATAACTCATGAAATCGTGAAACTCCGCTGAGTCATTTGCCGTTGGACGAAACCGTCGAAGTTGGGGAAAAATCGTTGCCTATAGCTCACGAACTCATGAAATTAGAACAATGGGTTATAACACATGAAATCACGCCTGGGTTGAAACGGACCGAAGCAATCAGAAAACCATTGGTTATAACCCATGAAATCGAGATATTTGAACTCCGCCTAATTATTCGTTGTCAGGCCCAAACGCACGAGTTTGGTCAATAACCATCCCGAGATATTTGAACTCCGCCTAATTATTCGTTGTCAGGCCCAAACGCACGAGTTTGGTCAATAACCATCCGTTTTAGCTCATGAAATCATTCATTTTGAATTCGGAAAAGATATTTTTACACGGGACGTTAAACAGACCAAAATGCTAAGAAATTGTACGGAGAATAGCTCATTAAATTGTCAGTTTTGACATTTAAGACACTCGAACAAAATAGAAGAAAATGGTCAAAATTCATGGGTTACAGCTCATGAAATCGACGGTTTTGGATTCGGCAAAGATTTCTGGCACCAGGTCAAAACAAACCTGTGATGCCCCAGGTTTCACGCGAGGCTGCAGTCCAAGGCAAAACTCGGATTGTCAAACCTACCAAGCACCAAACACCATGCTACGACATGTTTCACCATCACAGTCACCATCTCTCTAGTGGAAACAAAAAATAGGTGAAAGTACCGACAGGCAAATAAAAGAAATAGAATAAGCCAAGCATACACCGAAGCAATAAGAGAATACTCATAAATGAGCCCAACTGAAATAGAATAGAAATATCTCTGAGTCTGAAATAAATCTTAAATACAATGAGTCAAATAAAGTATCACTACGGCTCTTAGCCTCTACAAAATGTAATAAAAATCTAGAGTCTGAATATAATCAACTAACTGTGGAGTTCTGAATAACTACTAAAATAGTAAATAGCTAGATGAAATCTATGAAGTAGTCCCATCAGCCTGCGACTCTCCGTGCGCTGGACTCGCTGCCTGAAAGGGGGGAAAACAACGAGCGTCAAAACGCTATAGCGAGAACATCTCAACCTCTCCCCAGGGGAAGGGGTAGGAGCGTATAGAAAATATAGAGAGTACATAAATATAGAATCATTCATATACATCTAACTTGAGATTAGTATTTAGGAATCCACAACATGAGAATTAGAACGTCGAGCGAAATAATCCAAACAAGGAAACCCTCATGTATATACCATGTCTCAAATTGTGACTCTCTAAATACTAATTCCAAACTCTATGAATGATAAACAACAAACAAAAGGATAATACTCCAAACCTCAAACCTGTTGAACAAATATCTCATCCTAATCTACACTCGAGTAGACGGATTTGACATAAAAGGAACTCATCCAAACAAAAGCCAACCACATACCATGTCGTGTAAGTCACGGTCTCAGAGAAAGCACCCTACTTACGATTATTCAATATGGAAGCAAAATTATACTTTATATTATTTACAAATGTGCATCTCTTATATATATTAGTGATACTCTTGTAATACTCTTACTCAATCGCTTTGCGATAATATGTTTCATCTCCCTATCCCGGAAACATAATATGACGATACTTTTGTAATACTCTTACTCAATCACCCTGCGGAAATAGGTCTTATCTCCCTATCCCGAAAACATAATATTTGTTTAATTTTCATATTTAGTATGCTAACACAACATATTTTAACCATATGTGTACATATCTCGATGTACTTGTCCATATCTGGTGTTTACTGATATCTCAGATGTTAAACAACTTATAAACATCGTATCATAATAGTGCAAGGTTGAGAGACTTGCTCGAAAACTCAACAGTCGATTTTAAACATGCGCAGGCCAAAAATACACTTGGTGGTCGACCACAATTACGCGGCGGTCGACAGTGATGGGTTCCAGGGCCTATGCAGGCCTCTGTACTGCATGCGATCAACCGTCGCTAGGGCGCATCGACCGTGAGCTAAAATTCCAGATTCTCAATCTGGTTGTGTGTGTTGTGTTCACGTCGTGTTTAGGTGATTCAAACATGATTAAAACGATATGAATCTTGCATGGAAACATGAAAACAGCAGATAAAAACTTCTGGGAGCAACACAATGTATATAACATGATAAATTACATGAAATTCATATTCGAAACCCTAAATCATGCACATGAACTTAAAATAAAGCACAAATCATCTTTCATCAGATAAACAACATTTAAATCATGTTCAGATCTTAAATTATCTTCAGTAAATCCGTTCTCAAACCTTTTCACATGGAAAGACCTAGTCTTTATACATATAATACAAAAGAATTGACTTTTATTCATAAACTAGTCAATTTGGCTCTAATAAACATGTTAAAAACCCTTTAAAAATATTTTAAAAACTAGGAGGAGGATTAGCAGAGATGAACTCGCCTGAAACTTGTAGAAAAATGTTTAGGGTGCTAAGCCAAAGCAAATCTCCAATCCAAAAGCTAAAAATCACCCAAAAATCCACTTGAAAGCCTCCAATATTCTCCAAGAATCAAAATAGGGTTTGTGGGGGTTTTGTGGCTGTTAGGGTTCTTAGAGAAACTGAGAAATTCGTAAAATTTTGATATATAAACTAGAGAAAATGAATATGGGCTTTAGAAATCCAAAACCAACTCAAAACAGGAGAAAAACTTTCTGCGGGTCTCACAGTCGATCGTGACGGTTGACCAGACTGGGAATTTCCAGTTCTCATGATTTTGGCCGTTGTGCATGTTTCGACTCTTTCCTTCCTCACAAAAGAACTTGTTATACTCAAAACACATGGTATACTACTCACATACCATTTAACTGTATTTATCAAAATAAATATCCATATATCATGATCAATCATATATATATATATCACAAATTTTTAGGGTGTTACAGTCAGACTTGAGTGACTTGCGGTTGTGAGGTGCCACATAGGCGTCAAGGAGGAAATCCCCTCCTATGACAAGGATACCCATTAATCTCATATATATATATCACAAATTTTTAGGGTTTTACATTCACCCCCGTATTTTTGGGGTTTTACATTCACCCCCCGTATTTTTGGGGTTTTACATTCACCCCCCGTTAAGAGAATTTCGTCCTTGAAATTTCGCAGTCGTATATTAGGAATTAATAATATGAGAAAAGCACTAAGAGGGGATAATCCAGACAAGGAAACCCTCTCGTACACATCTCGTACCATTAATCCCTAGATATAAATCATAATCCATGTTTAAACTTAACAAATCTAGAATATGTGCATCCTCACTTAACCCGTAATTAGATAGAATTAGTACGTCAGGCGAAAAATCCAAACAAGGAACCCCCCATATATATACCATATGTTCCTAATAATTAAGAGCTAAGTGTTGAATGCCACATTCTAGCGTTAAGTATAAATGTGTCTAAACAACACATGCAATCACATCAATCAACGCATATGAGAACATTTAAAATGTCAACATATTACCTGTTCAAACAGGTGTGGGTAGTCGCGATGTACATCCTCCTCACGCTCCCAAGAAATATCTTCGGCTCCTTGCCGGTTCCACTTGACTTTCACTAAAGGAATTACCTTGTTTCTAAGCTTTTTATTCTCTCTAGGAAGAATGCATACTGGAATCTCTATTGTAGTCAAATCATACCTTGTTTCTAAGCTTTTTATTCTCTCTAGGAAGAATGCATACTGGAATCTCTATTGTAGTCAAATCATCCTAGATCTCAATCTCTAGTGAATCGATCACTCTCTGCTACTCTTCATCACGCAAATGCTTCTTGAGCATCGAAATATGAAAGACATCGTGTATGCTCGACATTGATGCTGGAAGGTCTAATCTATACGAAACAACTCCAATGCGCTCGATAACCCTGAAGGAACCTGTAGGCGTCTAAAATGCTGAAAGATATCCAAAGACAGCTCAAGACAAGAAGGAAATCATCCAAAAATTAGAAGAAACAGTCTTAAACTGTCTCTCACACAAGTCAGTTTTGAAACTGTCTCGCATGCGAGACAGTGTTTACTGTCTCGCACGCGAGATAGTTCTTAAGTGTTCAGAAACTACTGAAGCAAATGCATGACATGTGACCATTAACTGTTGAAGGACGTGGGAGACGTTGTGGGCGAGAATCACGTCGATAACTACTAAAATAACAGAGTTTAAAATGTAGGAGAGCAGTTACAGGAGAAATGGCTGGGCAGTTAAGCTTTTCCGAGACAGTCACAACTATCTCGGCTGTCACGCCCCGATTCCAAAATATAATAGTTTGGAGCGTGACTCGGCCGGCAATGCAACCATATGGTCAGATTCACGCCTCTAGATCATCCTGTATACAGATAAAATCAAAACTATACCAAAGAGCTTGCAACCAAGATAATAAAAAGGAATGTATAGATAAAGAAATATCAGAAATTTCCATAGTTCTATGACAAGTCCACAAATCTCTAAAGAGAAAGGAAAAAAAATACACCATAGTCCGGAGAGCCACTTGTGACAAAGGGAAAACCAAAACAAAAAGAACTACCTAAATCAACTGAACTGGAGAACTGATAGAAGGAACTGTGATCACTGCAGCTGAGCCTGCGGTCCTGCGAAGAAAGAACAGTTCCCGAATCTGGGGCATACAAACCCCAGGGGAGTCAGAAAACTCCCAACAAGCATGTAAAATGAAGGGATAGTGCACGTGTAAGTGTAAATGGCATATAAAGGAAAAATAAATTATAAATAAATAGTGATAAAAGAAAATTTACAAACCATAGAGATCAAATAATGTCCATCATCAAACACACAAGCAGATTTATTATTATTTTAAAAGTTATTTGAATTAGAGAAGAATACTTTTATGTATATAAATCGATTTCCCGTAAACCATCCCGGGAACACGGCTTCAAGTCAAGTATTGGCCCTTTGGCCCCATGTGTGTGTGTG
>NC_033801.1:130880133-130949246 GCF_001876935.1 Asparagus officinalis | reverse complement strand
TATATATATATATATATATATATATATATATATATATATATATATATCACAAATTTTTGGGGTTTTACATTCACCCCTCATTAAGAGAATTTCGTCCTTGAAATTTCGCAGTCGTATCTTAGGAATTAATAATATGAGAAAAGCACTAAGAGGGGATAATCCAGACAAGGAAACCCTCTCGTACACATCTCGTACCATTAATCCCTAGATATAAATCATAATCCATGTTTAAACTTAACAAATCTAGAATATGTGCATCCTCACTTAACCCGTAATTAGATAGAATTAGTACGTCAGGCGAAAAATCCAAACAAGGAACCCCCCATATATATACCATATGTTCCTAATAATTAAGAGCTAAGTGTTGAATGCCACATTCTAGCGTTAAGTATAAATGTGTCTAAACAACACATGCAATCACATCAATCAACGCATATGAGAACATTTAAAATGTCAACATATTACCTGTTCAAACAGGTGTGGGTAGTCGCGATGTACATCCTCCTCACGCTCCCAAGAAATATCTTCGGCTCCTTGCCGGTTCCACTTGACTTTCACTAAAGGAATTACCTTGTTTCTAAGCTTTTTATTCTCTCTAGGAAGAATGCATACTGGAATCTCTATTGTAGTCAAATCATCCTAGATCTCAATCTCTAGTGAATCGATCACTCTCTGCTACTCTTCATCACGCAAATGCTTCTTGAGCATCGAAATATGAAAGACATCGTGTATGCTCGACATTGATGCTGGAAGGTCTAATCTATACGAAACAACTCCAATGCGCTCGATAACCCTGAAGGAACCTGTAGGCGTCTAAAATGCTGAAAGATATCCAAAGACAGCTCAAGACAAGAAGGAAATCATCCAAAAATTAGAAGAAACAGTCTTAAACTGTCTCTCACACAAGTCAGTTTTGAAACTGTCTCGCATGCGAGACAGTGTTTACTGTCTCGCACGCGAGATAGTTCTTAAGTGTTCAGAAACTACTGAAGCAAATGCATGACATGTGACCATTAACTGTTGAAGGACGTGGGAGACGTTGTGGGCGAGAATCACGTCGATAACTACTAAAATAACAGAGTTTAAAATGTAGGAGAGCAGTTACAGGAGAAATGGCTGGGCAGTTAAGCTTTTCCGAGACAGTCACAACTATCTCGGCTGTCACGCCCCGATTCCAAAATATAATAGTTTGGAGCGTGACTCGGCCGGCAATGCAACCATATGGTCAGATTCACGCCTCTAGATCATCCTGTATACAGGCCTCTAGATCATCCTGTATACAGATAAAACCAAAACTATACCAAAGAGCTTGCAACCAAGATAATAAAAAGGAATGTATAGATAAAGAAATATCAGAAATTTCCATAGTTCTATGACAAGTCCACAAATCTCTAAAGAGAAAGGAAAAAAAATACACCATAGTCCGGAGAGCCACTTGTGACAAAGGGAAAACCAAAACAAAAAGAACTACCTAAATCAACTGAACTGGAGAACTGATAGAAGGAACTGTGATCACTGCAGCTGAGCCTGTTCCTCGAAATACTCTCGATCCTGCGAAGAAAGAACAATTCCCGAATCTGGGGCATACAAACCCCAGGGGAGTCAGAAAACTCCCAACAAGCATGTAAAATGAAGGGATAGTGCACGTGTAAGTGTAAATGGCATATAAAGGAAAAATAAATTATAAATAAATAGTGATAAAAGAAATTTACAAACCATAGAGATCAAACAATGTCTATCATCAAACACACAAGCAGATTTATTATTATTTTAAAAGTTATTTGAATTAGAGAAGAATACTTTTATGTATATAAATCGATTTCCCGTAAACCATCCCGGGAACACGGCTTCAAGTCAAGTATTGGCCCTTTGGCCCAACTGTGACCCGCAACATGTCTAATCAAAAGGGGTGCATCATCTAGTCAATGCTATAGTAATAATAGTAATAATCAAGGAAAACTCCTCACATCGGGATATCGATGTCGAGGGTATAGCCATGCTATGATAACACGTTTATAAATCATAGTTCTTGACGGAAGTCGTCTTCATGCACAGTCAACCCTATCAAATGTCACTAGGTGATTAAACATAGCATCCAGTGATCCAATAAGCATCAAGAAATCAAACAATATCCTCATTAACTTTAACAAAAAGAAAATAAGTAATTAGCATAATTATTTAGTGTCAAAGCGGCCAAACTGATTTTTATTTGGCCATAGAAAAGTGCAAAAACTGATTTTTGTTTTATGAGAAAAAGCCTAAACGTGTTTGAAATATGATAACGGGTCTGAAATTGGGTTTGAACTGGTTAAACGGGTCTAAAAAAATGATAACGGGTCTAAAATTGGGTTCGAACTGGTCAAACGGGTCTGAAATTGGGTTTGAACTGGTTAAACGGGTCTAAAATATGATAACGGATCTGAAATTGGGTTCGAACTGGTCAAACGGGTATGAAATATGATAACGGATCTAAAATTAGGTTTGAACTGGTCAAACGGGTCTGTACTTTGGTAACGGGTCCAAACATGGTCGGGTTTGAAGAGTTGTAGACCCAACTGGGTCGGGTACAAGTTAAAACGACCCAAAACACATTAATCTACGAAAACATGAAGACTCTAGTATTCGAACTAGAGACCCTTGTCTCATTGTCCAAGGCAACTAACCACTACAACCACTTAATCTTCTATGTCATAATGATTCAGAAAATCTAAACTCTATATCAATGACCGGTTCTGTACTCATAAAGTTTTATTTATTTACAGCTCATGCCATCAAACTAATTACAGCTCATGCCATCAAAATAATTACAACGAATGTCATTCAAACTAAATCATGTATACTTACAGCATGTTGATAACTTACACATATTAAAATTCATAGAAAAATATATATATAATCGAGTGGAAAAAATGTTTGCATGAAGAAAAAAATCAAAAATAATAATCTAAAAGTAATAATATTCGAGGAAAAGAATGCTTGCCGATTTGTCGAAGAAAAGACTATGAACCCCAAAAGAAAAATCCAAATTTCGTCTCCTTCCCTCTTCTTCTTTCTCTTATTCCCGTGAGCCTTCTCTCTAATTTTTTTTTTTTTTTTGTTTCCGTGAGAAAATTGAGGAAGGGAGTTTAAAGAGAGAGAAAAAAGTAATTAGGGAACAAAGTGAGTGATTTGTGGGAAAGAATAAAAAGAAATTAAGGGACAAAGTGAGTGATTTGTGGGAGATAATAAGGGGCTGTTTGGTTCGTTTCCTTGATATAGAGAAATGGGGACAAAGTGAGTGATTTGTGGGAGATAATAAGGGGCTGTTTGGTTCGTTTCCTTGATATAGAGAAATGCAATTCCATGTAAAGAAACACAAGTTTGGTTCGTTTCCTTGATATAGAGAAATGCAATTCCATGTAAAGAAACACAAGTTTTGAGTTTTTCAAATTGTTCCAAGAAATAGATTGTTTTGCTTTGGTCCGCACATAAAAAATGGTGGGAAACCAATGTATTTACTTTTCTTGTGTTTGGTTCGCATAGAAAAAAAAAGAAAAACTTTTGTAAACAAAGCAGAGAAGGAAAAAATCTGACGTGGCAGAGTTTTCATCAATTTCACTTGGTTGGGGAAGGAAATTGGAGAGGAAAAAAAAATCTTAGTTGGCGGCGATTTCAGCAGAGTTTTCCCTCTTCCATTCGAGCGAACCAAAGCGGCACAAAGAGATGGACGGAAACAAAAAAGCTGACGTGGAGGGCTAAAAATCTGACGTGGAGGGGTTTTCTGAGTTTTCCACCCCTTATAATAGCGAACAAAACAGCCCCTAAAAAGAAATTAGGGGACAAAGTGAGTGATTTGTGGGAGATAATAAAGGAGAGGGATTTTAGGGAGATAGTTGACTTAGTGGGAAGATTTTTTTCAAAAAAAAAAATTCTTTCCCTCAAATTCTTTCTCGTGAAAGAAGAAACAAAAATCAAAGGAAAAGATAGAGTTGGGCCTTCAAAACACTCATGGGCCTTACATAGTTTTTTTTTTTTTTTTTTTTTAATTCAAAAACAGATGGGCCTGCTATATAATTGATTAGTATAAGAAAAATTGGATTATTACATCCTACCCACTTAAGAAAAAGAAAATTTCGTCCTCGAAATTTATTCGACCATAATAAGAACTAAAAGTCACCTGTGACAAAGTGATGTGGATAGCGTTGACGAATATCGTCCTCTCGCTCCCAAGTCGCCTCACCAGGCCCATGATGTACCCACGATACTAATACAAGCGGAATAGTTCTGTTCTTGAGGACCCTCTCCTGTCTGTCCAAAATCTTCATAGGTCGCTCCTCATATGATAAGTGCGTCCCAATCTGAAGCTCTGCAATGTCTAGGATGTGAGTCTCATCTCGTACATATCGTCGAAGCTGTGATACGTGGAACATATTATGCACTCCCTCCAACGACGGAGGTAAAGCTAGCCGGTATGTCACCTCTCCTACTCTCTCCAATATCTCAAAAGGACCAATGAAACGTGGACTAAGCTTCCCGCGGCTACCAAATCTGATAACTCCTCTGGTTGGGGATATCCTTAAGAAAACATGCTCTCCAACCTGAAACTGTAGAGGTCTCCTCTTAGCATCAGCCCAACTCTTCTGCCTATCTTGAGCTGACTTAAGGCGCTCCCGTATTGCCTTTATCTTGTCTATTGTCTGCACTATCATCTCAGGACCTAGCAGACGCCGCTCCCCCATGTCATCCTAATAGGTAGGGGATCTACATTTTCTCCCATATAATGCCTCATAAGGTGCCATCTGGATGCTGGCCTGATAAATGTTATTATAAGAAAACTGCACCAAGTGTAAGTGGTCTTCCCAAGAGCCCTTGAAATCTAGCATGCATGCCCACAACATGTCCTCCAGAATCTGTATGGTCCTCTCTGATTGTCCATCTGTCTGAGGGTGATAAGCCATGCTGTAACGTAGTCTAGTCCCAAGACACTGCTGCAAGCTTCTCCAAAAATGTGATAAGGTGATAAGCCATGCTGTAACGTAGTCTAGTCCCAAGACACTGCTGCAAGCTTCTCCAAAAATGTGATAAAAATCGGGTGTCTCGATCAGAAACAATGCTAACTGGTACCCCATGCAAGCGTACTATCTCCCTCATGTACAACTCTGCTAAACTCTCCGTCGTTTGTCCAACTCAAAATGGTATGAAGCGAGCTGACTTTGTGAGTTGGTCTACTACTACCCATACGGCATTGTTTCCCTTCTGGTTCCTCGGCAAAGCTGTGACAAAGTCCATCGTAATATGTTCCCACTTCCACTCAGAAATAGGAAGGGGCTGTATTAACTCAGCTATCCTCTGATGCTCAGCCTTCACCTGCTGACATATTAGGCATTTGGACACAAATCGGGCTATCTCCATCTTCATTCCTGGCCACCAGTAGTGTTCTCTCAGGTCTCGATACATCTTTGTTCCTCCTGGATGAATAGAAAGCACTGAACTGTGCGCCTCCTCTAACAGCTCTCTTCTAACATCGCCCTTAGGCACACATAACCTACCTCGAAATCGCAAGGATCCATCCTCATGTATTTGTAGATCAGTTCTCTCCCCAGACTCCATCTATTTCTTAAATTTTTGATATCGAGTATCCTCAAACTGGGTAGCCTTGATCCGGTCCACCAGGGTTGACTGTAACTGCAAACTCATCAACTGTCTCTCTACTCCAGGCAATATAACCCCCATGTTCATCCTCCAAAACTCAGCTAGCAACTCCTGCTGTCTGGTGAGTATCATCGCCATAGGCTTCCTGCTCAAATGATCTGGCACTACATTAACCCGTCCTGGGTGATATTGTAAATCAAGATCATAATCCGCCATAAGCTCTAACCACCTACGTTGCCTCATGTTGAGCTCTTTCTGGGTGAAGATATACTTCAAACTTTTGTGATCTATGTACACCTCCACTCTCTGCCCTAAAAGATAGTGCCGCCATAGCTTCAATGCAAAAATAATCGCCGCCAATTCCAGATCATGAACTGGGTAATTCCTCTCATGCGTCTTCAGCTGTCTAGACGCATAAGCTACTACCTTTTCATGTTGCATCAAAACACAACCTAAACCCAAACCAGAAGCATCTGTGTGCACTACAAATCCTCCTGACTCATCCGGGATTGTCAAAACAGGTGCTGACGTCAACTTCTTCTTTAACTCCTCAAATGCTGCTTGACACTCTGGAGCCCACACAAACTTGACCTCCTTCCGAGTCAGCCTAGTAAGTGGTTCTGCAATCTTAGCGAAATCTTTTATGAATTTACTATAGTATCCAGCCATCCCCAAGAAACTTCGTACTTCTGTCACAGATGTAGGTGGATCCAATCTCAACACCGCATCAACCTTCTTCGGGTCCACAGAGATACCCGCTCCTAAAATTACATGCCCCAGAAAAGACACTTGCTCCAGCCAAAACTCACACTTGTTTAATTTTCCATAAAGCTTCTCCTTCCGTAGGATTTGCAACACCGTCCGTAGATGTTCTGCATGATCTTCCTTGGTCTTGGAGTACACAAGAATGTCATCGATGAATACCACAACAAATTGGTCAAGATACTAGGAAAACACCTTGTTCATCAAGCTCATAAATGTAGATGGAGCATTTGTCACTTTGAATGGCATCACCAAAAACTCATAGTGTCCATACCTTGTTCGGAATGCGGTCTTGGGTATATCTTCCTTCCTTACCTTTAGCTGATGATAACCTGACCTGAGGTCCAGCTTAGAAAACACCCTAGCTCCTCCGAGCTGATCGAAAAGATCATCAATCCTGGGAATTGGGTATTTGTTTTTGATAGTAACCCGATTCAATTCCCTGTAGTCAATACACATTTGTTTGCTACCATCTAGCTTTGGCACTAACACCACTGGTGCTCCCCAAGGTGAAGTACTAAGCCTGATAAATTTCTTATCAAGATACTCCTGAACTTGCTTTCGCAACTCCTCTAAATCTGCTATCGGCATCCGATAGGGTGGTTTTGAGATGGGTGCAACCCCTGGAATAAGATCAATGACGAACTCTATATCTCTATCTGGTGGTAGACCGGGCAACTCATCAGGAAAAACATCAAGGAATTCCTCGACAATTTCTGGTATGGGCTTCTCCTCTACCTCTATACAGGTTAATACTACATCCATGCTGGCTCGATGCTCTGGCTGCTCCATCACTTTGCTTCCGCTCATGAATTCAAACTCTGGGTGACCTGGTATCTTGAACACAATGCTTCGGCGTCGGCAATCGATCGTCGCATGGAAGTTGTAGAGCCAATCCATCCCCAAAATGACATCGAACCCGTTAGTGTCAATCACCAACAAGTCTGCAACTAGCTCCCTACCACAAACTACCATTGGGCATCTCTTACACTCCCTACTAGATATTAACACCCCACTACCGGTATGTATACTCCAGCTTGCATCTAAACTATCACAGGGTATGGTGTGTCGTGCAACGAACTGAGCAGATATAAAACAGTGCGATGCCCCGGAATCAAACAGGGTAAATGCATGGACTGAATAAACCAAAATGATACCTGTAACTACATCACCAGATGCCTCTGCCTGCTCAGCGGTAAGTGTCATAACCAGACCCTGTCTCTGCTGCCGTTGAGCTTGCTGACCGTATTATCCTGGGCGTCCCTACTAATACTATGGCTGATATGACTGCTCGAAATGAGGACCTCTCCACTATCTTTGGCCTTGAAATTGCTGACCCCTCTGATGTCCTTGAAACATCTGCTGCTGCGTGGGAAGTGGTGGCCTCAACTATTGCCCACCCGGTCTAGCCTGCCTTGCTGGCACTATCGCTCCGCCTGAATATCCTCCTAAAACTCCTTTACTGGGACAAGTGGAAAGCTGATGATCTACCGCCCCACATGCTAGGCACAACCCGTTAGCTCTCCTGCAGTCCTTCATTAAGTGCCCCGGCTTGCTGCAGAAATGACAAATCATGTTGGTTGGTTGTGGAGCTGGTCTTGGAGTCCCTATCTGCTGGCGCTTGGCTGGTGCTCCTCCGGTTTGAGGCTTCTGCTGGTTACCTCCCGAGTTCTGTCCTACAGGGCGCTTGTTTGCCCCTCTCTTCACTGAGTTCATGATCCCAATCAGCTGTTCTGCTTTCCGAGCTGCCTCTAGGACATCCGTATAAGTCTCAACCCCCTTCTGACTATAAATCTGAGTCTGGATCTCAAAATTTAGACCCTGCATGAATCTTTGTCCCTTATCCACCTCATTGGACACCATCCCAGGGGCAAACCTGCTGAGCTTGGCAAACTCTGCTGCATACTCATCTACAGTACTGGCTCTCTGTCTCAGCATAACAAACTGTCTATGCATCTCAAGACGAGCTATCTTCGGGAAAAATGCCTCTACAGTACTGGCTCTCTGTCTCAGCATAACAAACCGTCTATGCATCTCAAGACGAGCTATCTTCGGGAAAAATGCCTCTAGGAAACTCTCTTGGAATGTCTCCCATGAAACTGGCTTTGGCAGCTTCTCCTCCTCTGCATCCCACCATGTTCTAGCTATATTACTAAGTTGCAGCTGCACAATATCGACTCGGTCTTCATCTGGTATCTTAGCTGCCCTCAATAGGCGATCCATGGTTTGCAACCACATCTCGGCCTCATATCCGCCTTCAGTCCCAGCAAAGTGTTGTGGGTTAAGCTTCCGAAAATCGGACACATTACCCAACCTTGCAACCTGTCGCTGCTCGTCCCTTTGGCGATTATGAGCTACCAGCTCCCTAATCGCTTCTTCAAGATCAGCCTGATCGACTTGGTGTCCTGTAGGGACAACTAGAGCTGGGGGTCGACGGGTTGGGGCCATAGCGATCACCTAAAAAAAGAGGGGTCGAGTTTAGGACTGGAGAATCACGAAAAATAGGAGTCAAAGGATGTATTTCTGAAAAGAAAAGGACGCATTCTATACATGCTCTATTTTTGGCTCAATCTTAGTTTCTACGTGTATACAGGACGAGACAACAATTTCTATACCTAGCTCTGATACCAATAAAAACCTTGTCACGCCCCGGTTCCAAAATATAATAGTTTGGAGCATGACTCGGCCGGCAATGCAACCATATGGTCACATTCACGCCTCTAGATCATCTTGTATACAGATAAAACCAAAACTATACCAAAGAGCTTGCAACCAAGATAATAAAAAGGAATGTATAGATAAAGAAATATCAGAAATTTCCATAGTTCTATGACAAGTCCACAAATCTCTAAAGAGAAAGGAAAAAAATACACCATAGTCCGGAGAACCACTTGTGACAAAGGGAAAACCTAAACAAAAAAAAACTACCTAAATCAACTGAACTGGAGAACTGATAGAAGGAGCTGTAATCACTACAGCTGAGCCTGCTCCTCGAAATACTCTCGGTCCTACGAAGAAAGAACAGTTCCCGAATCTGGGGCATACAAACCACAGGGGAGTCAGAAAACTCCCAACAAGCATGTAAAATGAAGGGATAGTGCACGTGTAAGTGTAAATGGCATATAAAGGAAAAATAAATTATAAATAAATAGTGATAAAAGAAATTTACAAACCATAGAGATCAAACAATGTCTATCATCAAACACACAAGCAGATTTATTATTATTTTAAAAGTTATTTGAATCAGAGAAGAATATTTTCATGTATATAAATCGGTTTCCTCGATTAAATTTTTAGTGACTGTGCATGAAATGTTATGCACTAACCACAGAGTTACCGTGGAATGACTTCTGTAAAACTATGAAATAACCGTGACCCAGAACATGTCTAATCAAGAGGAGTGCATCGTCTAGTCGATGCTATAGTAATAATAGTAATAATCAAGGAAAACTCCTCACATCGGGATATCGATGTCGAGGGTATAGCCATGCTATGATAACACGTTTATAAATCATAGTTCTTGACGGAAGTCGTCTTCATGCATAGTCAACCCTATCAAATGTCACTAGGTGATTAAACATAGCATCCTGTGATCCAATAAGCATCAAGAAATCAAACAATATCCTAAATGTCACTAGGTGATTAAACATAGCATCCTGTGATCCAATAAGCATCAAGAAATCAAACAATATCCTCATTAACTTTAACAAAAAGAAAATAAGTAATTAGCATAATTATTTAGTATCAAAGCGGCCAAACTGATTTTTATTTGGCCATAGAAAAGTGCAAAAACTGATTTTTGTTTTATCAGAAAAAGCCTAAACGGGTCTGAAATATGATAACGGGTCTGAAATTGGGTTTGAACTGGTTAAACGGGTCTGAAAAAATGATAACGGGTCTGAAATTAGGTTCGAACTGGTCAAACGGGTCTGAAATTGGGTTTGAACTGGTTAAACGGGTCTGAAATTGGGTTTGAACTGGTTAAACGGGCCTGAAATATGATAACGGATCTAAAATTGGGTTCGAACTGGACAAACGGGTATGAAATATGATAACGGATCTGAAATTGGGTTTGAACTGGTCAAACGGGTCTGTACTTTGGTAACGGGTCCAAACATGGTCGGGTTTGAAGAGTTGTAGACCCAACTGGGTCGGGTACAAGTTAAAACGACCCAAAACACATTAATCTACGAAAACATGAAGACTCTAGGATTCGAACTAGAGACCCTTGTCTCATTGTCCAAGGCAACTAACCACTACAACCACTTAATCTTCTATGTCATATATGATTCAGAAAATCTAAACTCTATATCAATGACCGGTTCTGTACTCATAAAGTTTTATTTATTTACATCTCATGCCATCAAACTAATTACAGCTCATGCCATCAAAATAATTACAGCTCATGCCATCAAAATAATTACAACGAATGCCATTCAAACTGAATTATGTATACTTACAGCATGTTGATAACTTACACATATTAAAATTCATAGAAAAATATATATATTTAATCGAGTGGAAAAAATGTTTGCATGAAGTAAAAAAAATCAAAAATAATAATCTAAAAGTAATAATATTTGAGGAAAAGAATGCTTGTCGATTTGTCGAAGAAAAGACTATGAACCCCAAAAGAAAAATCCAAATTTCGTCTCCTTCCCTCTTCTTCTTTCTCTTATTCCCGTGAGCCCTCTCTCTAAATTTTTTTTTGTTTCCGTGAGAAAATTGTGGAAGGGAGTTTAAAGAGAGAGAAAAAAGTAATTAGGGAACAAAGTGAGTGATTTGTGGGAGAGAATAAAAAGAAATTAGGGGACAAAGTGAGTGATTTGTGGGAGATAATAAAAAGAAATTAGGGGAAAAAGTGAGTGATTTGTGGGAGATAATAAGGGAGAGGGATTTTAGGGAGATATTTGACCTAGTGGGGAGATTTTTTTCAAAAAAAAATATCTTTCCCTCAAATTCTTTCACGTGAAAGAAGAAACAAAAATCAAAGGAAAAGATAGAGTTGAGCCTTCAAAACACTCATGGGCCTTACATAGTTTTGTTTATTTATTTATTTATTTTTCAATTCAAAAACAGATGGGCCTGCTATATAATTGATTAGTATAAGAAAAATTGGATTATTACATCCTACCCACCTAAGAAAAAGAAAATTTTTTCCTCAAAATTTATTCGACCATAATAAGAACTAAAAGTCACCTATGACAAAGAGATGTGGATAGCGTTAACGAATATCGTCCTCTCTCTCCCAAGTCGCCTCACCAGGCCCATGATGTCCCCACGATACTAATACAAGCGAAATAGTTCTGTTCTTGAGGACCATCTCCTGTCTGTCCAAAATCTTCATAGGTTGCTCCTCATATGATAAGTGTAAAACCCTGAAAATTTGAATATAGTGTGATAAATAATTATAAATATGTTATATGGTGAAAATAATATATTTTGATGGTTGAGTATGATAGGAATTGATTTGAAATCAATTCAATGTATATTTGTGAATATATGAGTGTAAATACACAAAACATGCACAAAGGCAAGAGTGAGAATCTGAGAATTTTGACCAGTTGAGAGTTTCTATGTTTTGTACACTGTTTCATTTAGAATCTGGAAAAGTGTATAAGATCAAAGTTGTAGGTCTCTTCAAGAGCTTTCCAACGAATCTTAGATCACCTCATTCCGAGACCAGATGAGAAAGTTACAGCCTTTTCACCAAACCCCAGTCTGAGAATGACCCAGAAACCTGCGCAGTCGACCGCCGTGGTCGCTGCGGTCGACCGCGCAGCGAACCTGGTTCTGCCAGTTCTGTTTCGGGTCGGGTTTTGTTTATACCAAACCCGATTATTACCCTAGGTATATATACTCGTTTTGAAGCTCTCAGAACCCTCTATTGAACCCTAATAGCCTCAGCCACCCTCTCTCTCTCCCCTCTAAACCCTAGCTCGAATTTTGACGTTTTTGGGGCGTTTCGAAGGATTTTCGGTGGAATTTCGCGAGATTCATCGGTGTTCAGCGATAGGGATCATCCTCCTACAAATCTAGGGTTCTCTTCTCATCAGAGGCGAGTAACATCTCGCCCAACTTCACCTCTTTTGTTTTCATGCTTAAATTTGAGTCTTAATCCGGTTTTATTGGGCCAAAAATCGTATTTTTGTATAAGTAATAGATCATTATGGTATATGATGTATAAATCAAGTATTTCAGATGTTTAAAAGCTCACCCACGAATTTGTATTCATGAGATCTAGATCTGAAAATGTTTTAATAAGAGTTAATCATGTTTTATTGTTTTAAAACTTTCAAATCATGTATATATATGTGTTTGGGATTTTAGTGACGAGATTTTAAATGTTTAAGTTCGTTGTTTTCTGTCATATGACATATTAGAAATGTTAGATTTACATTTGTGTAGAATTCATCAAGTTTGTATGTGGTTCGAAGCTGACAGAAACCCTAACTGGGCTTCTGTCTGCTTCGCGGTCGACCGCAGTGGACGCGGCGGTCGACCGCTGGGTGTTTTGTCGAGCAGAAGTGTTTCTGCTCTTTTCGCGGTCGACCGGAGTGACCTCTGCGGTCGACCGCCGCTCAGTTTTGAGCTCAGTGGATTTGTGCTTTGTGTGCGGTCGACCGGAGTGACCTCTGCGGTCGACCGCCGCACAGTTTTTGTGAAATGTTGACTTTTTGTTGATCTTTTCGCGTGTTCGAGATCACCTCATTTATTTTACACCAGTTTGCGATGTTAGTGATTTATCTATACATAGGGTTTGACTTTGACACAAGTTTAGACCCGCACATCGAGACACGTGCGAGTTTAGGATATGTATATCTTTCCACATATATCTTTGACAATTGCACCTCTTTACTTATAGTCCATGTGTTGGATACTCATCATTTCGGTCCATGTGTTGGGCATACATTATTATTAATCCATGTGTTGGATACTTATCATTTCGGTCCATGTGTTGGGCATACATTACTATTAATCCATGTGTTGGATACTTATCATTTTAGTCCCTGTGTTGGACATGCATTACCTTTAGTCCATGTGTTGGACATTTGCTAAACCTTGAGCATGATACATATTTGAGTTTAGAGCACGACATATTTATTAAGTTTGGACATGATAGCTACCTAGGCTGGACATGACACTTATTGTGGCTTTGACATGGTTACATTTATCGATAGAGATGGGTTGTATTCTTTTCTTTATTGTTTCTTGTATTTTAGGGATTTACAATTTGAGATACAAGGTATATATATGAGGGTTTCCTTGTTTGGATTATTTCGCTCGACGTACCTATGCTCGTGTTGGAATTTCCTAAGTACTAATACCCCCTTATTCTTAGGACAATTATTTATACATATATGATTTGTGTTAACTGTACTTTCTGTATACAACGAGCCCTTTCCCTTGGGGTTGGTTGTGATGTTGCTCGCTAGCGCTTTGACGCTCGTTGTCCCTCCCCCTTTCAGGTGACGAGCCAGAAGCCCGGAGAGTCGCAGGTTGATGGCGATGTACTTTAGCTTCATCTGTCTATTTAGATATATTTTATTTATGGAGCTCCACTGTAGACTTTGTTTAGACATTTGAGGACTTTATTCTAGATGTTGTAAAGGCTGTGTGCCTTATTTCCTTTACTCAGACTTGTTGTATTTGAGATTTGTTAAGAACTCCAGTTTATTCATTTCAGACATTGACTTTGTATTTCTGTATGTTGAATGATGAAATATTATTTTGATCTTTATCATTTCATCAGTTATCTCTTGTATCATCTCTTACTTGCTTTTGTACCCACACCTGTTATTGACTCTACTAGAGTGATAGAATTGTGATGGTGAAACATGTTATTGCAAGATGTGGTGCATGGCAGGTTTGACATCCTTGGTTTCACCTTGGACTGCAGCCTTGTGTGAACCCAGGGGCGTCACAGTTGATATCAGAGCTCTAGTTCCAGTATCCTTAGGATCATCCTGTGTCGAGTCGTGGAGCTAGGATAGAGTTTCTTAGGATTCATGTATAGAGTCCGATAAGAATTTCCTAGTATGAGTGAGGACGATATATGCGTATATTTCAAAATTTTGAGAATATTTTTTTTATAACAACTATTTTTTTATGTTGATTGAAGGTATTTGCGTGAATACTATGTGTTATGAATTCGTATTGTGATACGTTATGTATATATATGTATATTTATTATCTCGCTTACTGTGATAATTAAGCTCTCCTTTTGATATTATAAATATCGAAATGAGGATGGGGTCGAGGTAAAACTCGTACCTGGAGAGCTGGGCATGCAGAGCCGAGCCGCAGCAGGCTCCACAGTATTTGATCGACTTCATGGCTCAGTAGGCAACAAGATATTACAACACTCGAGGAGAAAGAAGTGTATCCATTTCCGTCAATAGTAGCACTTTCAAGAGATTCACCACCGATTGTACTCATCATAGAAGTAAAGAGGCAATACCAATGAGTACCCCACCACCACCACAATCAGCTGTTAATGGAGCCGCAGAGCAGGAGGTTTAACTCTGAAAGAATAAGAAAGATATCAGACTATGAGAACACCAGAGTTAAATGAGGATGGGATCGAGGTAAAACTCGTACCTGGAGAGTTGGGCATGCAGAGCCGAGCCGCAGCAGGCTCCACAGTATTTGATCGACTTCATGGCTCAGTATGCAACAAGATATTACAACACTCGAGGAGCAAGAAGTGTATCCATTTCCGTCAGCAGTACCACTTTCAAGAGATTCACCACCGATTGTACTCATCATAGAAGTAAAGAGGCAATACCGATGAGTACACCACCACCACCACAATCAGCTGTTAATGGAGCCGCAGAGCAGGAGGTTTAACTCTGAAAGAATAAGAAAGATATCAGACTATGAGAACACCAGAGTTTCAAGGCACACCAACTCCATTTGCAATCTATAAGGGAAGGAGTATGTGAAAAATTTCTTGAACGTCAACTTAGTACCAAGCAGAAGTTAGATGTATTCAACACTAATGACATCGCTGGAGGATAGCAACAACATCCAGATTTTTGACGGGGTAGCAATTATCACCTATTTGGGAGAATTTTAATCACTACTTCAACAAGCTGTTAGAGTTAGTCTAAGTGAAGCAGGGATATATACCCGTAGTGAAGGAAGAAATCAGAACTAGAATAGTAAATGACAATAGCAAGAGAACTATTGTGAAACTCTAGAGAAACCTAGCAGCGGGAGAATGATTTTACCCCAGTAACAAGGACAACATAAGAAAGGAGCACGATATGATTCGAGAGCGCCAAAGCAGCGCAGAGTTCGGGGTACATGTTACAATTATAACAAGATTGAACAGAGAGCAAAGGACTTGTCGCAGCACACCAGCAGGAAGTCATCATGATATAAGTCTCGGTTGACAGTCTCAGAGTCGTAATTTCAGCCAGCAGTGGGAAGATAGAGGCACTACTTGTTAATCTGAGGATTTAGGGGTAAGCAGGCCATATTTGCATTATCCAGCAGAGTCTACTCAGTAGTACCACATGATCAGGGTACAAGCGGAGCTTTCTTCGTGATTTCCTTTTCAGCTCGGATCTAGTTTGAGTTAGGAAATTGCTTATCTCTTATCTTTCATACCTTTGTTGATAGGTTTCAGCTTGTAGCACATTCCTTAGATATTCCGTTATCAGTCTCTACTCCTCTAGAGGGAGTGTCCCTTCCATCGGTAGGAGATGTGTCATCAAACTAGATGAGTTTGAGTTAGTCATCGAGTTGATCGTGCTGTTGATGTCGAACTTCGACATCCTTCTTGGTACGGATTGGCTATCTTCCTACCATATTAGTATTGACTGCTTTGTGAAGACGGTCAAATTTGCGAGCGTCCGATGGGTCCGAGATGAATATAGCAACCTCCCAGGGCAACCGTTTTGCGGAGTCATTTCTGGCGTACATCGATGAGGTGATGCGACGGGATCTGAGTATTGATTCATTGGAGACTAGAGTTGTCTCAGAATATCAGGATGTCTTTCAGGACATACCTGGGTTACCTCCTGTGTGAGAGGTCGAGTGGTGTATTGAGTTGCAGCCGGGCACAGCCCCGATATCCCGCGCACCCTATCGTATGGCACCAGCTGAGATGAGGGAGGTTCAGACCCAGTTGGATAAGTTGTTAGCTCAGGGTCTTATTTATAGGAGTTATTCTCCGTGGGGCATATCGGTCCTCTTCGTGAAGAAGAAGGACGGTAATATGAGATTGTGCATTGATTATAGAGAGCCGAACAAGGTCACTATCCGGAATAAGTACTCATTACCTAGGATTGATGACTTGTTCGACTAGTTACAGAGAGCGTAGTGTTTCTCGAAGTTTGATCTTCATTCTGGTTATCATAGTTGCGGGTTCGGGAGATGAATCTTCCCAAAGCCGTTTTTCCTGATTCGATATGAACCTTTCGAGTTTCTGGTCATGCCATTTGGGTTGACTAATGCTCCCGTGGTATTCATGGATCTGATGAACGGGGTTTTTCGTCCCTTCTTGGACCAGTTTGTAATTTTCTTTATCAATGATATTCTCATTCATTCGAGATCGGAGATAGAACACAATCAGTATCTACGGTTAGTTTTGAGGACTCTACAGGAGTATCAGTTATATGTCAAGTTTAGCAAGTGCGAATTTTGACTTTCAGGAGTCAGATTTTTCGGCCACATCATCAGCAGAGAGGACATAGCAGTGAATCCAGCTAAGTTGACTACAGCGTCAGTTTTGACTGCAGATGCATCATTGGCAGGTTTAAGAGGCATCTTGATGCAGACTCAGAGGGTAGAAGCATATATCTCATGACAATTTAGGGTGCACGAGCAGAACTATCCCACTCATGATTTGATGTTAGCAGTATAAGTTGACTACAGCGTCAGTTTTGACTGCAGATGCATCATTGGCAGGTTTAAGAGGCATCTTGATGCAGACTCAGAGGGTAGAAGCATATATCTCATGACAATTTAGGGTGCACGAGCAGAACTATCCCACTCATGATTTGATGTTAGCAGTAGTGGTATTTACACTGAATTCACGAGACATTACTTGTATGGAGTACAGTTTGAGTTGTTCACCGACCACCAGAGTTTGAAATATCTTTTCTCCCAGAAGGAACTCAACCAGAGACAGCGACGGTGGATTGAGTTTATTGAGGAATATGAATTCACGATTCAGTACATCCAGGAACAACTAAGACGTACAAGTACTTAAAGAGGCACTTTTGGTGAAGTGATAGGCGTAGGAAGATTTCAGAGTATATAGCTAAGTGTCTTACCTGTCAGCAAGTAAAGGTGGAACATCAGAGATCGGTAGAAACGTTTTAGTCTTTACCCATTTCGGAATAGAAGTGGGCGGACATTTTATGAACTTTATTGTAGGGTTGCCGAAGTCGAAGAAAGAAAATGATTTTGTTTGGGTGATAATGGATATACTAATAAAGCCAGCATATTTCATTCCAGTAAGGACTACTTCTACCGCCGAGGCATATGCGAGGATATTTGTTTGGGAGATAGTTCGACTTCAGGGAGTTCCAAACACGATTGTATCAGATCAAGGTTCAATGTTCACTTCACACTTTTGGAAGAGTCTCCAGGATTCACTTGGTAGCAGACTATCATACACTAGTATATTCCACCCATAGACGGATGGTCAGACGGGGAGAGTAAATCAGGTGTTGGAAGATATGTTACGAGCTTGTGTCATTGACTTTCAAAACAACTGAGAGGAATCATATTCCACTGATAGAGTTCGCTTATAACAGCAGTTATCAAGCGATAATTGGTGTGACTCCGTATGAAGCATCATACTAGAGGCCTTGCAGATCACCTATATGTTGGGTAGAGCCGGAGGATAGTTTAATGCTTAGGCCAAAGCTTATGAGATAGATTACTGAGAAAGTAACATGGACCAGAGAATAGATTCTAGCCGCTCAGAGTCAGTAAAAGAGCTATGCAGATAAGAAATGAGGACATTTGGAGATTCAGATTTGAAGAGTTAGTTGTGCTGAAAGTATCATCTAGGAAAGACGTTCAGCGATTCGGAAGGTGGAGAAAGCTTGAATTGAGATATATTGGACCGTTTCGGATTTTGGAGTTTATTAGGGCAGTTTCATATGGACTAGACTTTTCAGCATCGATGTCTAGTGTACACAAAGTATTTCATGTTTCAATGTTCAAGAAGCAATTACATGATGAAGAGCAGCAGTGAGTGTTGAACACATCAGAGATTTAGCTTTAGGATGATTTGACTACGATTGAAATCCCGGTTTATATACTTGATAGAGAAGACAAGAAATTTAGAGACAATACATTTTTTTTTCTTTTTTCCTTGGTGAAAATTCTGTGGAACCGGAAAGGAGTTGAGGAGGTTTCTTGGGAGCGCGAGGAGGATATACATCGCGACTACCCACACCTGTTTGATCAAGTAAATTAAAATTTTGTATGACTTGTTTATGGCTTATGGTTACCTGTATGGCGATGTTTATACTTAACACTAAAATGAGGGTATTAACTCTTACCTCCTAAGTACTTGGAACATATGGTATATATATGAGGGGTTCCTTGTTTGGATTTTTTTCGCTCGATGTACTTGTTCCATTTAGTTAGGGGTTAAGTGGGGGTATTTACATTTTTGATGGTTAAGTGTAGACATCGAAGATGATTTTCGGGAGTACGAAGATGTTATGCCGCGCGACTTCCTACACCTATTGAGGAAGTGGATTGATTTATGTGTGCGATTATTTATGTGAATTATATTTAGATTTAACGCTAGAATGAGGATATTTTCGCTTAATTCTTAATCTCTTGGAACACATGGTATATAAATGGGGGGTTCCTTGTTTGGATTTTCCGCCCGACGTACTAGTTCCATTTGATTAAGGGTTGAGTGGGAATATAGTCATCCTAGATTGTTAAATATCACAATATGCTTGTCTAGAGCAATGTTATTTGTTTGAGTATAATTTCTGAATTTCGAGGACGAAATTCTTTTAAGGGGGGAAGAATGTAAAACCCTGAAAATTTGAATATAGTGTGATAAATAATTATAAATATGTTATATGGTGAAAATAATATATTTTGATGGTTGAGTATGATAGGAATTGATTTGAAATCAATTCAATGTATATTTGTGAATGTATGAGTGTAAATACACAAAACATGCACAAAGGCAAGAGTGAGAATCTGAGAATTTTGACCAGTTGAGAGTTTCTATATTTTGCACACTGTTTCGTTTAGAATCTGGAAAAGTGTATAAGATCAAAGTTGTAGGTCTCTTCAAGTGCTTTCCAACGAATCTTAGATCACCTCATTCCGAGACCAGATGAGAAAGTTACAGCCTTTTCACCGAACCCCAGTCTGAGAATGACCCAGAAACCTGCGCAGTCGACCGCCGTGGTCGCTGCGGTCGACCGCGCAGCGAATCTGGTTCTGCCAGTTCTGTTTCGGGTCGGATTTTGTTTATACCAAACCCGATTATTACCCTAGGTATATATACTCGTTTTGAAGCTCTCAGAACCCTCTATTGAACCCTAATAGCCTCAGCCACCCTCTCTCTCTCCCCTCTAAACCCTAGCTCGAATTTTGACGTTTTTGGGGCGTTTCGAAGGATTTTCGGTGGAATTTCGCGAGATTCATCGGTGTTCAGCGATAAGGATCATCCTCCTACAAATCTAAGGTTCTCTTCTCATCAGAGGCGAGTAACATCTCGCCCAACTTCACCTCTTTTGTTTTCATGCTTAAATTTGAGTCTTAATCCGGTTTTATTGGGCCAAAAATCGTATTTTTGTATAAGTAATAGATCATTATGGTATATGATGTATAAATCAAGTATTTCAGATGTTTAAAAGCTCACCCACGAATTTGTATTCATGAGATCTAGATCTGAAAATGTTTTAATAAGAGTTAATCATGTTTTATTGTTTTAAAACTTTCAAATCATGTATATATATGTGTTTGGGATTTTAGTGACGAGATTTTAAATGTTTAAGTTCGTTGTTTTCTGTCATATGACATATTAGAAATGTTAGATTTACATTTGTGTAGAATTCATCAAGTTTGTATGTGGTTCGAAGCTGACAGAAACCCTAACTGGGCTTCTGTCTGCTTCGCGGTCGACCGCAGTGGACGCGGCGGTCGACCGCTGGGTGTTTTGTCGAGCAGAAGTGTTTCTGCTCTTTTCGCGGTCGACCGGAGTGACCTCTGCGGTCGACCGCCGCTCAGTTTTGAGCTCAGTGGATTTGTGCTTTGTGTGCGTTTTACTGTTTAAGAACTTTTAAAATCATGTTGATTTAAGTTTGGGATTTTTGTTAATGAAGTTTTAACTATTTAAACTTGTTTTTGACTGCCATACATTACTATTGTATTGTTAGGATTAGTTGGTTATTAATAACCTCAAAAATTTAATTGAGATTCGAGCTGACAGAAACCCAGACGGGGTTTCTGTCCGATCAGCGGTCGACCGCAGATGACTCAGCGGTCGACCGTCGCGAGGTTTTTGTCAGCAGAATGTTTCTGCTATTTGAGCAGTCGACCGGAGTGACCTCTGCGGTCGACCGCCGCTCAGTTTTGAGCTCAGTAGATTTGTGCTTTGTGTGCGGTCGACCGGAGTGACCTCTGCGGTCGACCGCCGCTCAGTTTTGAGCTCAGTGGATTTGTGCTTTGTGTGCGGTCGACCGGAGTGACCTCTGCGGTCGACCGCCGCACAGTTTTTGTGAAATGTTGACTTTTTGTTGATCTTTTCGCGTGTTCGAGATCACCTCATTTATTTTACTCCAGTTTGTGATGTTAGTGATTTATCTATACATAGGGTTTGACTTTGACACAAGTTTAGACCCGCACATCGAGACACGTGCGAGTTTAGGATATGTATATCTTTCCACATATATCTTTGACAATTGCACCTCTTTACTTATAGTCCATGTGTTGGATACTCATCATTTCGGTCCATGTGTTGGGCATACATTACTATTAATCCATGTGTTGGATACTTATCATTTTAGTCCCTGTGTTGGACATGCATTACCTTTAGTCCATGTGTTGGACATTTGCTAAACCTTGAGCATGATACATATTTGAGTTTAGAGCACGACATATTTATTAAGTTTGGACATGATAGCTACCTAGGCTGGACATGACACTTATTGTGGCTTTGACATGGTTACATTTATCGATAGAGATGGGTTGTATTCTTTTCTTTATTGTTTCTTGTATTAGACCTCGGGTTTGGTACTTAGGGACTTTCAATTTGAGATACAAGGTATATACATGAGGGTTTCCTTGTTTGGATTATTTCGCTCGACGTACCTATGCTCGTGTTGGAATTTCCTAAGTACTAATACCCCCTTATTCTTAGGACAATTATTTATACATATATGATTTGTGTTAACTGTACTTTCTGTATACAACGAGCCCTTTCCCTTGGGGTTGGTTGTGATGTTGCTCGCTAGCGCTTTGACGCTCGTTGTCCCTCCCCCTTTCAGGTCACGAGCCAGGAGCCCGGAGAGTCGCAGGTTGATGGCGAAGACATTTGAGGACTTTATTCTAGATGTTGTAAAGGCTGTGTGCCTTATTTCCTTTACTCAGACTTGTTGTATTTGAGATTTGTTAAGAACTCCAGTTTATTCATTTCAGACATTGACTTTGTATTTCTGTATGTTGAATGATGAAATATTATTTTGATCTTTATCATTTCATCAGTTATCTCTTGTATCATCTCTTACTTGCTTTTGTACCCACACCTGTTATTGACTCTACTAGAGTGATAGAATTGTGATGGTGAAATATGTTATTGCACGGTGCGGTGCATGGCAGGTTTGACATCCTTGGTTTCACCTTGGACTGCAGCCTTGTGTGAACCCAGGGGCGTCACAATAAGTTCGTCCCAATCTGAAGCTCTGCGATGTCTAGGATGTGAGTCTCATCTCGTACATATCGTCGAAGCTGTGATATGTGGAACATATTATGCACTCCCTCCAACGACGGAGGTAAAGCTAGCCGGTATGCCACCTCTCCTACTCTCTCCAATATCTCAAAAGGACCAATGAAACGTGGACTAAGCTTCCCGCGGCTACCAAATCTGATAACTCCTCTGGTTGGGGATATCCTTAAGAAAACATGCTCTCCAACCTGAAACTGTAGAGGTCTCCTCTTAGCATCAGCCCAACTCTTCTGCCTATCTTGAGCTGACTTAAGGCGCTCCTGTATTGCCTTTATCTTGTCTATTGTCTGCACTATCATCTCAGGACCTAGCAGACGTCGCTCCCCCATGTCATCCCAACAGGTAGGAGATCTACATTTTCTCCCATATAATGCCTCATAAGGTGCCATCTGGATGCTGGCCTGATAACTGTTATTATAAGAAAACTCCACCAAGTGTAAGTGGTCTTCCCAAGAGCCCTTGAAATCTAGCATGCATGCCTGCAGCATGTCCTCCAGAATCTGTATGGTCCTCTCTGATTGTCCATCTGTCTGAGGGTGATAAGCTGTGCTGTAACGCAGTCTAGTCCCAAGACACTGCTGCAAGCTCCTCTAAAAATGTGATAAAAATCGGGTGTCTCGATCAGAAACAATGCTAACTGGTACCTCATGCAAGCGTACTATCTCCCTCATGTACAACTCTGCTAAACTCTCCATCGTCTGTCCAACTCGAAATTGTATGAAGCGAACTGACTTTGTGAGTCGGTCTACTACTACCCATACGGCGTTGTTTCCCTTCTAGCTCCTCGGCAAAGTTGTGACTCAGAAATAGGAAGGGGCTGTAATAACCCAGCTGTCCTCTGATGCTCAGCCTTCACCTGCTGACATATTAGGCATTTGGACACAAATCGGGCTATCTCCATCTTCATTCCTGGCCACCAGTAGTGTTCTCTCAAGTCCCGATACATCTTTGTTCCTCCTGGATGAATAGAAAGCACTGAACTGTGCTCCTCCTCTAACAGCTCTCTTCTAACATCGCCCATAGGCACACATAACCTACCTCGAAATCGCAAGGATCCATCCTCATGTATTTGTAGATCAGTTCTCTCCCCAGACTCTACCTATTTCTTAAATTTTTGATATCGAGCATCCTCGAACTGGGTAGCCTTGATCCGGTCCACCAGGGTTGACTGTAACTGCAAACTCATCAACTGTCTCTCTACTCCAGGCAACATAACCCTCATGTTCATCCTCCAAAACTCAGCTAGCAACTCCCGCTGTCTGGTGAGTCTCATCGCCATAGGCTTCCTGGCGCCAAGATTCTTTTATAATGCCGAGACCCATACGTTATACCGTAGGGGATATGATGGTTTATTACTCTGATGCCTTTCGAACAAAGAAGCAGAAGAAGTTCTTAAGGCAGCACACGCAGGAGAATGTGGTGCACATCAGCCCGGTCCTAAACTGTATGATCGCATCAGAAGGATGGGATACTATTGGCCCACAATGGTTCGTGACGCGATCGAGTACGCCCGACAGTGTCATGCTTGCCAAATACATGCAAATTATATGCATCAACCGCCAGAGCAGTTGCACACGTCAACCACGTCTTGGCCGTTCGAGACTTTGGGCATGGACATCGTCGGTCCTATTTTTCCTCCCTCGGTCAAAGGCGATCGATTCATTCTGGCGATCACGGATTACTTCTCAAAGTGGGCCGAAGCAATTCCGCTTACATGTTGAGCTCTTTCTGGGTGAAAATATACTTCAAACTTTTGTGATCTGTGTACACCTCCACTCTCTGTCCTAAAAGATAGTGCCGCCATAGCATCAATGCAAAAATAACCGCCGCCAATTCCAGATCATGAACTGGTTAATTCCTCTCATGCTCCTTCACAAAAA
The DNA here is from genome assembly GCF_001876935.1 of Asparagus officinalis. NCBI lineage: Eukaryota > Viridiplantae > Streptophyta > Magnoliopsida > Asparagales > Asparagaceae > Asparagus > Asparagus officinalis. The sequence goes on along the minus strand of NC_033801.1, from coordinate 130,925,027 downwards.
ACAAAAGAAGTTAAAGAATGCTGCTTGACACTCTAAAAGTAATAATATTCGAGGAAAAGAATGCTTGCCGATTTGTCGAAGAAATAACTAGTCAAAGGCGATCGATTCATTCTGGCGATCACGGATTACTTCTCAAAGTGGGCCGAAGCAATTCCGCTTAAAGAAGTAAAGACGAACAACATCATCAATTTCATCAAGCATCATGTCATCTATAGACACGGCGTGCCAAGAAGGATCATTCATGACAACGGCTGCTTGACACTCTAAAAGTAATAATATTCGAGGAAAAGAATGCTTGCCGATTTGTCGAAGAAATAACTACCGCCAACTCCACGAGCTAACGTACTCCCGGCACAGGCAAAGTCCCCACAAAAAACAAAAGTTGATAAACGATTTTTGTGTTATTTTCTAGAAAGTTGTAACTTTCTTACTTTCATTGTAATTCATTGTAAGCGACTGAAGTTTTAATGGATTACACAATAAAAATGACTTTTGATAAAAACAAACTGGCGACCACAGTGGGAGCTAACGGTCTCGCTGCCGAGACCGTCGTATCGTAGCCGATCAAGATACCAGTTGAATCCACGGTCGAGTACGAATTTGACCAAGCGAAGTTTGAGGAGTATTTGTCATCCTCATTTACAAAATCTTCCTTGCCTCGCAAATATAGGAAGATTGACAATTAGGCGGAGTGCATATTTCGCGATTTCGTGAGCTATATCCCATGATTTCGGACACATTTTGTCAGTTTCAGTCCGTTTCGACTAGGCGTCAGAAATATCTGTCGAATTCAAAACTGACGATTTTATGAGCTGTATCCCATGAATTTTGACCATTTTATTCTGTTTCGGTCGGGTTTAAAAAATGTCAAAACCGACGATTTCATGAGTTGTTGTCTGTACGATTTCTGACCATTTTGGTCTGTTCGACGCCCCGTTTTAAAATATCTTTGCCGAATTCAAAACCGATGATTTCATATGCTTTAACACGTGATTATTGACCCATCTCATATGTTTGGGCTCGGTTAGGCGGAGTTCAAATATTATGATTTCATGGGTTATAACCCATGGTTTGCCGACCGTTTCGACCCGGGCATGATTTCATGGATTATAACCCATTGTTCGAATTTCACGAGTTCGTGAGCTACATGCAATAAATTTTCCCCAACTTCTATGGTTTTGTCTAACGACATATGACTCGGCAAAGTCAAATTTCTAGATTTCGTTAGCTACAACCCACGTAATTTGTATATCTACGCCTCTTTTCGGCCCGGTGTAGACAATTTGGCGGAGTGTATATTTTGCTATTTCTTGAGCTATAACCTATTGTTTCTGACACATTTTGTCTGTTTCGGTCCATTTCGACCTGGTGCCATAAATCATTGCCGAATTCAAAATCGACGATTTTATGAGCTGTGACCCAAGAAATTTGATCATTTTATTCTGTTTCGGTCGGGCGTCGAAAATGTCAAAACCGACGATTTCATGAGTTGTTGTCCGTACGATTTCTGACCATTTTGATCAATTTGATGACCTGTATCAAAATATCTTGGCCAAATTCAAACCCGATGATTTCATGAGCTATAACACGTGATTATTGACCCTTTTTGTGCATTTGGGCCCGACGACAAATAATTAGGCGGAGCACAAATATCGCGATTTTATGGGTATAACCCATGGTTTTCCGACCGTTTTGGTCCATTTTGACTCGGGCGCGATTTCATGGGTTATAATAACCCATTGTTCGAATGAGTTCGTGAGCTATATGCAACAGTTTTTCCCAACTTCGATGGTTTTGTCTGACAGCATATGACTCGGCAGAGTCAAATTTCTCGATTTCGTGAGCTACAACCAACGAAATTTGTCCATCTACGCCCCCTTTCAGCCCGGTGCAGACAATTAGGCGGAGTGTATATTTTTTTATTTCTTGAGCTATAACCCATTGTTTCTGACACATTTTGTTTGTTTCGGTCCATTTTGACTTGGTGCCAGAAATCTTTGCCGGATTCAAAACCGATAATTTTATGAGCCGTAACCCATGAAATTTGACCATTTTATTCTGTTTCGGTCGGGTGTTGAAAATGTCAAAACCGACGATTTCATGAGCTATTGTCAGTACGATTTCTGACCATTTTGGTCTATTCGACGCCTTGTGTCAAAATATCTTGGCCGAATTCAAACCCGATGATTTCATGAGCTATAAAATGTGATTATTGACCCTTCTCGTGCATTTGGACCCGGCGACAAGTAATTAGGCAGGGTTCAAATATCGTGATTTCATGGGTATAACCTTTGATTTTCTGACCATTTCAGTCCGCTTTCACTCGGGCGCGATTTCATGGGTTATAATAACCCATTGTTCGAATTTCAAGAGTTCGTGAGCTGTATGCAACAATTTTTACCAAACTTCGAAGGTTTTGTCTGATTACAAATGACTCGACGGAGTCAAATTTCACGAATTCGTAAACTATAACCCCATGAAATTTGTCCATTTATGCCCCTTTTCAGACCGGTGCAGACAATTAGGCGGAGTACATATTTCACTATTTTGTGAGCTATAACCTATTATTTCTGACATATTTTGTCAATTTCAGTCCGTTTCGATCAGGCACCAGAAATCTTTGCTGAATTCCAAATCGACGATTTCATGAGCTATAACCCATAAATTTTTACCATTTAATTCTGTTTCGGTCGGGTGTCGAAAATGTCAAAACTGACGATTTCATGAGATGTTGTCCGAACGATTTCTGACCATTTTGGTCTGTTCGACGCCGCGTGTCAAAATATCTGTGTCGAATTTAAAACTGATGATTTCATGAGCTGTAACACGTGATTATTGGCCCTTCTCACGCGTTTGGGCTCGGTGGCAAATAATTAGGTAGAGTTCAAATATCGCAATTTCATGGGTTATAACCCATGGTTTTCCGACCGTTTTGGACCATTTCGACCCGTGTACGATTTCATGGGTAATAACCCATTATTCGATTCTCACGGGTTCGTGAGCTAAAGGCAATGATTTTCCACAACTTCTATGGTTTCCTCCGACTGTAAATGATTCGGCGGAGTCAAATTTCTCGATTTCATGAGCAACAACCTATGAAAATTGTCCATCTACGCCCCTTTTCGGCCCGACGCAGACAATTAGGCGGAGTGCATAATTCATAATTTTTTGAGCTACAACCGATTATTTCTGACACATTTTGTCAGTTTTGGTCGGGTTCGACCTGGCGCCAGAAATATTTACCAAATTCAAAACCGACGATTTCATGAGTTGTAACCCATGAATTTTAACCATTTTCTTCAGTTTCGACAGGGTGTCGGAAAAGTCAAAACCGACGATTTCAAGAGCTATTTTCCGTACGATTTATGACCATTTTGGTTTGTTCGACACCCCGTGTCAAAATATCTTTGTCGAATTCAAAGCCAAAGATTTCATGAGCTATAACACGTGATTATTGACCCTTCTCGTGCGTTTGGGCCCAGTGGCAAATAATAAGGTGGAGTTCAAATATCCCGATTTCATGGGTTATAACCCATTAATTTCTAACAGTTTTGGTCCGTTTCGATCCGGGCACGATTTCATGGGCTACAATAACCCCTTGTTCGAATTTCACGAGTTCGTGAGCTATATGCTACTATTTTTCCACACTTTGATGGTTTCGTCTGGTGGCAAATGACTCAGCAGAGTCAAATTTCACGATTACGTAAGCTATAACACATGAAATTTGTCCATTTATACCCCTTTTAAATCTGGTGCAGAAAATTAGGCGGAGTGCATATTTTACGATTTCGTGAGCTATATCCCATGATTTCGGACACATTTTGTCAGTTTTGGTCTGTTTCGACCTGGCGCCAGAAATCATTGCCGAATTCAAAACCGACAATTTCATGAGCTGTAACCCATGAATTTTGACCATTTTATTCCATTTCTGTTGGGTATCAAAAATGTCAAAATCGACGATTTCATGAGTTGTTGTCCGTATAATTTCTGACCATTTTGGTCTGTTCGACATCCTGTGTCAAAATATCTTTGCTGAATTAAAAACCGATGATTTCATGAGCTGTAACACGTGATTATTGACCCTTCTTGTGGGTTTGGGCCCTACGGCAGATAATTAGGCAGAGTTAAAATATCGCGATTTCATGGGTTATAACCCATTGTTTGAATTTCATGAGTTCGTGAGCTACAAGCAACGATTTTTTCCCAACTTCTATGGTTTCGTCCGACAGCAAATGACTCTGCAGAGTCAAATTTCACGATTTAGTAAGCAATAATCCACAAAATTTGTCCATTTACACACCTTTTCGGTCGGGTGAAGACAATTAGGCGGAGTGCATATTTCGCGATTTTGTGAGCTATATCCCATGCTTTCTGACACATTTTGTCTGTTTCAAGCTGTTCCAACCCGACGCCAGAAATCTCGGCCGAATTCAAAATCGACGATTTTATGAGTTGTAACCCCCATGAATTTTGAACATTTTATTTTGTTTCGGCCGGGTTTAAAAAATGTTAAAACTGACGATATCATGAGCTATTGTCCATACGATTTCTGACCATTTTGGTCTGTTCGACGCCCTGTGTCAAAATATCTTTTCCGAATTCAAAACGGATGATTTCCTGTACTATAACACGTGATTATTGACCCATCATATCTCATGCGTTTGGGCCCGGCGGCAAAGAATTAGGCGAAGTTCAAATATCACTATTTCATGGGTTATAACCCATTGTTTGCTGACCGTTTTGACCCAGGCGCGATATCATGGGTTATAACCCATTGTTCGAATTTCTCGTGTTCGTGAGCTACAGCAACAATTTTCCCCTAACTTTTATGGTTTTGTCCAACGCGACAGAGTCAAATTTTTCGATTTTGTGAGGTACAACCCACGAAATTTGTCCATCTACGCCCCCTTTCGGCCCGATGCAGACAATTAGGCGAAGTGTATATTTCACTATTTCTTGAGCTATAACACATTGTTTTTGAGACATTTTGTCTATTTCCGTCCATTTCGACCAGGCGCCAGAAATCTTTGCCGAATTCAAAACCAACGACCTTATGAGCTGTAACCCATGAAATTTCACCATTTTATTTTGTTTTAGTCGCCTGTCGAAAATGTCAAAACCGACGATTTCATGAGCTGTTGTTAGTATTATATCTAACCATTTTGGTCTATTCGACACCTCGTGTCAAAATATCTTGGCCAAATTCAAACCCGGTGATTTCATGAGCTATAACACGTGATTATTGACCCTTCTCGTGCATTTGGGCCCAATGGCAAATAATTAGGCGGAGTTCAAATATCGCGATTTCATGGGTATAACCTATGGTTTTCCGACCGTTTCGGTCCGTTTTGACTCGGGCACAATTTCATGGGTTATAATAACCCATTGTTCGAATTTCACGAGTTCATGAGCTATATGCAACGATTTTTACCCAACTTCGATGGTTTTGTCTGACGGCAAATGACTCCGCGGAGTCAAATTTCACGAATTCGTAACCTATAACCCATAAAATTTGTCCATTTACACCCCTTTTCAGCCCGGTGCAGACAATTAGGTGGAGTGCATATTTTGCTATTTCGTGAGCTATAACCAATTATTTTTAACACATTTTGTCAGTTTCGCTCTGTTTCGACCAGGCGCCTGAAATCTTTACCAAATTCAAAACTGACGATTTCATGAGCTATAACCCATGAATTTCAAACGCCCGGACTCAAGCTCGTGCACAAGGATGGAGAAACGAGAACACCTGGCTGTAATCGTGACTTTCGGCTACCCAGCATGGTCTCTTAATATTCATCCATACCCTGCTAAATCACCTCTAAGAGAACCGTGCATGTTCAAGATCCTCCTCACCTGCTCACCGATCCTCATATTGGCAAAACATCACATGTCTCTCCCTCTCGGTATCAAACATTGAGAACTTCTGGGTCTGCTTGACGAGCATGTCCATGAAAACGGTCTTGTCGTGCTGAACGTGGCAACAAGAACCACGTGGCGGACGAGGGCAGGGTTCAAACCGAGGATGAGCGGGAACTCGGTGGAGACATAGGTGAAGGAGTCCCTGACCGGGGTGAGCTCGAACCGGACAGTGCGGACGGGCTTGATGATGGGCATCTCAAGGGGCTGCTCATCCTCGTCCATAATTAGGATTTTGATGCCCTCGCGCGCAGTCGGTGTTAGAGGGATCACGAAGATTTGGGTAGACGTTCAAGCGCTTTCGAGATCGAGATCGAGAGAGAGAGAGAGAGAGAGAGAGTCAGTGACAGATTTATGAGAAAGTCGGTGAGAGAGATTTATAAGAGAGAGAGTCAGTTAAAGAGAGATCAGAGAGAGATCTATAAGAGAGAGAGAGAGAGAGAGAGAGAGAGAGTCAGTGAGAGTGAGTCGGTGAGATTGGCCGTGACCGTTCACTCACCAATAAATGAAAAATTATTCAGATTTACACTATGACCATAAGAATTAAGAAGCGGGTGTTGTTCACTCACTAATAAATTAAAATTTATTTAGATTTACACTGTGACCATATAAGAAAGGTATACCTCTTGATCTCCAGACATATCACTACAAAATACAACCAATATCCTATCATTCTCAAGAAGTGAAAGTCACGCTCACTCTTGATGGTGTTGGTAACTATCTATTTCTAAGGTTGTTTGACCTCGGGCGATCACCGTGGATGCCACTGGTGACTATCTAAGGTTGTTTGATCTCTAAATTAGTTTTTGACTTTTTAACGCCACATAAATATCTATTTCATTAACGCCGCTGGTAGTTATCTATTTATAAGGTTGTTTATTCTCTAATTGATTTTTTTTTACATAAATCTCTAATTGATTTAGTTTATGTGTTCTTATGTATATAATTAGATTCGAGGATTACATATGAAATTTTCCTTTTATAGGGCATGTTTGGTTGATAGGAAATATTAGAAGTAAGAAGTAAATCAAATCTATTACTTCTGAAATTGTGAATTAGGAAGTAGCGGAAGTACTTCTTTTTTTTCATAAACTTTTTGAAAGTAGAGGAAATGATTTTTCTTCCAATTCATTAACTTTTTTTTTGTTTGGTAGCAATAATAAATATTGTTAGGAAGAGAAAAATATGATTTTTCAGAATTTTATTTAGAGTATGAAAATATTCATATAATAACAAAAAAATGATTTTTGTAGACTATCTAAAAATTACTATAGATAGCTGATCTCCATCAAACACCGATGGTGAAAAATACAATCTGACGACTCTCACATTTTCAAGGAGGCAAGACGAAGGTTACAAGATGACGATATTTACAACACTCTAGCAAAAGAGACTACAAATTGATGGTCTCTTCAAATCAAAATGCAGATATCTCTCAAATTGTAAGGAATTTGTAAAAATAGACAGGACCAAACCAAACCCTATGAGGTGGGTTTGGTTGGATCCGTCTCGTCGAGATAGTTAATTTTCATATATAATTTGTCCAATTCCGACTTACAGTTTGAAAGTTATGACATGTTCTTCACAGCAAGTTATGTTCCGAAGTCCGTCTGCAAGACTGGACTTCGCCTGAACATTGGACTTAGCTTGTAGCTCGCCAAGCTCGCCTGAGGCTCGCCTTTGTGTTCCAGAGTCAAAACGCAGAGCTCATGTCCGCGTTCCATATGCAAAACGCATGGTTCATCCCCAGCGTTCAAGTTCAAAACGTAGGGTTCATCCTCAGCGTTCAAGTCCAGACGTAGAGCTCGTGGCCACATTCCTAGAACAAAACACAGAGGTCCTCCCTGTGTTGCAACACCAAAACGTGGAGGTCCTCCCCGTGTGTCAAGAACAAAACGCAGAGGTCCTCCTTGCGTTGCAAAATCAAAACACAGGGGTTGATCGGTCCTGCGTTGCAACATCAAAAATACAGGGGTCCTCCCTACGTTGCAACATCAAAAACACAGAGGTCCTCCCTGTGTTGCAACATCCAAATGCAGACTTCATTGCTACGTTTTCAGCCCAAAACGCAAGACCCAACTCTGCGTTCTAGATCCAAAAAGCGGTGCGGCCACTGCATTCTGAGCCAACTAGAAAAATGTCTAACTCTACGTTTTAGGTCTAAAACGCAGGGTTCGGGCCCAGAACGTTGTTTTTAGAGTTTGACTCGTTCAAACACGAGTTGAACGGTTCCAGAAATCGTTTTCTCCCCACAAATTGAGGGATTTCTGCCCCTCTTAGGAGCGGATTAAAGGGGCGGTTACACTCCATTCAACCCTCATTATGGAGAGAATTAAGGGGGCAGTTACACCCCTTAATGCTCTATAAATATCTAAGAAATCAGCTTAGTTCGGATCCTTGGGCTTGGCAGCAAAGAAGAGATCTTTGGCTGGTTTTTTGGGGAATTGCTAAAGAATTAAGATCAGTAATTATCTCTTGGAGCATCTTCAGATCTTGGAAGGCCTAGAGCATCATCAGGAGCCATTCTTGGAGCTTTCCTACTTGGCTTATAAACCGATTTTCGGTTTAAATTAACTCTGTTACAGAGTTTAAACTCAACTCTGTTACAGAGTTTAAACTCACTCTGAGTTCTTAAACTCATTAAGAGTTATTTTCAAACTTGCCACGCAAGTTATCCTCGACGTCAATCAAGAGGAATCAACCACGTTCTAGTGAAACAAGATGTTCGGATTGTCAACGGAGAGCAAACTCGACGCGAACATTCGAGGGAGGTACTCCATCGCCACCATGAAGAACCCAGAATTAAACAAAGGGAAGGATCTCCGTCAATCTTTTTCTCTTTTATAAATCGGGATTCCGATTGAGAAGAATTGTAATTTCTTTTCTAAAGTTTGTTAGAGAGAAATTGTATTGAAAGCGCTGTAATCATTCTTTATCTAAATCAGTTAGAGAGAATAACACATTTTTGTTCTCAATTGTCTTCTTCGAATTTTCCACCAAACAATTTTATTCCTAAATTGACTCAATTTCATCTACTTCTGAGGTACTTCGGAGCCTTGAGGGGAGGAAAAAGATTCAAAAAGTAGGGATGCCATGTAGTTGCCACATCAACTTCTAAGGAAGTATTGGAAGTAGCGTTTTCAAAGAAACAAACATACTTTTCTTCTCGAAAGTAACAGAAATGGCGCCGATTTTATTTACTTCACATACTTCATAGCTACTTCCATGTAAACAAACAGACACTTAGGTTCTATAATAAGTATTGTGCATTATAAAGCCAAATTTCGTTCTTGTTAAAATAATCAACACTATTCATATGCATGGTAATGCCAGATTTATTCATGATTTAACAAGTCTTATAAGTTTTTGTCAACTTCAAGGTTTTCAAGTGCTCTGGTCATTCTAGTGGTTTCATCAGATACTCGTGAAGGAAGGAATCACAAAGCTTGCAACAAATAACATCATCTACTTAGGTAAATAGTACTATAGTTTTTTTGAAGTAAGTAAATAGTACTATAGTTATATGGAGTTTCATAGTAAAAACCAATATAGTTGAGATGAAACATAATTGATAGGAATGTAGATTGCATAGTGCTCGATCATCTCACTTTGCAATAGTTAGGTCTAGGATATTCCATGAGAAAAGATTAGAAACAAACTTGCAAACACGTGAGATAACAGCCCCCCTACAACCTTATGCGTTGTTCAAGATGAAGAGATACATATATGATTCAGTTAAGATTATTCAGATATAAGTTCTTGCCATGTCACTTCAGTCTTGGCTCCAAGCCTAAAGGGGTTTTTTGTGAAAGTCCTCTTCGGGCCCGTTTGGTTCCAAATTTTTTTTGGTGAATCCCTGACACAGCCCCTGTTTTCTATCAGAAATCACCCCAAAACGCCATTTTTTGGGGTGATTTGGGGTGAAACCTGCCACAGATGGGACACTGTGGCAGGTTTTCCCCTGTTTTCACCCTAAAAATATCGCTACCAAACAGCCCCTTCATGAACTGTTGCGCGCAGCGGAAATTTCGGCAGCACTTCGGCAGCACAACAAGAGAGTCAGATCGCAATAAGAATTCTCGTCTCACCAAGGAGATAAGAATCTGAAGCGGATATCTCAACCAAGTGAGATATCGGCTCTTCCTCTCATCAGTTCTAGGACTGACCTGTCGAATCTCCTGCACTGTAGCCGCACAACTTTCCTCTGCTGTGATTTTTCTGTCGCAGCCGCAAAATCAATCAAGTCTCCAAAGCAGCAAAACCTCACACGCCCGAAGCCGCACAACTCCTTGCACGCCTCCTTCGCACTTTGTTTTTCTCTGCCGCCACACAAATTGCACGCCCCCACTTTTCCTTCTCTGCACCAAACCCTAGGACAGAATATATATGACTATTTATAGCCTGACAAAAAAAAACGTGTTCATGGGCCGATTTTTTTTTCATCCGCAAAACTCAATCCCTTCACGCGGTCATGTGAAAGAAAACAAGGGCCAAGTGTGGCCCCCACAAACACAAACCGATTTTCACGTGTTCACAATTCTCCACCTCGGTGAAGTTTTCCCAAAACTGAACCGACACTAAAGCAACCAAATGTCCCACTTGTTGTGTCCAGTACGAAGAGAAACAATTCATGACAACGGACTCAATCCACAACAAGTCGAGAACCCGAACGAGAGTTCAAACAATCTCACCCCCATCGAAACCAATACCGGCTGCATCATAAAGACTGCCTACGTATCCTCTTGCCCAAGGAATCAAGCCGAACGTAGTTCGAATGTGCAACAAGTTTCGACAATGATCAAACTTGTTGCTCGGAACCACCTTAGTGAGCATATCCGCCGGATTATCCTTCGTGTGGACTTTCACAATTTCCACATCGCCATCTTCAAGAACATCCCGAACGAAGTGATAACGAACATCAATGTGCTTCGTCCGCGCATGAAAAACCTGATTCTTCACCAAATAGATAGCACTCATGCTATCACAATGAATAGTGACAGACCGTTGCGATATACTAAGTTCCTCCAAAAGTCCTCGAAGCCAAATAGCCTCCTTCACAGCCTCCGTAACTGCCATATACTCTGCAGCCACCGTCGACTGTAAGGTGCATCTCCAACACACCGGCGCACGGGTCAAAGTAAACACATACCCCGTAGTAGACCGGCGCTTATCCAAATCCCCAGCATAATCCGAATCAACATAGCCTATGCATAACTGCCCACCTGTAGTGTCCCGCTCATAAACTAAACCAACATTGAGCGTACCTCGAATGTACCTCAAAATCCATTTCACGGCGTCCCAATGACCTACTCCTGGATCATGCATGTATCTCGAAACCATGCTTACCGCCTGTGACAAATCCGGTCTCGTACATACCATTGCGTACATCAAGCTCCCAACCGCACTCGCATATGGAGTCTTCGACATTAACTCTCGATCTTCAACTGACTTTGGTGAAAGACCAGCTGAAAGCTTCAAATGGGCTCCCAAAGGTACACCAACTGGCTTCGTATCCATGCTAACATGGAATCGCTGTAGAACCTTCTTCAAATAAGCCACCTGTGTCAAACAAATTCTGCCCTTCTTCTTGTCTCTGCCGATCTCCATCCCTAAAATGCGCTTCGCCTCACCCAAGTCCTTCATCTCAAACTCATTTGAAAGCTGAACTTTCAACTCATCTATAGCCGACCTGGAAATAGAGGCAACCAACATGTCATCGACATAGAGCAACAAATAAATGTACGCACCTCCTTTCAACTTACGAAAATATACGCAAGGATCAAACTGGCTCCGAGTGTACGAATGACCAAGCATAAAACCATCAAATCGCCTATACCACTGTCGAGGAGACTGTTTCAAACCGTATAGCGATTTCTTCAACCTGCAAACCAACTTATCTTTCCCTGCAGCTCAGAATCCTAATGCCTGAGTCATATATATTTCTTCATCAAGATCATCATGAAGAAATGCTGTTTTCACATCCAACTGATCTAATTCCAAACCATACTGTGCCACCAAAGCTAGCAAAATCCGAATCGAAGAGTGCTTCACCACCAGAGAGAAAACCTCATTATAGTCAATACCTTCCTCCTATGAATAGCCCTTCGCAACCAACCAAGCTTTGAACCTCAATGGAGTGCCCTCAATGCCCTCCTTCTTCGTGTATACCCACTTGCAACCAATTGCCTTCCGCCCCTTTGGAAGCTCAACAAGCTCCCATGTATCGTTCTTATGAAGAGATTCCATCTCCTCCTGCATAGCCACCTGCCACGAATCAGCCTCCGAACTCTGCTCGGCCTCTCTGAATGTAGTAGGCACTAACTCATTGATACTCTCCACCGGAAGTGCATACGCAACTGTGTCGGCATACCGTGCTGGCATCTGTATGTTTCTCCTCTGTCTCCGAGCCGCAATCGAATCCTGAACCTGAGCCGTCGGTTCCTGATTCTGCACATTTGTACTCGTATCCTCCGTGTCACCGTCGTGCTCGCCTGGCGTCACCTCAGTCGGCACCTGCAAGGATACTGTACCATCTGGACAATGTGGAGTTGCATCGATCTCCACCACCTGCGATATCTCTTCCGTCGGATCGCTCTCCACCTGATGAGAGCTGGGAAGCTTCAAGATAGAAGCCTCATCGAATGTGACGTTCCTACTCAGCACAATCTTCTTATCAACTGGATCCCAAAGCTTGTATCCCTTGACACCACGCTTGAATCCTACAAATATGGCCTTCCTAGCTCGAGGTTCTAATTTATCAGTTCTAACATGATAATATGCAGGGCAACCAAATACCTTAAGCTGGTCATAGTCATGTGCTGTCTCTCCCGACCACATCTCCATAGGGGTCTTCCCCTCAATCGCAGATGAAGGCAGCCTATTAATGAGGTGGCTCGCATATGTAAGTGTCTCAGCCCAAAAGATCTTCTCCAAACCACTCTGCGACAATAAGCATCGGATCTTCTCCAGTAAAGACCGATTCAACCTCTCTGCCACCCCATTTTGCTGCGGTGTATGACTAACCGTGAAGTACCTTTCTATGCCCTCGTCTCGACATAGCTGCAGAAAGGGATCAGAAGTATACTCACCACCGTTATCGGATCGCAACGTCTTGATCTTTCTCCCAGTCTGCAGTTCCAATCTCTTCTTCCACTCCACAAACAAATCTAGGACTTCATTCTTCTTCGTCATGGTGTACACCCAACAACGCCTAGAATAGTCATCTATAAAAGTGACGAACCAATGTCGACCACCAAGTGATGCCGTCTTAGTGGGACCCCAAACATCTGTGTGCACGTAGTCCAAGATGCCCCTCGTCCTATGAATGGCCGTCCCGAACTTCACCTTCGTCTTCTTGCCAAGAACACAGTGCTCACAGAACTCAATCTTCCCACTCTTGGCTCCCTTCAATAGCCCCTGCTTACACAATGCCTGCAGTGACTTTTCACCTGTGTGCCCCAACCTATAGTGCCAAAGTCTGCTCATGTCCGCTTCTGAAATAGCCGAAGCAACCTGGCCAATCTCGGTGCTTCCCTTCAGATAATACAAATTCCGATTGCGGACTCCCCTCATCACAACCAATGATCCCTTAGTAACCTTCGCTACAGCGTTTTCGAAAGTCACCTTGAATCCCTTCGCCTCCAAAGCTCCAACTGAGATAAGATTTTTCTTCAGTTGAGGAACAAATCTCACCTCCTTCAACTCACGGACTACTCCATCGTGCATCCTAATCCGCACGGTACCTATCCCACAAACGCCACAGGATTGATCATTTCCCATGACAACAACGCCCCCGTCGACTTTCTCAAAAGATGCAAACCAGTCTCGCCTAGGGGTCACATGAAAGGTAGCGCCGGAATCAAGCATCCAATCTGATGCATCCACATGGTTCACCTCCGGAGTAATCAGTAGAGAAAAGCACGAATCATCGGAATCATCGCCTTTCGCAATGTTCACCTCATTAGCCTTCGGGCCATTTTTCTTGCCATTCTCTTTCTCCTTGAGCTTCGGGCAGTCTCTCTTCCAATGTCCCTGCTCCTTGCAGAATGCACATTAGTTCTTTGCTAATTGGTGACGGCCTCTAGACTTTGACCTTCCTCTATTACCACCTTTCGGATATAGGCTTCTACCTCTTGTCGACAAGGCCTCTCCTGAAGTACTAGCGCGGGAAGTCTCCTTATCCTTCCTCCTCAAATCGTAGTTCGTCAAAGCGTTAGTCACTTCACTATAGCTGATAGAAGATCTCCCGTTTAACAAAGTGAGCACGAAGGTATCATACTCCTCATCCGGTAAGGAGCCCAACAAAATAATCGCCTTGTACTCATCCGATATCTTCTCATCAACATTCGCCAAGTCCGACAACAACTTCGTATAGTTGTTCACATGAGCCGCAAGCGAGGTGCCTCTGGACATCTGGAATCTGAATAACCTACGCAGCAAGTGCAATCGGTTCTCAACACTCTTCGTAAGGTACTTATTGTTGAGAATTTCCCACATCTTCATCGCAGACGTCACCCCAATCACATCATACTTCAGCTCCTGTTCCAAACAGGACCTGATCACCCCACAAGCGTTCCTATTCATTTTCTCCCATACCGCCTCTTCATATTTAGGTGGCCTCTCGTGGACCATGATGGTCTCTTCCAAATTCTGAGCATTTAACGCATCCTGTACGTCGCTCATCCACAAACCAAAGTTGATTTTTCCGTCATATTTCACCACACTAATTTTGGTGTTTTGAAAACCAACTTGTATTGTACCCGCCATCGATTTGCTGCTTTCAAGCGAAAATTTCGACAGCACTTCGGCAGCACAACAAGAGAGTCAGATCGCAATAAGAATTCTCGTCTCACCAAGGAGATAAGAATCTGAAGCGGATATCTCAACCAAGTGAGATATCGGCTCTTCCTCTCATCAGTTCTAGGACTGACTTGTCGAGTGATCCTAAAAAGCTATTACAAATCACACAAAAGCAGTACAATCAATTTTTACGTGGTTCGGTAAATTGCCTACGTCCACGGGGCAAGGAGGGGGGGAGATCTACTAATAAAGGGAGAGATTACAACTAGGGTTTACACAAGAATCTCACAAATAAAACCCTCACACAACACTCTCAAATCCCTCACAAACTCTCTCACAAAAGATGCACAAAGGCCTTGCACAAATCTCCTGCACTGTAGCCGCACAACTTTCCTCTGCTGTGATTTTTCTGTCGCAGCCGCAAAATCAATCAAGTCTCCAAAGCAGCAAAACCTCACACGCCCGAAGCCGCACAACTCCTTGCACGCCTCCTTCGCACTTTGTTTTTCTCTGCTGCCACACAAATTGCACGCCCCCACTTTTCCTTCTCTGCACCAAACCCTAGGACAGAATATATATGACTATTTATAGCCTGACAAAAAAAAAACGTGTTCATGGGCCGATTTTTTTTTCATCCGCAAAACTCAATCCCTTCACGCGGTCATGTGAAAGAAAACAAGGGCCAAGTGTGGCCCCCACAAACACAAACCGATTTTCACGTGTTCACATGAACCGTATGGACTTTTCATCTGCCATGTCATGCTTGAGGATTAAACCAATCTTAAATATTCCCCGTTGCATATGTGAACGGGGCGGAAGCAGTGCTCAATTGAAACTTAATTAACCTTCCTTAGGCTGGTCAATTATGTTTCACTAATTAGTTTTAAAAAATTGTTCTTCAACAATTTCTAATTTTTTGGGCGTCTTTCCCACTTTTGGATTTTTTTGCATGAAGGACAAGTAATGAGGAGTTTATCCAGCTTTTAAAATTGAAATGAATATAAGGCGGAGCTAACAAGTAACACCCTTATTTTTAGTTTAGATTTTTGCATTTTTAACTTCAATTAATTTTGTTACAAGCAATCTCTCTTTTTATGCCTTGTTCTCATTAATATATATGACATGTGTATTAAGTTTGAAGCATAATTCACGTAACCCGGCAACAGAAAATTCTGCAGTACTGCACAAGTATTACACTACTGTAGCATGATTGTTGAGAGGAAAAAACTATAGTATTTGTTTAAATTTTTTGCCTCATATTATAGTAAAATTTAAAACCATATATATGATATTATATTACACTTTACAACCATACAAGTAAAATGAGGAACATCAAATTTGGTATATAAGATCATAGCTTTATATTGTTAAGTATTACCTATTTACGAGATCATAATTGATAATTGGAGAGAAGCCCTAGCCCTAGCCTGAAGTCCTATTTACGAGTTGTATCTTTACAACCTAAGGTGACGGGTGCTGTTTGTGCGACCGATGGCAACTTCGCCGGCGGCAAATAGATCGTTGTTGCTCATAGAAAGAAGGCCATCTGCCTCCTCCGCCTTGGCGATTCTGGCAAGATCCAGACCCTCCACTCCGTCGACATCTTTGGCGCCATCAGATCCCTCGCTCACTTCCACCTCACCGGCTTCCACAAGGACTATGTCGTGGGCTCCAATTTGGGCTGCATTGTCATCCTAGAGTACAAGAAAGTCCAGCTGCCATCGCATCGTCCTCGGCCAGTATCTGGCCATCAATCCCAATAGTCGAGCTGTCCTGGTCGCCGCCTGCAAGAAGCAGAAGCTCGTCTATGTCCTCAACTGTGACACTGCCGCCTGCCTCACTATCTCCTCCCCCCTCGAAGCTTCCCACACCGTAACCTATACATCTGCATTCTCCAAATCCAAAATAATAGAATTAAATTTATGAAGATGTGATTTAATAGATGTACCTTCCGTCATGTAGAGCATAAACAATGTTTGTTTCAAGTGTAGTCAGTTTGCAAGGGTTTTTATCATATAAAGATATTACAATTTGACCCATAGGCCTGTTGCCGTCTTGTCATGCATGACTTTCTGAAGAACCACATGCGACAAACACAATTGGATTAAAGTTAATGCCTTTTCATCCATCTCGAACTTTTCATCATCTATCATCAACATCGGCATCCTATCTTTTCCCAACAAACCTTTTGTAATCCTTGCTAAACAAGAATAGCATGCATCTTCGCTTGCCAAAGACCGCAATCTTATATTTCGCAGTTATCATCTTTGCGCAAAAAATAAATCATAATTGAAGCTCTCATACTACTTTGTTAGAAAGTGTACAATAACATGAAAATAATTGCAAAGAACAAGCACGAGAATAAACGACAAGCAATCATTGTTGATGAGGGGTAACCAAACAATCAAATATATCGGGATGAGATTAGTGATCGCCCCTCATCAATCTCATCCCGATATATTTGATTGTTTGGTTACCCATTATGAGAGGACGGGGCATGATTCTCCCGTTGTACCTCCGACGATCAGGTCAGCTGGTAAACTTGAGTGGAGAAATAAAGAACTGTGTGAGTTCTTGTGTGTAGTGTAGTATGATCAGAATCTGAATTCCAATCCTGGCATTTCAAGAAGTGAGCAGCCCCTCATCAATCTCATCTTGATATATTTGACTGTTTGGTTACCCATTATCAACAATCGTAAATACAGAGATTTACGTACTTCACCCAATTTAGGCTACACCCATGGCAAAGGTGTCGGAGAAACTCCACAATCAAAAGAGAAAGAAGTACAAAATAAGGTAAAAGCCTAAACCCTCAAACCCTTCTTCTTCAATCCCCACTAAAAACTTTTAATCTAAATTATCTCTATTTTTATATGTAGAAGACAATAATAAATTAGGAAAGGGGTATCTAAAACTTGGTAGGAGTTGGAGATTAAAAGAAAAACGAACAGCTAAGATTAAATCATCAAAAATTATAATCAGCATCATAACCATCAATGCCAAACACGACCATCAATGATCTCCTCCAAACCATCAATGGTTCCCTTTAGTCTATAGATAGTTCAAAATCCAGTTTCTTATTTTTCTCTGATAGTTAAATATAATTCATCAATGGTCGAAGTAACTATCGACAATCTCCTCTTGACCATCAATGATATATTGGCAGAATTAAGCAATTAGAGCGTTTTGAGGCATTATTTCAATAAGAATTGATTAAGATGTATAGGTGATATAGCCTAACTTGAAACCTAAAAAATAGAAGGAAGAATATAGGTGACAGAAACTTGAAGAAGAACAGAGCTAAAGGAAAGAATCCCTAGATCATATCCATGCTCTGATACCAAGAAACAAAATACCCTCCATATTAATATGTCAATGATATGGGGTGATTATATATTGAATACCTAGTACTTTAGAGTATATACCCTCCATATTAATATGTCAATGATATGGGGTGATTATATATTGAATACCTAGTACTTTAGAGTATATGTACATTGGTTACTTATCCAATAACATATAGTGGTAGATCCAGGATTTCTAGAAAGTGGTGTCACTATATAATTAATAAATAAAACATTTACAATTATCTTTGATGAGTTTTCTTATCCAGAAAAAAATTACACGTTCACATCATTAGTAACATTACCAAATACATCTTTCTCAATATATATCACTAAGTAATCTTTAAGCTAATCATCACTCATTTTCTTTTATAATTTTCTCTTCATAATTTCATTACTGAAAAAGCTCTTTCCATATTTGTCATAGCCACGGGTAAAATCAACTCCATCTTCAAAACAAATACACCAAATGATAGACAATATGCTTCTTATTCTCCACCAAAAATAATATTTGAGCCTATAGAGGTTCTTTATTTCTCATTGAATTTTAATAAGCACACAAAAATTGTAAGAGCTTCTGTGTAGAAATTGAAAATAACATCCCATCAAAAATATCAATGCAAAAAACATAGTATTTTTTTCTACTTCTAAAAATGCTTCCCGATCTTTTACATGTCAACTCTTAAATGCAATCAGAATGAAATCACTTCATCAAGGAGAAAAGCATATCATTGATAAAGCTAAAAGAAATCCAAGTCTGTAGAGGTACTAAACCTAGCCTTAGATTAAGAATTAAAGATACCTTGAGTGGATATGGAAATACTTTAATTTTTTGGGCGTCTTTCCCACTTTTGGATTTTTTTGCATAAAGGATAAGTAATGAGGAGTTTATCCAACTTCTAAAATTGAAATGAATATAAGGCGGAGCTAACAAGTAACACCCTTATTTTTAGTTTAGATTTTTGCATTTTTAACTTCAATTAATTTTGTTACAAGCAATCTCTCTTTTTAAGCCTTGTTCTCATTAATATATATGACATGTGTATTAAGTTTAAAGCATAATTCACGTAACCCGGCAAAAGAAAATTCTGCAGTACTGCACAAGTATTACGCTACTGTAGCATGATTGTTAAGACGAAAAAAAACTATAGTATTTGTTTAAATTTTTTTGCGTCATATTATAGTAAAATTTAAAACCATATATATGATATTATATTACACTTTACAACCATACATGAAAAATGAGGAACTTCAAATTTGGTATATAAGATCATAGCTTTATATTGTTAAGTATACCTATTTACGAGATCATAATTTGATAATTGGAGAGAAGCCCTAGCCCTAGCCTGAAGTCCTATTTACGAGTTGTATCTTTACAACCTAAGGTGACGAGTGCTGTATGTGCGATCAATGGCAACTTCGCCGGCGGAAAATAGATCGTTGTTGCCCGTAGAAAGAAGGCCATCAGCCTCCTCCACCTTGGCGATTCTGGCAAGATCCAGACCCTCCACTCCGTCGACGTCTTTGGCACTATCAGATCCCTCGCTCACTTCCACCTCACCGTGTCCCACAAGGACTACGTCGTGGGCTCCGATTCGGGTTGCATTGTCATCCTAGAGTACAAGAAAGTCCAGCTGCCGCCGCATCGTTCTCGGCCAGTATCTGACCATCAATCCCAGCAGCTGAGCTGTCATGATCACCACCTGCAAGAAGCAGAAGCTCGTCTATGTCCTCAACTGTGACAGTTCCGCCTATCTCCTCCCCTCTCGAAGCTTCCCACACCGTAACCTATACATCTGCATTCTCCAAATCCAAAATAATAGAATTAAATTTATGAAGATGTGATTTAATAGATGTACCTTCCGTCATGCAGAGCATAAATAATGTTTGTTTCAAGTGTAGTGAGTTTGCAAGGGTTTTTGTCATATAAAGAGATTACAATTTGACCCATAGGCCCGTTGCCGTCTTGTCAAGCATGACTTTTTGAAGAACCACATGCGACAAACACAATTGGATTAAAGTTAATGCCTTTTCATCCATCTCGAACTTTTCATCATCTATCATCAATGTTGGCATCCTATCATTTCCCAACAAAGCCTTTTGTAATCCTTGCTAAACAAGAATAGCATGCATCTTCGCTTGCCAAAGACCGTAATCTTATATTTCGCAGTTATCATCTTTGCTCAAAAATTAAATCATAATTGAAGCTCTCATACTACTTTCTTAGAAAGTGCACAATAACATGAAAATAATTCCAAAGAACAAGCACGAGAATAAAATGTTGGCCTTCTTGTTTTGATGATGTTTAACAAACAATTTACAACTAATGTTGTTTGTCTAGTATTTGTGTTTTCGTATTTATTCTAGGCAAACAACGAGTTGGAGGATGGATGAAATCGAGCATTCACGATCATATCAAATGGAGGTTGGCGGAATTGTGGAGTGAAGCTTATGAAATTCAAGTTCAAGATCCAAGTTCAGCTTCATCCGTATAGTGTACCAAGTCAAGCTTATTGAAGATCAAGATTGCTTGGGTATATTAGTTCAGATTTATATTATGTGTGTTCAATACTTTAAGCTCAATCATATACACACATACACGTATTTGGTTTTATATATATATAGTCATATATATAAATACAAATTTTGATTTTCTAGTTTAAATATGAAACAAATACATATTTATATATATACATGTTTGTTTTCATATGGTTAAGTTGTTTTGGTTTAGTTATGTAGATATGAAACAATATATATCTTCATATACACTTTTATTTGTTTCATATTCTATTGTATTTAGAAAATATTGTGTTTATAGATTGAAGACTTGTTCACACTATTTTCATATCTCGTATAATGTCTACAAATCCATTCTAAAGTGTTTCCAAGTTGTTTGAACTCGTTTTTGGAAAAATCAAGTTTTTTGTTCATGTACGTGCATGTGTCCGTGTATGTTTTTACAAAACAGATGTGTTTTTACAAATGAGAAGTGATTTTTAAGAAATTCTTTCTTTTAAATGTTTATCTACATGTTTAGAAACTTTCCTCAAAATTTTACCATTTTTGGAGTTGATTTACTGTGCCCAATTGATTTTACAAAATCGTGTATGTTAGCAGATTTTCAGAAACTGTATATCTTTGTTCAAACATTTATTTCTCTCAAATGAGAAATTATTTTTCAGAAATTCTTTCTCTAACATATTCCTCTACATGTTTAGAACCTTTCCTCAAAGTTTCATAACTTTTGGAGTTGATTTACTATTTTTAATTGATGTTACAAAACTAGATACATAAATTTCCAGAATGCTGAATTTAGGGGTATTTTGGTCTTTTCAGCCTATAACGGCTAGTAACGGCTAGTTTTTGATATTTTCGGTTTTTGGAAGTTTGTGGCTGGTTTAAGAGGCTATAAAAAGCCCTCAACTTTCATTGTTTCTTATGGATGTTTAAGAGAGTTTTAAAAAGAGTTTTACAAGTTTGTTGAAGAGTTTTTAAGTTTGTTTCAAGAGTTTGTTTGTGAAGAAAAATCCACAAGAGGTTGAGGAGATCATCTATTGAAGTTTGAGCTTCCAACTATTCTCCCTCCACCTCTTGATCTATTGAGAAGTTTTCTAAACTCTTATCTAGCTTTACATTTGCTTAGTTATTTGGATTATCTTTCTTAAAGCTAGTTTTTATATTGAGTTTAGATTTGATTATATTATCTCATTGTTACACACACCCATATTGAGCTTATTGTATTTTTATACATAGTATATTTGGGTTGGTGAGAGTTGTAACAATTGAGTGTGAGCTTTCATTGTGTTCTCATCCATAGTACAGAACAAACATTTATTATATTAAGCCTAATTGTGAGGATATCCTTTGTAATACACTTGTACACCGAGAGGAGTGTGTGGTGAGAGTCGGGGATCATCCTAAGAGGAGTGCATCGGTTGACGAACCTAGGGAGAGGTTGTAACTGAGCACTTGAGGGAGACACGGCTAGGTCCAACACTTGTGAGGGTGTAGAGTGTGATTGCATAGTGTTTGTTGTGTGAGAGTTTTCGGTAAGCTTGTAAACCGAGTGTGTAGAAGTTCCGGCTTCCAAACCGGATTGTGATAGTGGATTTCTCCCCGGGAGTAGGGAGCGGAGATGTAGGACGGAAGGTCCGAACTCCGTGATCATATTGCTTGTTTGAGTTTGGCTTAGCACACTTATATTTGTTCATCTTTATAGCATTTCTCTCATTGTTTATTTCATCCACTATATCATTTGTTTATGTTACCCTTGTGTTTGCTTATCCTAGCTCATATATATTGTTGTATTTCATACTTGCTAGGATAACTTGTTGATTAATTTTAATTGGTATTTAATCAGATTAGATTAGCATAAGACCCTAATCACCCCCCTCTAGGGTCTAACATAAAAGACAAGCAATCGTTGTTGATGAGGGGTAACCAAACAATCAAATATATCGGGATGAGATTAGTGATCGCACCTCATCAATCTCATCCCAATATATTTGATTGTTTGGTTACCCATTATGAGAGGACGAGGCTTAATTCCCCCGTTGTACCTCCGACGATCAAGTCAGCTGGTAAACTTTAGTGGAGAAATAAAAAAACTGTGTGAGTTCTTGTGTGTAGCGTAGTATGATCAGAATCTGAATTCCAATCCTGGCATTTCAAGAAGTGAGCAGCCCCTCATCAATCTCATCTTGATATATTCGACTGTTTGGTTACCCATTAACAACAATCGTAAATACAGAGATTTACGTACTTCACCCAATTTAGGCTACACCCATGGCAAAGGCGTCGGAGAAACTTCACTATCAAAAGAGAAAGAAGTACAAAATAAGGTAAAAGCCTGAACCCTCAAACCCTTCTTCTTCAATCCCCACTAAAAACTTTTAATCTAAATTATATCTATTTTTATATGTAGAAGACAATAATAAATTAGGAAAGGGGTATCTAAAACTTGGTAGGAGTTGGAGATTAAAAGAAAAACGAACAGCTAAGATTAAATCATCAAAAATTATAATCAGCATCATAACCATCAATACCAAACACGACCATCGATGATCTCCTCCAAACCATCAATGGTTCCCTTTAGTCTATAGATAGTTCAAAATCCAGTTTCTTATTTTTCTCTGATAGTTCAATATAATCCATCAATGGTCGAAGTAACTATCGACAATCTCCTCTTGACCATCAATGATATATTGGCGGAATTAAGCAATTAGAGCGTTTTGAGGCATTATTTCAACAAGAATTGATTAAGATGTATAGGTAATATAGCCTAACTTGAAACCTAAAAAATAGAAGGAAGAATATAGGTGACAGAAACTTGAAGAAGAACAGAGCTAAAGGAAAGAATCCCTAGATCATATCCATGCTCTGTTACCAAGAAACAAAATACCACTACTAGAAACAGGACTTTTAGCGACGGACAAATCCGTCGCTAAAAGTCAAAAATCCGTCGCTAAAAGAAACAGGACTTTTAGCGACGGACAAATCCGTCGCTAAAAGTCAAAAATCCGTCGCTAAAACCTTTAGCAACGAAAAAAATAAAATTCCGTCGCCAAAAAACCGTCAGTACAGTGAGGGTAGCTAAAATCATTTTTAGCGACGGATATTCCGTCGCTAAAAGTCAGCGACGGAAAATTAGCGACGGATAATCCGTCGCATTATTTTTTTAAAAAAAGAAAAAAACATTAGCGACGGATTTATCGTAGCTAAAAGTCGGAAATCCGTCGCTAAAACCTTTAGCGACGGAAAAAATAAAATTCCGTCGCAAAAAAACCGTCAGTACAGTGAGGGTAGCTAAAATCATTTTTAGCGACGGATATTCCGTCGCTAAAAGTCAGCGACGGAAAATTAGCGACGGATAATCCGTCGCATTATTTTTTTTTTTTTAAAGAAAAAAACATTTGCGACGGATTTTCCGTAGCTAAAACAACTTTTAGCGACGGAAAATCCGTCGCTAATGTTTTTTAGCGACGGAAAATTCGTCGCTATAACTATTTTTAAAATAAATAAATAAATAAATAAGGCAAATTTTTCGTCGCTAAAAGTCTATTTAGCGACGGCCAATCCGTTGCTAAATATTTCTAATATTTTTTTAAAAATAATTTGAAAATTGAAAAAACCTGTACAATAATATAATAAATTTAAAACCCTGTTCAATCAGCAGTATAACATTCATTCTCACGCATATATAACATATATAATTTAATTAAAATATCCCAACATGATAAACGTTGTTTATACATCACACACCATGATAAATATTGTTTATACAACACTCATTCATTGTTTTCAAAGGTAAAAAAAAACAAATCAGTCCTCCTGATCATCATCATCAACATTCTCATCACCAGCTCCACCTTGTCTAGAAGTCCCGACCTGCAAATATAAATCAAACGTTAACAACATGGCATGACATTCAAGTATAGCAATAAGAGAGAGTATCATGGCATATTCTTATGTATTATACGCACGCACGCACAATTTTTACAACAACGCATGCACACACCCTAACCCTGCAAGGAAAGCTACTCCTACCTAATAGCAAGATAGAGAGAGGTCTTAGCCCAATACGCATACATGCACATACGCTTAAAAGAATATTGTGAGTACACTCCCACTTATGATCATTCATTTGCATTATAACTATGGTGAGTTTTCTTTTAAGAAAACAGAATTTGTGAGTACACTCCCACTTATGATCATTCATTTATAACTATGGTGAAAAGAAATATTAATCATCTACAACAATAAAGCTGATGAGTAACACTAGAAAGAGCACAGAACCAGTTTTTATTCTGCAAAACTGAATGCACGTGTATTTAAAATTCAAACTAATATCGCCACAAATGACTTATAACCCTAAATATAGTAAGAAAATGATGAAACGTTTGTTTTGAGGTAAACGGCAAAAATGTAATAGGGTAATATTTACCACGCTTTACAGATAAGATCAACAATGGAGATTAAATCAGCGGAAGATAGGATATCATATACCTCTGTCCGCATGGTTAGGACTTCTTTGAGCTCCTTTGTTGCACTCATCAAACGAGTCTTCAAGTTATCAACCACAGTGGTTATGTGGCTCCTTTGTTGAACTTCTTTGAACTCATCCCAATCTCATTCTATTACTATAATAGATACAAACCATATTTGTGAAAAACTTTCAAGCAATTTGAAAGATGCACGCTCCAAAATTATCTACACATTCTTAATACAGAGGCAGAGCGCATACAACAAGATGCAAACTCAACAATCTACAAAGCAAAGAACATATTCTGTGAAAATTGTCGGGTAAGATAATTAATCATTCAGCAATGTACTACTACTCATGGTCTTGTCATTTTAAAGAAATATAAAACATACAAACTTCTTGAGACTCACGCTACATTGATTCTCTATCCTCTTCTGCGAAAAACGCGAAACTTATTTTTGGACAATGATGTAACTCAAAAACAGCTACTCAACTATGATCAACATTAGGACCAATCTGGTTACATAGAACTGCAATTTACATGTGTTTCAACTCATGGTTTGAGTCACTGACCTAAATGATGCTGTTTGGTATGGTATCTTATAGTTGAGGAATCCCAATTGGCAATGGAATTTCAACTCATTATTACCTCTAAGAAACTAACTGGTAACTAGAACAAGTGAATTCCAGTTCCTAAGCTCGTAAGGAGTCACAGCTTCACCCTAAGTACCGAATGCAATTGGAACAACATCCGTAGCACATCAATAACTATTTAAATAAGTATTAGGTACTCTGGAGGTTCCTATATGTTCAACCATACGGTAATTGAACTTCAATAGATCCTATAAACTCAACAATGAGAAACCAAACTGCATTAATCAGAATCACAGCTCCACGATACTGGATAGTATCGATTTCACGAGTTCAAAATACACATCGAAGTCATCACTAAGTCAAGTTACAACAACACCATAAGAAGCAGATAAACTCAGATTCTGATCACTTATTTATCCCAAAATTTCTCTTGTTTCTGACCACCTTTCCAAGTTTACTTACACATCAAACAATGTGCGTTTGAGCAAAATATGAGAGGTCATATTTCAAAGAAGAATTACTCACTTCAAATTAACCAAGGCAAATAGCAATTTCGACTTACATTTCGCTAGTTTGGAGAGCTTTTGAGAAGTGTGATGGATCCCAACCCCGATCTTGGAAGCTCTCTTATTGAATTCCGACTGAATCGAGACCGACGACTTCGTCCCCTCGAATTTCGAAGCAGAGGCGGCGATCTCAGAGTTCTGTTGAGAAGATAACGACTTCTTCAATCTCTCCATCACCGTCAGAAACTCCTGCGTCCGATCTCGGTACGACAGCTGCGCCGATCTCGAATGCATCTCGAATTAAGGGTCAAATTACACGAATTGATTATTCGATCTCGAGATTTAGGAGATGAGAGCGCAAGATCTAGGACAGGGTGTTGAATGAAGGTTAGGGTTTTAAAAATTAGGGGAATTCGAAGGAAAAGGGATCCACTGAAAGCTCACCACCGTAATAGAAGAATGAGGAGGGTGTGGAGACGGCAACGGAGACGGCGGCGAGGTTGTCGATGCTCCGGCGAGATTAAAAAATGCGGTTCTATATATCTATCGAAATTTTTCACGGAGCAAAATGTTATTTATTGACATATTGGGTCAGAGATTGAGGGGCAGAGGGCGCGGGCTGCCCAAAAAATTTGGGCGCCCGCGGCCAAATTTTTTTCCCTCCAAACTTTTTTAGCGACGGAAATTTCCGTCGCTAAAAAAGTTTTTAGCGACGGAAAATTTCCGTCGCTAAATTTTCGTCGGGGAATTTATAGCGACGGTTAATTTCCGTTGCTAATACATTCATTTCCGTCGCTAAAAAATTTTTACCGACGGAAATATAGCGACGAAAATTTCCGTCGCTATATCTTATGTTATAGCAACGGAAATTTCCGTCGCTATATTTTCGTAGGCAAAACTCTATTTTCTAGTAGTGTACCCTCCATATTAATATGTCAATGATATGGGGTGATTATATATTGAATACCTAGTACTTTAGAGTATATGTACATTGGTTACTTATCCAATAACATATAGTGGTAGATCCAGGATTTCTAGAAAGTGGTGTTACTATTGTGAAGCACGTGAAAAGTTCACGTTTTGAGAACATGTAGGGCCACTATATTCCTGAATCGGAGCATCAAAGAGCAAAGACGTACCAATATCGTGCGGCCCACCCGAATGTCTCTTTGGCTGCTATATATATATCTTTGTAGCCTAGGGTTTAGAGTTGGGCAGAAGGAAAAGTGCAAGGCTGCAGGGCAAGTACGAAAGCGCAGAAGGTTTGTGAATTTCGGCTGTGAATTTTTCGACTGAGGCCAAAGGGTTTTGCGCACAGAACTTTTGTGACGGCTGTAGGAGTGCAAAGACAGAGGAAAAGTTGGGTTTTTTGCATCCTTTTGTAGAGAGATATTGTGAGGGATCTGAGAGTTTGTTTGAGGGTTTAGGTTGTGAGTAATTGTAAACCCTAGTTGTAATCTCTCCATCTATTAGTAGATCTCTCCCCCCCCCCCTCCTTGCCCCGTGGACGTAGGCAATTTGTCGAACCACGTAAAATTGGTTGTATCGCTACTTGTGTGATTTGTAATAGCTTTTAGGTTCTCTCGACGGGTCAGTCCTAGAACTGATGAGAGGAAGAGCTGATATCTCACTTGGTTGAGATATTTTGCTTCAGATTCTTGTTTTCTTGGTGAGACGAGAATTCTTATTGCGACCTGACTCTCTTATTGTGCTGCCGAAGTGCTGCCAAAATTTTCGTTGCGCGCAACAACTATATAATTAATAAATAAAAAAATTTACAATTATCTTTGATGAGTTTTCTTATAAATAATCTTTAAGCTAATAATCACTCATTTTCTTTTGTAATTTTCTCTTCATAATTTCATTACCGAAAAAGCTCTTTCCATATTTGTCATAGCCACGGGTAAAATCAACTCCATCTTCAAAACAAATACACCAAATGATAGACAATATGCTTTTTATTCTCCACCAAAAACAATATTTGAGCCTACAGAGGTTCTTTATTTCTCATTGAATTTTAATAAGCACACAAAAATTGTAAGAGCTTCTGTGTAGAAATTGAAAATAACATCCCATCAAAAATATCAATGCAAAAAACATAGTATTTTTTCTACTTCTAACAATGCATTCCCGATCTTTTACATGTCAACTCTTAAATGCAATCAGAATGAAATCACTTCATCAAGGAGAAAAGCATATCATTGATAAAGCTAAAACAAATCCAAGTCTGTAGAGATACTAAACCTAGCCTTAGATTAAGAATTAGAGATACCTTGAGTGGATCGCAGAAACGGTCAATGGAATAGGAATCTTGTTGAGGCCCTCAACTTGCGATGTCGAGGAGGAGGAGGAAGGAGTCGTGGGCTTTCAAAATCGAAAAAGGTGGAGGATTGGCGGAGGAGGATGGAGCCATGAAGAAGCTCCTAAGGAGAAGAGGAAATCCAGAGGAGGAGCGTCAGAGGCCATCCATGACCACTAACTTGATTGAAGCGGAGAGGATGAGCTACGCCAAAGAGAGTGTTTTTTTTACTGTCGAGAAATTATTGAGAGAAGCGTTTTATTTTTACTAGGATCAGGTACATGGGGATTTTAGGGATTAGGTAATTGCTGGTAGATCCTAAGGGCGTGTTTGGATTTCAATGGGGTTGAGGGAAGTTAAGGGAAGCTAGGCGAGAAAAGAGAAGGGAAAGGAAGAGAGTTCCATTCCCCTTGGTTACACCTTAATTTGAAGGGTAACAAATTTTATACTATTAAGGGGTGAACTAAGGGTAACTAGGGTGAATAACTTCACCTCCTAAGTGTTCCCAAACAAGGTGAATGGTTCCTCTAACTTCCCTTCTCCCTTATTCCCCTCAATCCAAACAAGCCCTAAGGGTCAAAAATCAAATCGGTGTCATGTGACACCAGTTTGGTACACCTGGGTCTGCCCTTTATAACATAGCCGTAACATATCTAGTAATATATCATATCAAAGAACACATGTTTATATCTAACAATATCTTGGTGTTTTATAGGCTACGAAGTAGAAATGCTTAAGAATGAAATTATTTGAGTTACAATTGAAGGTGTTCAACTGAATCTTCGCCAAAAATATACTAAAGTTACGGAAAAAGTAATATCAAAATTAAAATTCTTTTTTAATCAACTAAAGAGACCTTCAATTGTAGCTAACAAGGAAAAAGTAATATCAAAATTAAAATTCTTTTTTAATCAACTAAAGAGACCTTCAATTGTAGCTAACAACGAATCCGGTGACACAAATAGTTAAAAATCGTGTTTTTAGACGTAATCAAACCCAATTTCATGATAAATCACTAATCAAAAGATATATTCCTAAAACTCATTAAGAAAGGTCTGTGATAAAATAAAGGTTTGTTAGTCTAAGGTGTAGACCCAAAGTTCGAGACAAGAGCTGGAATCAAAAAGACAGAAAATCGAGCAGACAGATCCGGGTCGGTCGACCGGGTCGGTCGACCGGGAACGTGCACAGGAGCTGGGAGAGCCTAGATCAGGTCGCGGTCGACCGACTGCTCTCGGGTTTTGCCATCGGTCGACCGCGCAGGTCGACCGCCAAACTCTCTGGAATCTGATCGGTCGACCGGGCCGGTCGACCGTGAGTATTTTTGGCAGTTTCCTGTTCCTTTTGGGATTCTGTTTCAACAAGGATTCTATATATACCCCAAACGATTTTAGGGTTTGTACTACATCAAAAAAAGAGCCTTTTGACTGCAAAGAGAGAGAGAATCTCAAAGAGATTAATCCCTTATTTGAGAGCTTGTATTTTCTTCTTTAATTAATCAAAGAAATTGTGTGGTGTGGCTCCCGAGGACGTAGGCACGTTGCCGAACCTCGTTAAATCTGTGTGTTCATCTCCTTTACTGTTTTTTGCAAGTTAGATCTTTATTTGTGGTTTTATTCCTACTTTCCTACTTTCAACACAAGGTACGGAAGGGCAAGGGTTCGATTGATTGTTTTGAATCCCCCAACAACTGGTATCAGAGCTTCGTTCAACAATTTGTGTGAAAGCCATGGCAGAGGAAAGCAAATCAAAGATTGAGAAGTTCGATGGATCGGATTTCGCCTACTGGAAGTCGCAGATGGAGGACTATCTGTACCAGAAGGACTTGTATCGCCCGCTGATGGGCAAGGAAAAGGAAAAGAAGAAAGAGGAGTCAGATGGTGATTGGGAGGTACTGGATAGGAAGGCTCTAGGGCAAATCCGGTTGTCGCTCGCCAAATCAGCAGCCCACAATATTCCTTATGGAAGCGCTTGCGAAGATGTACGAGCAACCGTCAGCAGCAAACAAGGTACATCTAGTCAAAACTCTTTTCAACCTCAAGATGGCAGAAGGACGGTCCTTCACGATGCACCTCAGCGAGTTCAACACGATTGTTGATCAACTTATCTCCGTGAACATCACGTTCGATGACGAAGTGCATGCCCTTCTACTACTATCACAGTTGCCGGATAGTTGGGCAGGTTGTGTGACGGCAATCAGTAATTCGGCGGGGAAAGAGAAGTTGAAGCTGAATGAGGTTGTTAGCATGATTCTATCCGAGGAGGTTAGAAGGAAATCGTCCGAATCAGAAGGTTCAGGTTCAGCTCTAAGTTTCGAGCAGAGAGGCAGAAGCCAGAAGAAAGGGAACCAGAATAGGAATCGGTCGAAATCAGTGAAGAAGAGGCCGAACTCGAAGGTTAGGTCTATCAAAGGGAAGTGTTGGAACTGCGTCCAGGAGGGCCATATGTCTTCGGTCTGTAAAGAACCAAAGAAGGATACGGGTGAGCAGGAGGCTCATATCGTGCAACATCCTCTCCATATTGGGCAAGAAAAGGTTGCGGTCTCTAACTTTCCGCAGTCACTTGTAGTCCCCATCATAAGCAACGCCTGCCTCAAAGTCAACAAAATCCCCGAAGAGGAATCCAGGTTTGACTATCGGTTTACGGCTCAGGTTCTCAAGTCTAGCGTCCGTAACCAATATCCTAAGAGTTTCGGGAGAAGCTTGAGTGATTAGTTCCACACGGCTCTTCTCCGTAATTCGGAAAACCGGGAGTTCTCGGCGCAGGTTGAATGTCATGTTCAAATCCACACCACCTTCGTGCCCAAAATGATGGCAAAAAGGGAGAGGCTCGCTGGTGTGACGCACTGCAAAAATAAAGAAAGAAGTTAGACAATGCAAAGGTAATCAGACGCGGAGATCGAGTCTCGCGCCAAAAATCTTAGACGCGGAGATCAAGTCTCGCGTCAAAAATCTTAGACGCGGAGATCAAGCCTCGCGTCAAAAATCATAGACGGGGAGATCGAACCCCATGTCGAAAATACTAAACGACAGAGTCCAGCTCTGCATTATCAAAATGAGTCTCCTCGTTGATTCAAAAATAGGAACTCGCCGCAGCGAGTTTAACGACCACAAAGGTCATACTCACCACCGATTAGAGGGATTTGAGGCGGCGGCATGCTCGCCTGAGTCACGGCACCACCGGCCGATGCAGACGCCGACGAACCCTGAGCTAAGGCGACGTCGGATTTGGAGGGTCGAGAGACGGTCTTCTTCTTGGGCGCCATTGATTTTAGTCGAAGGAGAAGGAGAATCGCTATTGCCGGAGATGAGAACAAAAATTTTCGTTAAAGTTTCAAGAAGAGTCGAATGACCCTTGATTCGACCCCCGGCTGTCTATTTATAGACAGCTATGAGCTGTCAAATCGGAATGGGATTCTAGGCTAGAATCCTGCCCAAACTCGATCTCAGCGTTCGAGTTGGTTGAACTTCCAAACGCTAGGCTCACCCACGCATTCTAATTCTCAAGCGCGGATCTCACCCACGCGTTCCAATCCTTAAATGCAGAATTTATCTATGTATTTGGACCGCTACAATAACAGCCTCTCGACTATCAAGGCTACGGCACAGCCCCAGATAAATAAAAGAAGAGCTAACAGCGATCATCAAGGTGACCAAAGCCGAGAAGAAATAGACGACTCCACTGTAGAGTCTATTGGATGAGTACAGATAGATTACAATCAACAACATTGAAATCATCTGGCTCGATCCGACGCGCAACTCATTCTTCTAAGTGGCTTAACATCCCAACGAAGATTAATGAGGACACGGTCCGACGCGCAACTCATTCTTCTAAATGGATTAACATCCCAACCAAGATTAATAAAGACAGGAGCTACGTGCAACTCATTCTTCTAAATGGCTAAACATTCCCACCAAGATTAATGAAGACATGAAGCTACGTGCAACTCATTCTTCTAAATAGCTTAACATCCCAACAAAGAGTAATGATGATATTGCTAAAATTGTCACCACCAGTTGAGCTGATCAAGAAAGGAGATAAAGTGGATTCCTCTGAGTCTGCCCTCCTGACTAAACTTAGGATAAAGCCCCTCTCATGTGGGCTTTTGATTCTCTCTGTCTATGACAATGGATCTGTCTTAAGTCCAGAAGTACTCAACCTCATGGAGGATGACCTCGTTGACAAGTTTGCAGCTGGTGTTTCTATGGTTGCTTCGCTGTCTTGGCTCTCTCTCTTATCCAACTCTTACAGCTGCACCTCACATGTTCGTCAATGCTTACAAGAACATCATTGTTGTTGCTGTTAACACTGAATACACCTTCCCACAAGCTGAGAGGGTGAAGGAGTATCTAAAGAGTCCGAGCAAGTTTACTGTTGATGTCATCCCTGTTGCATCTGCTAAGAATGCTGCTGCTCCTACCTCTAAAGAAGAAGAGAAGAAGGACGAGCCTGTCGATGAGTCTGACGATGACTTGGGATTTAGTTTGTTTGACTAAGTTCATTGTCATCAAGACTCAAAAGTTACGTTGTTTGGTTTGGGGTAACATAATTTTAACATTACAATAATCAGGTTCGCGACGTCTTCAAATCAGACGGAGTAAACAATCAATCCACCAAATTTTGGGATCCAAAGTATTCCGAAAATTCGTCCCAGTCAACCGCGAACTTTCGAAAACTTTGAAGGAGGTTCTGTAGGCTGTCTAAAAATCACAATGGATAGCTGATCTCCATCAAGCTCCAAAAATGAAAGTTACAATCAGATAGCTTTCATGCCAACAAACGAAAGCTGCAAATGGAGGACTTTTCACATAGAGCGAGAAGAGTTACAATTCAACGACACTTCCGACAACTAATGAAAACTCTATTCAGCAGTCTTCACAATCTACAGTGAAAGTTACAATCTGACGACTTTCACACCCCACAACAGCTAATGCGAGGATTACTGAACAATGGTCCTTACAACACTCTACAGAAGAAGTTACAAATCAACTAGCTCCTTCTAAAACGCGGAACTCATCTTCGCGTTACAATTCTTAAAATGCAGGCGACCCCCGCGTTTCCAAGCTGCAACAAACAAAACGCGAGCGGCCCTCGTGTTTTTGACGTTCAGTCAACACCCAACCTCACGTCTCAATTCCAAGACGCGAGGTTAGGGTTCTGAACACCAAATTGGGCGTTTGACTCATTCAAATATGAGTCGAACGGTTTCAGAACCATTTTCCCTACGATTTTAGGAAATCACGCCCACTTAGGAGCAGATTTAGAGGGCAGTTATAACCTCTTATTCACCTATAAAAACTCAACAAACTCAACCGAGTAAAGGGTTGGAGTGTGGTTGGCTGACGAAGGATCTTTTTAGCATCAAAACCGTACAAGGAGGTTCAGGGCTGGAGATTTCCTCTGGAGATAGCAGAGGCGAATTCTTCGAAACAGAAGATTTAATTGAGATTCAGAAGATCAAATCAAAAAGGATCCTTCAACAACAGAAAATCTGCTTAGTCATTAACCGAATTTTCGGTTCTAACAACTCTTTTCACAGAGTTCTAACTCGTTCTGAGTTCTAAAACTCGTTAAGAGTTATTCATCAAACTTTCCACAGAAGTTCATTGTTTCCACAAGATAAAAGACGATCGGATCATCAACGGAGAGCAAATTCGACACGAGCAATCAAAGGAGGCACTCCATCGCTACCAAGAAAAGCCCAGTTTTAAACAAAGGGGAGAATCAAATTCGTTCTCCTCTCTTTTGTAATCAGGAAATCCAAATTATAATCGAATTTGAGAGAATACAAGTCAATTTTCTTTCACTATCTTTTTACTGCAAATTTTCCAACGAACAAAATGTTAAAAAAAATTCAGGTTATCGGTCCATATCAGTCGCTGAATCATTTCGTGTCAAATTCTTGTGTTTGACATCAAAAATTCCCACTGAGTAATTTGTACAAGTCAACAAACCCATTGTTATTTATACCCCACTCCCATTCCTTACCTGGTCAAACTTTCCTATAGTTAGGATCAAAACCAAAATCCCCTTTCGATTCCTTCCATGAACGAAAGGTCCACAAATTGAATGATAAAATCTTTAAACAATTAGGATCGTCTTCAAACTCCCACTCGGTCAAACCTTACTATAGTTAGGACCACAAATAAAATCTCCTTTTGATTCATTTCATGAACGAGATGTCTACTTTCGAATTGAATAATCAAACCTTATGACAGTTAGGATTATTCAAACCAGTCCAGATTCTCTAAGTGGAGATCCTTATGACAGTTAGGATTATTCAAACCAGTCCAGATTCTCTAAGTGGAGATCCCACTTTGAGTTTCCTTTACACCAGGAGATAGAATATAAAATTCTTTCCAGATTCTCTAAGTGGAGATCCCACTTTGAGTTTCCTTTACACCAGGAGATAGAATATAAAATTCTTAATCTCTGATTTTGGGTTTATCTCTACCAACAAACAAGAGACCAGGAAATAGAATATCAAATTCTTAATTTCCGATTTTGGGTTTATCTCTACCAACAAATAAGAGACCAGGAGATAGAATATAAAATTCTTAATCTTCGATTTTGGGTTTATCTCTACCAACAAACAAGAGGCCAGGGGATAGAATATAAATCTCCGATTTTGAGTTTATCTCTACCAACAAACAAGAGATTGAGAGATAGAATATCCAATTCTTTCTTTGTAATCTTGGGTTCATTTTCCTACCTAGGAAATGTAACCTACTTATATTTCAAAATCCATATCGTTCACGCATGGGGGATGTTATCTCTATTCCTTACTAGAGATAAGCCTACATCTAATACATGTAGCCTACATATTCAATATTGTAGTTCAAAGTATAAGAGAGTTTAATTCTTTTACCCCAACGTTATATGTGAAACGGATTTAGATAATTCGCATACTAGCCCGATTCAAACGGTAGTCGGTAAAGGCATATCAAATCCGTTGATGGCTGAGGATTTGCTAAAAATCCTATAAGTATTATGGTTATTTATTCTAAACAAGAATGAGTAATCATAATAAAATCTCAATGAGCAAAAGAGTTTACTATATTGACCAAAAGCGTTCAAACAAAGCTACAAAAAATATATGTTCTCCAATTACAAAAGCTTATAATGACGAATTTGATCTTCAAGTTTTGAGAGCTCTATCGCATAAGCCTGTTCGAGTTCAGCTATCAAGCTAGCTTTGAAATTTTCTTCATCAATACTTTGAAGCTTGATGACCTCTTGCTCCTTTTCAGCGAGTATTTGGCCCTGAAGATTCAGCTGTTGGAATAAATTAGACTCGGTTCGAATCAATACCTCCAAATCGAACTTCAAAGCTTCCTGGACATCTTCTGCCTTTATAAGTTGTTCCTTCAAGCGGCTATCTCGGCTTGACTCGACTCTAGATTCCGATGCAGGTCAATCTTGGCTTGTGCCTTCTTGGCGATACTTACCCTGATCTGACTAATACGGGTCCTTAATCTTTGGAGTTCGGATTCAGCTGATCTCTGAGAATCCTGCCACGCCTGTAGCCTTAGGTCCATTTGAGAAGCAACATAAGAAGACATGCCATTGATACGAAGATCCCTCAAATGTTCGACATTCTGTTGAAGGTCGATTAAGTAAGCTTCGATCAAATCGGCCAACTCGGCGTAGCCGTCTTCTCTAATTCCTAAGACATGGCGATCGAGAGACCTTTTGAAGTTCTCGAAAGGGGATCCTTTGAGGATGACTCGATCGACGATAGTATTCAAGAAGAAGATAAAACCCTGAAGATCAGAGCAAATGGCAGCTTTGTCCGGATCCTCGTCTGCCAATAAAGCTTGGATACGATCAGACAATGATGAGGGAGAAGCTGCGATAAGAACAAATAAAGTCAATATAAAATCCTTTATGCACATACATAGCAACGAACGGGAAATGCCGCTAATTGATTACCTTGACTTGTTGACGCCGAGGCATGCTCCACAGCAACTGAAGTTTGTTCAGAAATAATGCTTGGCGGTAGGTTCGCCACATCAGACGGTTGTTTAATTGTAGCTTCTGATGGCTTCGGGTCCAAATCAATAGATCCCTTAGAAGTAGATTCTACAAACGGGACAAGATGAATAAAAATTCCAAAGGCGCGAATCAAATTATAAAAAAAAACAAATTAAAGACGTGATGTACCAAGTGGAGTAGCAGTTGTGGTGGTTTGCTCTTCCACGGTTGCCTTCGACACTCCGACGTCGTGAGCAAGTGGAGACAGATCAGAAATGACAACAAGTTCAGTCTGCAGTATCAGAAGTTAGAGGGATAATAGCTGATGGTTCAATCTCAGCCGAGAGACCTGTCAAAAGCAGGAAACCTAGGCCTTCAGGTTGGTCGGATACACCGATGATAGTAGACGTGTCAACTTCAATGGTTGGTCCTACAACTGAAGTTCTTATTTAATTATTAAAATGAGAAACAAAAGGTTAATTGAAGACCTAAGTTTGAAAAATACATACCTTGTGATGTACCTACTTCAGTAGAACCAGCTCCAGTAGTTGGTCCTGTAGTAGCAGTCGGAGATTGGTCTGACAGCAGATCAGAAATACGTTGATGGTCATCTTCGGAGATATCGAGATTAAAATCATGCTCGCTAAAGTCTCCGACCTCCATATCATGAGTAGCTTCCTGGTCTCTTGGCTCATTAGCAGGAATATTTATGGGACAGAAAGACCCATCAGTACATACATAAAGGTATAAAGAAACTAAAGCGAATAAAATTGAGGTTACCTTCAACGTCCGTCACGGGATCAGCAGCACTACTACTCGCACCTACCTCCTTAGTTTAACTAAAAGAAGATAAAGCGCACAAGTTAGTAGAAGATGAACATGTTCCGATTCACTTATCTCCCGGAAGTGCCCCCCAAATGAGAAAACATTTGTACCTATGTCAGCGGTTGGCGAGGTCGATGCGGTAACTGGAGGAGCGGTGGTGTCCATACTGATGGGTTCTTCACTCATCGCTCTATGTACTCGTTGAGTGAAGCTTGGTTCATCAACATCCATCAAGCCAGGGGAGGAAGGCTCAGGCATAATTTCTCCTTCTTCTTTTGGCTCACCTGCGACAAAAAAAGAATAAATAAGATTTTATATTCGAAGATAAGATAGTGAAAAAGAGATGAGAATGAAATTCTACCTCCTGTGTCAATCGGAAAGTCTTGGGTAAACTCCTCTTCAGATAAAGGGGGGAGTTTACGTTCTCGATGGGCAGTTTTCTTAATCCTCTTCGGTATACGAGTATCCCTTGGAACCTCAGAACTCTCATGATGAAATTTCGTACGCAGTTCAGTTCCGTGAGAAGGTTGAGGTTGAGCTTCAGAAGAAACGGGAGATCGGGGTCTTTTCCTGCGAATAAGTGATCGAACGTCCTCGTCTTCTTCTTCTTCTTCTTCTTCTTCTTCTTCCAAGACAGACCATTTAATGGTCATTCTATTAGAAGATGACAAAGGAATATTCTTCTCCTTTATTTGTATACCCTTTGAAGGAGCATTTGGTGACTTAGGTGAAGAAGCACGACGAGTCCTGCGGGCTACAGGAGAAGGAGGAATATCAGCTTCTGCTTCATCTCCGGTCTTATCCTCTTCACTAGACGTTTCAAATTCGTCACTTTCCTCTGAATCAGCTATCTGCTTTCCTTTACGGGAAGATGTAGTGGGCCCTTTTCCTCTCCTAGAAGGTATAACTCTTCGAACTGCAGCTTCGGCTTCTAACTCGACAATTCTCCTCTTCTTCGTGGGTGTATTGGCGGCTAAGAGCCACCGACAAAAGAGAAAAGTCGCACGAAGCTCGGGCTCAACGATGGGTAGACTAAATTGAACACCGGTACACCCGACGATATTCCAAAACCAGGCTCGTACCCCATCAATGAGACCTCCACAGGTCGTAGGCCATCTGCTTGGGTTCCCGACATATAATTGATCGTAGCCAAATTGTCGTGCAAATCTACAGGGGAAATAAGACTCTATCCTACAAGTGTTCTTCGACCCCATATAACCTAGTCGAATATTCATCAGCCAGTGAAAGCCGCCCAAATTGAGAGAGGTCCTATTAGCCCCAGGCATTTCCTCATCGGCGAGCATTTCATTATAAGCACCTGCGAATCGGGGGAAACATTTATGGAATTCCCTGTTGGCCTCTTTGTTTTGATGATGTTTAACAAACAATTTACTACTAATGTTATTTGTCTAGTGTTTGTACATTCTTATATATTGTAGACAAACAACGTTGTTGGAGGATGGATGGATTACGCCATAACGATCATATCCAATGGAGGTTGGAGGAATTGTGGAGTGAAGCATCGTACAATTCAAGTTTAAGATCCAAGTTTAGCTTCATCCGTAACATGTACCAAGTCAAGCTTAATTGAAGATCAAGATTGCTTGGGTAATGTAGGTTTAGATTTTATATTATGTGTGTTAGTACTTTAAGCTCAATCATATACACACATACACGTTTTTGGTTTTTGTATATATATAGTTATATATATACATATATGTTTTGGTTTGATAGTTTTCAAGTTTTACTATGAAACAATTGAATATAATTAGAAAACATATTTTTGTTTCATACTCATATGCATATATATGATTTCATCAATATCAATTTTAGTTAGTTAAATGAAATCATGTTTTAGTGCATTATATGTATATTTTGATAAAATACTATATTCATTGTTTATAGACTTCATAACAATAGTTTACATCTTTCTTCAAGTCTATAAAATCATTTTGTAAAGTTTCAAAAGTTGGTTTAGCCAAAATGTCAAAATTCACATGTTTACATTTTCGTGTTTTGGACTATTTTGCAAAATGATGATATTTTTTATTTGGGAAGTCCTTTTACGAAACCAGTTATTGTAGCATGTTTATTATCATGTCTACAATCATTTCCCAAAGTTTTACATTTTTTGGAATTTATTTAATATTTTTAAACAGCGTTTTAAAATCAGTTTTCTGCATATCAGTTTTCGGTCGACCGATCCGGTCGACCGCTCAAGTTCTTTTTTGTCACTGGGCGACAGAGAGTTGGTCGGTCGACCGGTGCGGTCGACCGAGAGCTCCATCAGTCGACCGAAGATGTCTGTTTATTTTCTTTTGTTTTCGACCTGGATAGCGGTCGACCGAAATTTCCGTCGGTCGACCGAATGATTTCATCGGTCGACCGAAAATTTCGTCGGTCGACCGCCGCTCAGTCTGATTGTTTCCAACGGCTAGTTTTTTGTTACCGTTAGCTGGGTTTTGGTCTTTTGTTTTGGGGGTTTTGGCTGAACCTTTGAGTGGGTATAAATACCCTATTGCTGTTCTTTTTCAACTAAGCCAAGAAGTTTTTAAACAATGGTTTTAAAAAAGGTTTAAGCTTGTTTAAGCTTGTTTAAGGGTTTGGTTTAAAGCAGTTTTAGCTTTCACAAGTGGAGGAGATTATCTTATTGTTTGGGCCTCAAATCTCCATCTCTCCATCTTGATCTAGAGAAGTTTTTCTAAACTCAACTCTAGCTTTTACTTATAATTATTTATTAATTATCAATTCTATTAAAGCTAGTTTTATACGAGTGAGGAGTGTGTGGTGAGAGTCGGGGATCGTCCCAAGAGGAGTGGCGTCGGTTGACGTGCCTAGGGAGAGGTTGTAACCGAGCACTTGAGGGAGACACGGCTAGGTCCAACACTTAGTGGGTGTAGAGTGTGATTGCAAGAGTGTGAGTTGTAGAGTTTTCGGTTAGCTAGAAAACCGAGTGTGTAGAAGAAGTTCCGGCTTCCAAACCGGATTGTGTTAGTGGATTTCTCCCCGGGAGTGGGGAGCGGAGACGTAGGACGGAAGGTCCGAACTCCGTGATCATATTGCTTGTTTGAGTTTGTCTTTGGCGTAGTTGTTTTTGCATTTATCTTATATCGCCAATTGTGCATTACTTATCCTTTTTATGATCCACTATCTAGTTTATGTTGTTTACCCTTGTGTTAGTTTATATATCCTTGCATATATATTTTGCTATATATCTCTTTGCTAGGATATATCATATTGTATATTGCTTATCCTAGCTCATATATATTATTGCATTTCATACTTGCTAGGATAACTTGTTAATTAGTTTTAATTGGCATTTAATCGGATTAGATTAGCATAAGACCCTAATCACCCCCCCTCTAGGGTCTAACATTCCCAACACTTAGCCACCCTAAATTGACGTACTACGTCGTGCCATTGTCGGAATGGATTCAACCATTTGCATCCTTCCAAGAGTTGTAGCAAAGGAATCTCCGGATCAGAAATCTCGGAAGCCGACATCATATCAGATCGATGAAGAACCAGCCAAGTCATTAAATACGTGTATGGCAGTTCTACTCTCGACATAGGAATTTTGCTGGAGGGCTCAGCACCCACTTGTGTGAAAGTCTTAGCTAAACTGCGTAGCCCACTGTGGATGTCGGCGATCATGGCAGAGAGTAGCGATAATCGGCCCCCAACGGCTAACTAAACAGCTGGAAATAGAACCTCAAGTGGGAGAGCATCTGAAGGTTGATGTGGCACAACGCACTTCTTTAGCCAAATGGCTAAGTATCCAGCAAGAAGAGTCTCTGATCTCATTTTTTTCATGGCCTGCCATAAGAAGATCCTGAACTTCGTACTGCTTGGGAAGCCGGCTTCAGATGATCCGATGGTATA
Source organism: Asparagus officinalis (assembly GCF_001876935.1). Lineage (NCBI taxonomy): Eukaryota > Viridiplantae > Streptophyta > Magnoliopsida > Asparagales > Asparagaceae > Asparagus > Asparagus officinalis. The sequence continues at coordinate 130,883,906 of NC_033801.1, read as the reverse complement.
AGACTGAGCATTGATCTTCGTTATTAACCTATTGATCTCAGAGGGAGTCAGTGTAGATGATTCACAAACTGCTTCACCAGTCGAACTCTCGAGATCCTGGAATAAGTAGTCGGCAAATTGCTTCAGACTGACTCGAGCTGCTTTCTTGCTTTTCACCTTAATCTTGGCTATCGTCGTCTGATAATGACAGATTAATTCCCAAAGAATATCATAGGAAATAGATCCAGCCCTCTTCATCCTCATAAGCTGACGATTAGCGGGGAAGTATTCTTGATATGGGGTATTCCCTATCGGTAATCCCGACACCTTCATCATCTCATGGAGTGGAAGCCCTAATTCCCCATATTTAGTGAAGAATGTGTTTGTATCTGGGTTATAAGATTCAAACAAGGCTAGAAAGTGGTCGACGCTTATCGGAAGGCCGTACATGTTGGCTCGAATCGGGACGTCTAACCCAATGTTGGCTAATTCTTGTCCCCAGCGCCCAAGCACATAGTTAGTCATCCTGGACCACCATTTATCTGCAAGTGAATGGACCCAACCGAAATATCTAAACTTCTTGAGGGGAAATTCTCTGCCTAGTCTAGCAAGCTGGGTCTTCACTGTATTAGCCCTTATCATCAATTCATTCTGAGGTGCACTATCTGAGCTAAGTACCCCCGGGTGAAGGCCACGAACAGTATGTCGACCACTGGAGCAGGGTGCTGTAACATCATTACCTATGAACCTGCAATGGACGCGTTCATGATCCTCTGTCAAATGCCATGACATTTTTCTCGATACTGTCAAGTTCCGTAATTGCAACAACGAGTAATGTCGGGGAAACGAGGGAAGAAATAGGAGATCTCCATCAGAGTCGTTCAACCAAACTTCTGGACTACATAAAAGAACGTCAGGATCCTCTATAGAATCTTCGAACAAGTAATTGGGTTTCTTCAATGGTTCGGTAGAGTCTCGTATAGCTGTCAAGGGTAAATCGGTCAATAATTGTCGCAGAGTACGACAACTTCCTTCACGAACCAGTTCAGGAATACTATCGGCATAATTTTTATTAAATTGACGGATTTCCCTAACAAGAAAGTCACCATTGAAAGAAGCATGAAGAGTTCTACTCTGACCCAGATCTTCTCTATCAGAAAAAGCCACAGAAGGGAAATGGACTGCAAACAAAGTGGAGGCACAATTATAAGGGGAGATGGCCAAAAGAATGGAGACCATCTCTTTTTAGTAGCCGCGGCAGTGTTCACTGTCGCGTGTTACCGCGGCAGTGTACACTGCTCAGCCGTGGCAGCACGTGCTGCCGCGGTAACTGAGCAGCGACCTTTGGCTTCGAAAAGCCACGAGTTTGAGCCAAACTCATATTTTGGCCTTGGTACATGTCTTGATTAAACAAGACTTGTAATTTGGTAGCGTCAATCCCCTCAAAGGAGGATGCTAGCTCTTCCCGGATGCCTCTCCAAGGAGACAAACGAGGTTGTATAAGCAAAAGAATCGATTTTCGACGAAGAAAAAGTTGAAAAGTTACCCTCGAACGACGTAGCAGCGACCTCGACCTCCTCTAACATTGGGGTTGCAGATTTTCCTTTGGAAATCTTGGATCTTTTGGGTGACATACTGGAAAAGAGGGATTTTTTGACCTAGAAAACACAAGAAAGTTAGGATTGTGTCGAGATCTCAAACAAAAGCTTAATATACCAAGGAAACCGAAACCCTAAGGTTGATTCCTTACTAGGGGATAAAAAAATCAAGCTTTGATGGAAGAAGGACCGAAGAGAAAGCTCAAGATCAAGAAGAACTCGAAACCCTAGATCTTGTTTGAACAAAATCGTTCAAATACAAAGAGATAGGAAGGAGAAAAGCCAAAGCACGCTTATATAGGGTATTTTGAGACTGGTTCGAACTCAGAAGAGCGGGGGAAATGACCCAAAAAGGCCTAAAGTTGGTCTTATAAACCCGACTGGCCAACGCTCGTGCGCGGTAGTCGATGCTGGCGCGCTAATGCACGACAGTCGATGCTGGCGTGCTAATGCGCGATAGTCGACGCTGGCGCGCTAGTGCGCGGTAGTCGACGCTGGCACGCTGACAATCAACGTTGACACGCTAGCGCGCGGTAATTGACAAGTGTATTCGTATATGTATACTTCCCATTATATTTGGAATGCATACAAAAAAACACTCCGATGAGTATATGAGTATAAACTGCATCTCCTTGAACCTCCCAACGGGTATACGAGGTTAAACTACTTCCCAAACACTCCGATGAGTATATGAGTATAAACTGCATCTCCTTGAATCTCCTAATGGGTATACAAGGTTAAACTACTTCCCAAACACTCTGATGAGTATATGAGTATAAACTGCATCTTCTTGAACCTCCTAACGGGTATACGAGGTTAAACTACTTCCCAAACACTCCGATAAGGTATATGAGTATAAACTATTCCTCCGTTCTTCAACACCAACTCTAATTCAAGACTTCGACAATGGTCAAGCGATAAACACAGCACTGGGAAAATTTTAGCTGTTCTACAAAGCATTGAATAGACTAAAAGATGAAGAAGTTAAGAATTAAAGTCGTTCATAGGTTCTTCTACGTAATCTCCTCAACTAAGTACTGAAGGGATTATAAGTAAAACTTATCTTATCCAAAGTGTCCCAGACTCCTCTATAAAAGAACGAGTCTGAGATACTTTGGAGAAGGTATCTGTAGGCGTTAAAAAAATACTTACGGACATCCAAATATTGCTCAAGACAAAGAGAAGACGATAAACGCCATTATCTAAGTCATGGGAGATTATACAAGACCAAAGGAAGCAAAAGGATCTGTGAATCAACATAAAACAACGTGAATTCACAGAACAACGCAAGCTTGCCACATGTGGGCGCGGTAGTGCGTCTGCCGCTGTTCGCGAGGAAAGTTGGTGTTTTCTTCATTATCGATTCCATTGCACTCAGTTAACAACTTTATGCGTTACAAAGAGATCCGGTCTTTTTATAAGATCCGGCTTACAATGAAAATCAAAATAAAACAAAGAAATCAAAATTACAACTTCTCTCTTTTACCGAAAACAAATCACAAGATCCTGTTTTGCGGTCTCTTGCTTCTGTGGGTTGTTTGCCTGCGCCGGGGTTGCTTACCGTGGACCACCGCGTGATCTGGATCCAAGCAGATCTACGACGTATTACGGGTATTATCCCACCAAGGAGATAATAGCCGGGAGGGATCGTTTCACCAAGGAAACGACCGCTCGAATCTCGGGATCTAAGAACCAAGCTTAGATCCGGAGTGTAACGACGTAGATCTGAGGATTAGACTCTCTCGAACTCCTGCCTTTTTCGGTGCGGGTGCTCGCTAAGAATCAAATCCGGGTCTCCAAGTCTTCAAGCCTTCAGATCTCCGAGTTGAGGTGACAATCCGGCAGAGTTTCGGCTCTCTCAAAAGTTTCAGAAGAAGTCCCTCAAATGAACAACCACCCCCCCTATTTATAGCCTCTCTGAACTGTGCCTTTGTGCACAAGAGAGAGAGGGGGGGGAGTCGGGCCACCTGAGGGTGGCTCGGCTCATGCCGAGCCACCCTGAGGTGGCTCGGCTTTCGGCTCTCTCCAAAGTTTCAGAAGAAGTCCTCCAAATGAACGAGTACCAGGCCTATTTATAGGCTCTCAGAACTGTGCGTTTGCACAGTTCTGAGCCTAGCCACCCCTAGGTGGCTCGGCCTTGGCCGAGCCACCCTAGGGTGGCTCGGCCTTGGCCGAGCCACCCTGGGGTGGCTCGGC
>NC_033801.1:130849266-130867999 GCF_001876935.1 Asparagus officinalis | reverse complement strand
TTCTCCGCCTTCTTCCTTTTGATGAACCGCTCAGCTTGCTCCCCTCGGACTTTCAAATCCTTCCACGTCTTGGATGGTGCCGTGCCCATTGCTTCCAACACGTCCAGCGAGAGGTTGTTGTGGCAAGTCTGGAGAATGAATTCCTCGGTGATCGGGTCCCGGCAATTCATCGCCTTGTTGCGGAACCTCTTGACGAAGGTGTCGACCAACTCCCCGTCTTTCTGCTTCTCATCGAGCAATGACCCAATAGAAACTTCGGTGTCGTCATCGAAGAAGTTTGCGAGGAACTTTGACTCCATGTCGTCCCAGCTATTTATGCTCCCTGGCTTGAGGCGACGATACCAATCGAAGGCGGCTCCGCGAAGAGTGCCAACGAATGACCGCACCATCAGAGGTTCATTACCAGAGATGACTCCCAAGTGCGATTTGAAATATATCAAATGCTGAGTAGGGGAACCCATCCCATTAAACGGCGTGAAGTTAATTAGACTGAACTTCGCCGGATATGGGATTGATTCCCACTCCCTTGGGTATGGACAAGGAATGCCCGTCTTTTTTGTCTCTTGAGCGGAAATCAACGTATTGATTTTGCTCTCGAGATTTTTGATCTTCAGGTTTTCGCTGGTTTCTTCGCCAGCATTCTCATTACCACCCCCTGCGTTGACGGGAGGATCATTGGTATTACGAGCATTCGCATCCTCATCTTCCAGATTAATCGGGTTACGATGATTCTGCTCGCCTTGTTGGTTCGCCAATGCTTGGATCTGTTGGTCATGCATTTCTCTCATCCGCTGCATGGCCATATCCATTTCAAATTTGAAACTTTCTTTCTGTTTAGCCAAAGCGTCTTCAAGCATCTTGGCCATCTGTTCCGCGCTTATCATCAGGGCCTCGCGGGGTTGTCCCTCACTGGATACAGTATTATCTGACGCCACCGCGGAACCGGCATCGGATTCTTCATCTTCTGAAGGGTGTCTTGTCCGAACCCTACCATAGGTTGCTCGTTCAATGGCTCCGGACTGCAGACGGGTTCTAGGTCGGGATGCTTTCAGTATTGTTTCGAGATCATCTCGTATCGACGTCCCTCTGTTGGTCATGTTGGCGGTGACTCTCGGATGTTCACCGTCTTTGACCGCTATTCTTCTTCGTTGGAAACGCCTATGCCTTGGTTTTGGCGTTTCGACACTAAGTCTCTCGAATACTGAAACCCTGTCAGGGACTGTCTTGACACAGTTGCATTCTGAGAGTACTGCCCGAATAAGCTTCGAGCAAGGACATTGCGCTTCTAATCTTTGAGGGCTCCTCTTTCTGGTTTTATTCGTACCCCCTGCACGATAGTACAGCTCGTCCGTTTGACGGTTGGAGCAACCCATCGTGTGTTGGCACATTCTCCCAGGTATAACGTCGTCGTCATCAGACGACAACATTTCCTTCTGAGGATGGTTTATCTTCTTCGGACCGTCCAGAGTCGCACGCCTTGAAACGCGCCTTTGTGAGCGTGAATCTCCAGCAGGCTCCTGTACTTCTATGCGCAAAGTTGTGCGCTTGGGCGCCGCAATTTTCTCCAAGTGCTGCGGGTTGCGGCGACCTCCAGCATGTGATATTGTTTGGGACTTCTTCATTGGTCCCAAGCGTTCTTGGACTGGAGCTTTACCTCGTTCTTTGGGAATAGGACCGAGGCGCTCCAAAACTGACTTTCTCTCCTGGGATGGTCCTGCAGGATTTCCCGGAGCAGTTGCAGAAATCACCGGCCGTTTGGATTGATTTGCCGAGTGTTGAACCTTTGGCGGTTGCGGGTTTTGCTCCTTAGTCTGAACCACTCCAGACTTCGGCTTCCAAACCTTGCGAGTCGATGGCTGCTTCTCGGCCACCTCACGCTGTAGCTTGCGACGGGCTTCTTCAGCTTTAGCCCGCGCTTGCGCAGATAATGCGCGGCGCTTGCGGATACGTTCCTCCAGTGTCGAGCGGTCCCGTTTGACACGAACCCACTCCATTGTTGATGGCTTGGAGGAACCATCCTTCATTTGCTGTTGAGGCTGTTTGCCTCGTTTGTTCTTCAGATCCGCATGGTAACGGACCCCGTCAACAGACTCCATGGCCTTGGCGAACTGCTTCGCGAGGCGTTGGCGCTGCCTCTGGCGAGCTCTCTTAGAGAGAATCACCACGCCTTCGACGGCGGATTTGACCTGCTTCGAGGCCGGTAGGACTTCACCTGACGCAACTTCGGCGTCGAATGGGGTGAGGTCGTCGTTGGTGGCTTCAACTTCTTCGCACCAACGGACTTTTCTCCTGGAGGAGAACTTCTGAAACTTCTTGGACTTGGGGGAGGAGGTAGATCCAGACGAGGACACGTACTCCTCGTACTTCTGTTGGTCGAACTCATACTCGACCTCCTCCACGACCGGGATCGAGATCCGCGGCTGCGACGCTCCGATCTCAGCAGTGAGATCGGTGGCTCCCACTGTGGTCGCCAGATTGTTCGCGGGGAAAGTTGGTGTTTTCTTCATTATCGATTCCATTGCACTCAGTTAACAACTTTATGCGTTACAAAGAGATCCGGTCTTTTTATAAGATCCGGCTTACAATGAAAATCAAAATAAAACAAAGAAATCAAAATTACAACTTCTCTCTTTTACCGAACAAATCACAAGATCCTGTTATCCGGTCTCTTGCTTCTGTGGGTTGTTTGCCTGCGCCGGGGTTGCTTACCGTGGACCACCGCGTGATCTGGATCCAAGCAGATCTACGACGTATTACGGGTATTATCCCACCAAGGAGATAATAGCCGGGAGGGATCGTTTCACCAAGGAAACGACCGCTCGAATCTCGGGATCTAAGAACCAAGCTTAGATCCGGAGTGTGACGACGTAGATCTGAGGATTAGACTCTCTCGAACTCCTGCCTTTTTCGGTGTGGGTGCTCGCTAAGAATCAAATCCGGGTCTCCAAGTCTTCAAGCCTTCAGATCTCCGAGTTGAGGTGACAATCCGGCAGAGTTTCGGCTCGCTCCAAAGTTTCAGAAGAAGTCCCTCAAATGAACAACCACCCCCCCTATTTATAGCTAGGGTGGTTCGGTTCGGGCCGAGTTCCCCCAGGTGCGCTGGTTTTGTCGTTTTCCGTTGTTTCCGGTTGTTTTGTCCGTTGTTCGGTTGTTTTGTTGATTTGTTGACTTGATTCCGGATTTGGCAGTAAACTCAGTTGGCCGAGCCACCCTGGGGTGGCTCGGCCACCGAGCCACCCTAGGGTGGCTCGGCTTGGGCCGAGCCACCTTAGGGTGGTTCGGTTCGGGCCGAGTTCCCCCAGGTGCGCTGGTTTTGTCGTTTTCCGTTGTTTCCGGTTGTTTTGTCCGTTGTTCGGTTGTTTTGTTGATTTGTTGACTTGATTCCGGATTTGGCAGTAAACTCAGTCGGTGTTTGAGTTCAAATCCACTTTGTTGGAAGACCCGTCGACTCCCCGAACCACTAACGTTGTTCACATGCAGTTCGTTAGCTTTGTAGCCTCTTTAGTTCGTTTCGTTGCTTGAACGTTCGTCGATTTGTCGAATCATCGCGCCGAGCTGTGTCAAGGGACCTATAAGCAGTTTTATACGCCTACAGCCGCGCATAGCCGCGGCAGTTATTAGTGACGCGTAAGCTACAAGGAGCTGCCGCGGTGGTTACTAAATAGTTATACGATGATTTTTTAAAGTCCACGTGGTACCATGATAAAAAAAACGTGTGCTGATGTGGACAAGCAGTTAAACCACGAAAAAAGTGGTTAAAAGTCGTGGGAGAACGGTTTCAAAGAGGATGGAACGTGACTGAAACTGCCTCTTTATCCGCGCCAGCCTACACTGACGCGCTAATAGCCGTGGCAGCGATGGCTGACGCGCCCAAAGGAGGTGTGGTTCGTTAGTTATTTTGTCCCTATTTCAACTGTTGTGCACCCCTATCCCTATAAATACCTTCTTAGACACGAAGCAAAAGAGGGAGAGCAGAATATAGCAGAGAGGCTTGAGCTTTTGGTGACTTGGAGCAGAGAGAGAGTCTTGATTCCTCATAACTGGTTCTAAAGCTCTTAGAGATTCCTAGAGATCTAAGCTCTGACTTGATCTTTGGAAGAGTGAACATCTTACATCGATAAGATATTCGCTTGAAATTCTTACTTCGATAAACGAAGGAAGAGTCTCTCAAGCTCTTTCACGATCTGTGAATTGGTGGTCTACGAGTCAAAGCACTCCCGGCACAGGCAAAGTCCCACAAAGCAAAAGTCGATAAACGATTTTTGTGTTATTTTCTCGAAAGTTATAATTTTCTTATTTTTTTTATTGTATTTCATTGTAAACGACTGAAGTTTAATGGAATTATCAATGGAAATGACTTTTGAAGAAAACAGACATAACATTTTCTGGTAGGGTGGCCCAGGAACCTATGATAACGGCAGTAATTAGGGTCATCGACTTTTCCTGCCTCATTCGGCTTCCTGATTTCGGGAAGCTACAGCTTGTTGTTCTTCCAAAGTAACTGGAACAGGGTGTCCACATGCTCTTCCTTAAACGAATACTGCTTGGGTGCTCTTTGCGGGTTCGGTGTCTTGTTTTGCTTAGCCGGTGATGCCCGTGTATTGGTGTCGGCAGCCAGAGTCTCTTTCCCCTTGGATCGAGGAGCATTATGTTGGTTGCGCTGTTGCTGCAGTTTCGGTTGGGGAATTTCTTCAGCCTTGACACGAGCAACGATTTCTTCGGCTTGTTCTTCCTACGAAACCAGCTATCTCCAGGAGCAATATTCCTCCACCCCCATCTGGGCGAGGAGCTGGGTCTGTAAGTTGTGCCTGCAAGTCTCAACCAAAGTTGATTGAGTCATACCTGATGGGCACCGCAGTGCCATGCTGCGGAATCTCTCAACATACGTCTTGATAGACTCTCCTTTCCTTTGTTTAGTAGCTAGAAGATTCAGGACTGAAACTTCTGTGTCGTCCTTAAAGAACTTGGCTAAGAAAAGCCTTTCTAGATCTACCCATTTCTGGATAGATCCGGCAGGCAATTTCATGAACCACTCGAAAGCGACACCCTTGAGAGTGCCGATGACCAAACGGGTCAGGATGGCGTCGTTCGCTACCACATCTCCAATTTGAGACTTGAAGTAGTAGATGTGCTGATTCGGCGAACCTGTGCCATCGAACGGTTGTAAGGTTGGAGCCTTAAACTTCGATGGATAGGGTGATGTCTCCTATTCAGCGGGGTAAGATCGTATTACCCCTTCTTCACGGAGCTCGCTTCTGTTGGTGATTGTGTTGAGGCGAGCTTCTAGATCGTCCACCTTAGTGGACTGAGGGTGCAATTCTTTTTCCGTCTCCTTCTCATTTTCAGAAGAAGATTCTATGTTCTGAGCCTCATGATCCGAATGCTCAGGTGCTTTTTGCTTTCCCTTGGATATTGTCCTCCGGGAAGATTCCGGTCTTTGGCCTTTTTCAGCAAGGAGCCGGGCCAACATATCATTCATCTGAAGAAGAGTCTCTTGTTGTGTCTGGAGCAAGATGTGATGTTCGTCAACTCTCTTGGCTAAATCTTCGGGGTTTCCCGTCATGTAAACGGAAACCTCTCGTGCCACAATGGAGCTTGAAGATTGAGATTCGGCAATAGCCAAATTTTCATCATCAGAAATAATCCCCTTGGCCAACCTTTGATAATCGACCGAGCGGATAGCTCCTATTCGAGTCCGAGTATGTCGGTATACTCCTTCAAATTCGTCACAAATTTTCTGAACGGTCGGGGAATGACTTCTTTGCGACTCGTCAGAACTAGGATGCGGGGCTTTCCCTCTGCCGATCACGTTGATAGTGACCTGAGGATATTCAGCTTCAGAAACCTTCTTCTTCTGATGATGTCGTCGCTTGGTAGGTCTGGCGACGTCAGCCACTCTGTCAAACACAGACTTGCGAGGCTCAGGTGTACAGTAGTGGCATTCTGAAAGGACTACTGATATAAGCCGCTCACACTGGAATGAATGAGCTGCTTGATGAGTTGGTCTTCCTTTCGATAACAATTCTCACAAGTCAGACACCTGAGAGAGATCTTTTTCTGAGCGTGAGGAAGGAGATGGCACCCCCTGTTCTTGAGAGGGTAAGACGGATTCTCGTCGAACATGGATTTTAAACCCATGTTGACCTTTTTGAACTTGATGGACCGCTTGAGGGTCGCGTTCTTAAAGAGAAACGCGAGGGTCGCGTTTGGATTTGTAAACATTAGGCCGAGGCCTATGTTTAAATGATGAAACAGACCCCTGAGGGTCATATTTTGGTTGAACGCACCCCTGAGGGTCGCGTTTGGTTGTTAAAACAGACTTTTGAGGGTCATGTTTTGTTTGAACGCACACATGAGGTGTGCGTTTATCTTCGGCAGCGCCTTTCTGAGGGCTGCATTTTGAAGGAATAACGCGCCACTGAGGGTCGCATTTCAGCTGTATTAGCCGAGGCTCGTAGTTGGGCTCATTGCCGCGAAGCGTGCTTTCCGTGGTGGAAACGCTGTGCTCGGGCAAAGCCTCTAAAACGCGATCTTCGCGTTGGGCACGAATCCGACTTTCTCGAAGATGTGCACGTCGTATAGATCTTATCCGTCTTCGAGCGGCATTCTTTTTGGCTTGTTTCAAAGCCCTGGCAGCAGCGTCGTTGGCGTTTATGGAGCTCGTCTCCTCTATAGGCAGTTTATGGCCTGTAGCACGTTGTGTTGACGTGGATGTGGGATGTTCAACTCGTTGTACTAGTCCGGCAGAGGCTAAGCCCGCTCCTGAGGTAGAGGGGCTGTTCGGCGCATTTTGACCAAATGAGAGGACTTTCTTTGACGTTTCAACAACAGGTTTGATCTCTTTGGAGATCTTGCGGACGTCACGCCTGGCCTTGGGGCTAAGCGATCCAGAGGAGAGGGCTTCCTCGTATTTTGCTTGGTCAAACTCCACGACGAGAGTTTCAACAGTTGTTCCCATGAGGTGGACGTCGGATTGCGCCACAACTTCTTCGTCAGAAAAGCTCGTCCCCAGCGAAGTCGTCATCTTTTATTTGTGGAAAAAATTTACAGTAAAAGAAATGAAAGAAAATTGATTTGTATTCCTTTAATCTCAGTTACAATTGGATTTCCTGATTACAAAAGAGAAGAGAATGATCTGGATTCTCCCCTTTGTTTAAAACTGGATTCTTCTTGGTAGCGATGGAGTGCCTCCTTCGAATGCTTACGTCGAATTTGCTCTCCGTTGACGATCCGACCGTCTTGTATCTCGTGGGAACAATGAACTTCTGTGGTAAGTTTGAGGAATAACTCTTAAGGAGTTTTAGAACTCAGAACGAGCTAGAACTCTGTGAAAAGAGTTGTTAGAACCGAATGATCGGTTAATAAGCCAAATAGATTTGTTTTTTGCTAAAGAATCCGATCTCTTAACCGCCAAGAACTCTACTGATTTTGTAGATGATTTGATCTTCCAAATCTAGCCGAACTCCCTCTTCAATCTGAACTCCGTGCGGTTTAGATCTCCAAAATCTTCAATCTCCAGCACCCAATCGGTTGAGTTTGTTGAGGTTTTATATGTGGATAAGAGGTTGTAACTGCCCTCTAAATCCGCTCCTAAGTGGGCGTGATTTCCTCAGATCGTGGGGAAAACGGTTCTGAAACCGTTCGACTCGTGTTTGAATAAGTCAAACGCCTAATTTAGCGTTCAGGACCCTAACTTCGCGTCTTAGAATTGAGACGCGGAGTTGGGTGTTGACTGAACGTCAAAAATGCGAGGGCCGCTCGCATTTTGCTTGTTGCAGCTTGAAAACGCGGGGGTCGCCTGAATTTCAAGAATTGTAACGCGAAGATGAGTTCCGCGTTTTAAAAAGGGTTAATTGACTTGTAACCTCTTCTGTAAAGCGTTGCAAGGACCATTGTTCAGTAATTCTCGCTTTAGCTGTTGTGGGGTGTGAAAGTCGTCAGATTGTAACTCTCACTGTTGATTATGAAGACTACTGAATAGAATTTTTATTAGTTGTCGGTAGTATCGTTGAAATGAACTCTTCTCGATCTATGTGAAAAGTTCTTCATTTGCAGCTTGTATTTGTTGACATGAAAGTCATCTGATTGTAACTTTTATTATTGAAGCTCGATAGGGATCAGCTATCTATTGTGATTTTTAGACAGCCTACATTAATATTGAAAGTTTTTTATGCAGCTCTCAAGTGGAGCTTGGAAAAGGAAATTACACTTTATTTTGGCTTGACAAGTGGGTAGGCTCATTTACTCTTGCAACTCTTTTTCCATCTTTAGTTGCTATTTCATCCTTTCCTTTTGCTACTGTTAGTAGCATGAGGAAAAAAGAAAATAATATGTGAAGATGGGTTGTCAAATTTAAGAGACAGTTAACTGGGATTTTTGTTTCCCAGTTTTTTTCTTTGATGAATTTGCTTAATTCCATTTCTATAGAGCAAAATAAAGACAAAAGAAAATGGTTGTGGGAGACAAAAGAGAGCTTCATAGTAAAATCTTTCTATCAATTTTTAATTGATGGAGGTTTGAGGTATGATTGTATAAATCTTTGGAAGTTCCCTATTCCTTTAAAAGTGAAGTTCCTTGTCTGGTTAGTTCTAAGACAGAGTTTGAATACAAAAGATATACTGGAAAAAAAAGGAATTCATTTGGAAAATGTTTGTTGTTTATGCTCTAAATTGGAAGAGAATCATACACATTTATTCATCAAGTGAGTTTGTTTACTCAATATGGAGATCAATTCAATTCAAACTAGAAACTGAAGATAATTTTAATTTTGGATCCGTAAAAGAAGTATGGCTCAACTGGGAAGTTGGTGATGATGAGAATTGCAAAATGAAAAGAGATGTTTTTATTTGTTCTCTAGTTTGGTGTGTATGGCAGTAGCGCAATGACATACTTTTTTCTAATAAAAGGAAGAGGTCTCTTGAGCTTTTAAACAAAATCATGACTTTCTCAACCTTTTGGCTAGGTTCTAAGATTGCTTCTGCTCAGGCTACCAGACTTTAGGAAAGAAGACGGAAGAGGATTGCTGATAGTCTGCAAGTGGTTGGAGCTACTAGAAGAAAAAACAGAGATTTGGTGAATGCGGTGATCCAGCTCGAATGATTTGTAATCAGCTCAGTCTTGATTTTGTCCTCTGTTTGATCTTTAAAACTTTTTTAAAGTTGAATTTGGTTTACTTTTGATTTTTATTAACACCTATTACGTTCATATCCTTGTGGAGGGATGTACGGTTGGGTACAGAGTGGTGTTTCTTTTGCATACTTTGTAGTTTTTTGTAGTGAACTTCAATACACACTTTTGGTTGGGAGTGTGTAGGTTTATGTAACAATCACTTTTGTTAATATTTAGCTGGTCGGATTACCTTTGTGGTAATCCATCCTTTTTCTCGAAAAAAAAAAGAGTTGAAGGAATCATGGGGAGTGGACCTCAACCCGGCCCGCTTAATGAGAAATCGGATTCGGGTGGGATAAGCGCATCCGAAGCTTTGAGCCCTAGTCTCGTCGTTTCCAAGGAGAGAGCAGACTTGGATTCTAACCCACAGCAGCGGCTTTAGCAGAGCGTGGAAGGCGATGGATGCTGCTCTCTTCTCCCCTTCTTCTCTCTTCCAAGAAACAGATGGTGAAGATGGAGCAGACACTGTGGAAGGTAACAGCTGCTGCCGTCATTGTTTTTTTTTTTTTGGTCTTAATTTATTCTTTTCTTTTCTTTTTTTCCCCTTCAAAATTCCTCCCTTTTTATTGTTATGTTGCTCATTCAATGACCATTTTTGTTGTGGTAGTGACTACGACAGAGAGGGAAGAAGGGATCGGAGATGTTGGGTCGCATGTGGCGGAGAGAAGGCATTCTTTCCCCGGAATGGTACGTACAGACTGTCGTATGTACATGTTAAATACTAAAACTGAATCCGATCTCAACCACCTGAATATTTTTTTGCCCCCCAAGCTTTGCTGTGCTCCAAAAATTCATCTCTGATATCGATGCACTTGCAGGAGCTGATGATTCGAGAATTTTCATTTCATTATTTAAATGCCAATTTGCTTTGGCCGGGGACTTTTACCTTCAGCGAATGGTTAGTTCAAAATCAATTTCTTTTACAAGGACAGCGTATCCTGGAACTTGGGAGGTAAGCATACTACTTGAGGGAAAAATAATAATAATTTCTTTGCCTTTCAGCTTGTTTCCTATTGCGAAGGATAAGGAACCGAAACATTATTCTTCGCTTGAGTTCACTACTTACTATATCTGATATTCATGTTATGATTTAATTTTTTTTTTTTTTTTGAAAGGCTTCCTTTCTCTTCGGATGAAACTATAACTCAACAGGACTGTAGGTAGTTTGATCTACGTGGGGATGGCTGACAATACCTTTCATTTTCTTTTCCTTTCTTTTCTTTATTGAAATTAGATTTGGTTCCAGCTGATTGGGGGCTAGTTTCTGATTTGCAATTGCCCCGAGGGCCGTTCTTCACCCACTTCAATCACCAGACGCTTCAGGCTTAATATGTAATTGAGAACTACCTATTAGTATATCAAAGTAACTTAAATTTCTAATCTTCTCTACCCCACCATTTCTTCTTCAACTCTCTAGTGAGGAAGCCACTAATAGCTTAGTGCCTCAAAATTCTACACGGATGATCTATGCCAACATTACCCATGTCTTTTGACTCTTTGTAAGTTGGTTTAGAAATACTTGAAAACACATAGCATTTCATAGCCTTCCTATAATCGATGGAGATCCTTCCTACGAGTCCTTAAAGGATATATATTTGTCCCTTTCTCGGTTAAATATAAGCCTCTAAGGACGGATATGAACCATAAAGAGTTGTTTATGTAGTTTCATCATATTTAATAACTAGTTGCTTACACACGCCGCTGGTGACCCATTGGGCGGTTCCAATATGGCTCCCACAATCTTAGGTTCAATTCCAAGCTGGTTTGTCAAATAATAATAATAATAATGATTAGCCTTTAGAATCTCAGTATGCATGATTGATCTTGTACAAACTGCTTCCTCTTTATTTTTGGTTGTCTTAAATAAAAATGTTGAAATGATCTTCTTATTCTTGTAGCGGTACTGGAGCTTTAGCCATCTTTCTCCGGATATCTTTTGGAGTTAACATCACAACATCAGATTTTGATGACGAGGAGATTGAAGAAAACATAGCTTACAATTGCAGAATTAATGAGTTAGATGTGCTGCCACATGTCAGGCGTAAGATTTTCTTGCTTGGAAGACCTGTATTTTATGGACTTATGTTCTTTGGGAAAGATGTCGAGTAGAATCCTTCTAATTGAATATACTAAGGGGGTGTTTGTTTTGGGTGGGAACCCTTTCAAAGGGTTGGAAAGGCTCTGACACGGTCAAAAAGTATCCAAAAAATAGTTGCCAAGGGTTTCCATTTCTTGTGCTTGTTTCACCAAAAGTTTTTAAGAAATATTTTCTTAAAAGTGAGGAAAACACCACTTTTTGCAAGGAAACTAATTCCTCTTCAAAAGTAATGAAATGGGGAGGAAAAGGTTGTAAATGTGGGTTTTTAATGTTTAAATAATGGATGATATGGGAAGTTGTTAAGATATAATAGTTAAATAATGAGAGATGTTTTCATCTCAATTGGTTTCTTGTTTTTGGCTTTTGAACCAAATAAATAGGGATGTTAAATGGGTGGGTTTGGGTGTTAAATGAGCGGGCCATAAATGGGCGGGCATGTTTTGCCCATTTACCCATTTATGGCCCATTTAACATTTTCTAAATGGGCGGGTTTTTGCCCGCCCATTTAATAAACGGGCCGCCCAATTGCCCATTTAACTATAGTAGCTATATGTATATAATACTTTTGGGGTGTTTTTTGTAAACTTTTAGGGAGCTTTTTGTAAACTATTGTGGGTTTTTTGCAAACTTTTTTGGGGCTTTTTGCTAACTTGTTGGGGCTTTTGATAAAATACTAACAAAGATAGGAACATAAACAAAGATAAACAAACAAAGGCAAACAAGTTCATGATTGAAACATTTACAAGCATGGATAAAAGTTCAGACCTCACACATTTACAAAATTAACTTCAAATTTCCAAACCAAAAACCAAAAGATCAATAACAACAATATTGCGAGAATATTTAAATGAATTAAGATAGAAAACACAAGGTATGCAAGGATCTGTATAAGATCAATAACTTGATATAAATGCCATCATAACTACCAGCAACACGATCACGATTAGTAAAGACAATCTACTTAATTACTTGATAAACTAGAAGAGTAGTAAGTTCGTCTATAAACAAAATAGTAGAACAACCATAGTCCACTTATTTCCCATCTTTCAAATGTTCAGGCATGAACAGGATCATGACAGAAGAAAGAAAAGACCAGGAAACAAACATAACACTCAGTTGGACTCAATAGCAACATTAAAAGTACTGTAGCAAGCCTCATATGTGCGTCTTCATAGCAAGGGTTAGAATCCTAAATCACCATAGAGACCTCAATATTTCCCCTGCATCAATCATCCATAGAATTAGTTAATTTTGTCACAAACGTATGATATTGTCATAATAATGAAACACTAGATAGCAAGATGCAATCTTTGGGAACCAGGGGACTAAAGATCAGCTAAATACACAAAGAACTTATCAGATACGTAATCATATAACAAAATTATGGTTTTACGAGAACAGGAAACAGGATAGTAAATACAGGAACCAGAGCCAAGAGACCTGTAGCCTTCGAAAAATTGTGATGAGCATAGTTTTGTAAATACTCTTCATTCATTAGACTGATCGTCAAAAAATATGAACCTACAAATTTGTAACACATTTAACAAAAACCCAAAACAACTCAGAACAATTTGTAACACAACAAGTACACTAATGGCATCTACGGATGCTCGGAAAGGTTCAAACCATAGCAAATTGTTGCTCAAGTGCATTATATAAGAAGGCTATCTACCAATGGATACTTGATAATTAGCATCATCACGAAATCATTCGTTTGAAAATGTATGGCAAAATGTCAACAACTGAATCGACTAATCTAAATAATGCAAGATTTGACACTATAGCATGGTCAAGTCCACAAAGCTAACCTATCAAAAGTAACACTAAATAAGAAAAATAATAGACATTACCACTCACAAACTTTAGCTTCTAGTCTTCCAAATCCCTCAAGCTTCAGTTTGTAACCTGTCATCTGAAACACAAATCCACATTACATTTTTTTTTGGGTCAAAAATCCACATTACATTATTTACACAATGACTGTCATCACTCATGTGCCTAGAAAATAATGAATTTTAGAAAACACCATAATTATTAAGGTGGTCATTAGTAAATTCATGTATTGTTTCCACTTGCAAGCCAATGATTATACATAATACTTCCTAAATCTGCTCTAAATTGAAACCACTCGTTTGATGTCCCCATGGATGTTATTGTTTCAACTTCATTCTTTTCATTTTGTTCTCCTTCTTCCACCTCATATTCTTCTAGCTTATCAATTTCAAATGGATCATTTTTCAATTCAGTTCTAATAAAGTTATATAGCAGAACACACCCCACGATAATTATATTATAGACTTTTGGAAATCTAACAATCGAACATGGCTCATATAATGAAAAGGAAATACCAGCATGTAACAGAGTTTCATGCCAGGAATGTCTTTCATGATAACCATTTGTAGCATGCCAAACGCATGCTACATAAATATCCTTGGTGTTACATGGACAAAGGTATATCAGACAATAGGACACCATATCCTTGGACATGGACAAAGGTAAAATTTTAAGCATTTGATGCCAGAATGTAAGAGAGTTTCGTGCCAGAATTGTCTTTCATGATGACCTTTTGTAGCATGCCAAATGTATGAAAATCGAATGGGAAGTGATATTTCCAACAGATAAGAAGGGTAAGAAGAAGCATAAAAGAACTCGAAGTGGTTAAAAAACACAACATAGTCCGAGGAGCAAAAAAAACACACCACCAGAGGACTTACCACCGCTATGATCAGTAGCTGGTCTGATAGCATGAACAGAAACATTGGGACCGAGAATAACCCATAATCGATAACTAGAAACAATACCTATTAACTATCTTATAATTACGACCTATTCCTAATGTCCTGCAAGCTCGGGGTCAGCTTTTACTATGAAATAGCATCCAAACAAATAGTGGTAAAAAAAACTATTACAATGAGAATGTCTCACACCTTGCTCTACACGCACAAAAAGGATACATCCTCATGTACACTTTCTAAAATCGATTTTGGATGGATATTCATACACTTGACAAACCAGTGATCCATGAACAAGTAACACCACTGAAATACAAAATATCTGGACAAACTTAGGGGTTTACCATCGTTCTAAGGATGAGGAGGTGGTTGGACATAAGAAGAGATCGAATGCTGAGAGCATTATTTACATTGGAAAGGCTGATATCAAAATAACAAACAATAAATAGAGCAACAATCCATATCATCCCTTAAACTAGCCTACAAAATACCGCTATGCATTTGGAATAGAAACAAAACTCAATTACCAAATATTTCTGACGTTGAGGCTTCTTAAATGCCACCCAACCTAAATCTCATAAAAATTCCCACATATTTCAGATCAAGTGAATAACCTTTTTTCCCCCCGCTTCTTACAATAAACAATTTAAAATAAGTAACTATGGAAATGCCCCCATCAGTCAAAATGCCTAAACCATCACTAAACAATTCCAATTTGACTTTGAGAGAGTCATAGATTAAAAGCGCGCACCTTAATCTTGTCATAATCCTGATCCCAGCTGAACTTATCAAGCGCCACGTATTTCAAAGCGCTCGAAGCGGCCTGCTCAGAGACTCAGAGAGAGAAACGAAGGGATTTTAGGGTTTTGTTTTGGGAATAAGGGCGGGTGGGCGGGCGGGCGGGCGGGTATAGAATGCCCATTTAGCACCCGTTTAATTGGATGTAAAATGGACCCGCCCATTTAGACCCATTTAATTAAATGGGTGGGTGTTGGGCGGGCTAAATAATGGGTGGGCCAGATGGGTAAATGGGTATGGGCATAAATTGCCTTCCCTACAAATAAACGAATGAGATAGAAAACATTTCCTTTCCATGTTTCCATGCCGAAACTAACAAAAAAATTGCTTATTTCCATGTTTCCATGCCGAAACTAACAAAAAAATTGCTTACTTGAAACACATGGAAAGGAGTGGAAATAGGTTTTTTACTACCAGAAAGGGTTTCCTTTTTTCCCGGAAATGAAACAAACATGCCCTAGGTTGAAGACATTCTCCATTCAAGTTGCCTGACAACATTTAGAATTATTTCTATAAACAAAAATTAATCAAGCTTTTTTATTCATTAAGTGGAGACACAAAGTGGATGGTCTAATAGTGAGTTGCTTAGTTTCAGTGTCTATAGTATTTGAGATCTAACTAAGCTTGGTGGAAATGGTTTAAGGGTCTAAATTATGATAAAATAATTGGATCAAGAATTTGTATGTATAACCGCATCTTTAAGCAACATGTCACTGTTGATTGTTGTTTTGGTAGTTAATAACAAATTTAATACACTTGCTTCTTGGGTGTTCTATATAATGCGGATCAATTTTAACGGAGTGGATCTTTTAGTTCACTGATCTTCCCCATCCTTTTGAAAAGAAGCAAGGTAACTCTCTTTCTATGTAGATAAGTTGAATGATCCTCCCAATCCTTTTGAAGCCATTCGAGCCAAATTGACAGTCTCTTTCTATGTTGATGCGTGTGTGTATATATATCATCATTTTCAATTCTTTTCCTTTTTCTTTCTCAAATATATGCTCCTTTTCAACATGCTATTTTCACATGTATTTGTCCGATTTCTTTTTTCAGATTCATGGGGGGATGTCTTTCCAACTGCGGAGCCCGATTGGGATTTGATTATTGCTAGCGATATTTTATTATGTAAGGTCTTATTGCCTTTAGCCATATTTTATTATGTAAGGTCTTATTGCCTTTAGCGATATTTTATTATGTAAGGTCTTATTGCCTTTCTCATACATTAGTTTTCCAAGAGTAGCTTTAATGTGCTTGTATGCTTCTTTGCTGTTTGTAGATGTGAAACAGTACCCGAAATTGATAAAAACCCTGTGCTTTCTCCTCAGTTCCCGCAAACCAAGAGATAACAGGGCAGCTGCTGGTAGTTCTCAATGTAACCAAAGTGTAACAATATCAGGTAACAATCATGTAGAACATGGGTAATTTAGTGATTGATAAGGACATGAATGACACAGAGCCTCTACTGTTGCTGCAGGAAAGCAAATACAATTGCAGCAGCCATTTTTCTTGATGAGCTGGCGGCGCCGTATCGGCAAAGATGATGAACTATTCTTCTCCGGATGTGAGGATGCTGGTCTGGTAACTGAACACCTAGGATCTCGAGTGTACTACATCAGGCCTAGAAGGCTTAATGGCTAAAAGGCCAGTTGCGCTAGCATCAATAATAACACCAAGAGTTATGGTACCAATCACCGACACGGATATGATCATATTGTGATTTGAGACGAAGCCAATTTCATAGATAACATATGTAATGTACTTTGAGCCGTCAGTTACCATTTTACTTGCTGAGGTGTGAGTGATCAGTAAGTAGTAGGTGTCTTGTTCCTCTTGATATTATTTTTATGTTTTCACCATAAATTTTCTTCCTTCCTCTCGTGAAATATTTCAGTCCAGCAGATGGATAATTAATCCCGTTCTTACTTGTTGCATGAGTTTCAGCACCTACTATCGTTGATGTGGAATCGCCTAATCTCATGGTCGATGATGCTTAATTTTGTTACATTAATTCCATCAGCGGTACGGTCCTAACCTCTTCCCAGCGTGCACGGCGGGCTTGGGTCCCCTTATTTGCGATGGTATTTAAGTGGGAAAAACCAGCTATCGAAGCCTTATTCCTTGTTCTTTTCTTTTTTTTGCCTTATTAACAAGAAGAGAAATTAATTGTACCTATCCATGGTTCCGATTTTGCCTGTTTTAGGCTGAGGGGGTGTTTGGTTCAATTTTTAGAAATTATAGGAAATGTTTTCTACCTAAAATATGATTTCCTTGTATTTCTTAAAAAAATTATAGGAAAAGTTTTGAGAAATAAAAAAGTACCAATTTTCTTGTTTTTTGTACTTTGCTTGTTTGGTTCAAAACAAGAAAATAACTCATAACTTTATAGAAAATAACAAGATTTGGTAGGTTTTTAATTAAATATGGTATGTGTCAGATTTCTGGTGATTTCCTCTCATTTTGAGAGGAAATTGTTTTTTGTAAAATTTGGTAGGTTTTGATATTTTATAGAAAATATTTCTGTAAATTTTTTGTTGAACCAAACACAATTTATAGAAATCTCTGAAAAACTTTTAATTATAAATTTGCCATTGTCAGATGTTTTGAGAAAAGTTTTTTCAAAAAGTGTACAACCAAACAGCCCCGAGCCACAAAAAAAAAAGGATCAATCTTTCTATATTTTATCAGAGCCAGGAGAAGAAAGAAGAAGAGAAGTTGTTGGAAGAAGGATAATAAGAAAAAGCAAACAATAACAAATGAAGGGAGGAAAAAAAAACTGCTCTTGATCTTTTTATATTTTTTTTTTCTTGCATACTTTTTTTTTCTCTTGTGTGGTAGTGACTTCCCAACATCTTCTCCTAGAGTGTTATTTTATAGAGAGATGGAAATTGATTATTATCACATTTTAGTTCAAACATACTTAGTTGGAAGCTCTTTTCTAGCTATTAACATGCATGTTACTCTCTTATGTTCTCTTTTACAAAAAAATTTGGGCTAAGACCCTTATCTCAAAAACCAAAAAAAGAAAAAAAAGGGAAATAATTTTATGAATGTTATTCAATAACAAAGAGCATAGTATGCGTATAAGAAAATTCATCCGAAATCGGGTGGGACTTGTTTCATGCTGCTTTGAGTTTACAGAAACGTCTCTGTATATTAGATTAAATAAATAAATAACAGGGGGAGGCGATAGGAGATGAGGGTAGGGGGAGGGATCGAAATCGTGGTCGTTAGGGTGATGCAAGTGTGCGTTTCACAACTATACTAAATTGGGTTAGGACTAGCCCCGACTCTATTTTAAAGTGCGCCGGTTTTATTTTGAAACAATGGAAAGGTGGTTCAAATTAAAATCAATTTAAAAGCTAAATTTAGGGTGTGTTTGGTAACAAGTTAAAATTGGGTCAGGACTGAACCTGACCCAATTTTAACTTGTTTTTTGTTTGTCAAATATTTATGCCAGACCTGACCCAATTTTTTAGCCTAAATAGTGTCATTAAACCAGTTTTATTTTGCACCAGGTCCAAAACAAAACTAGTTTAGTGGCACTATTTGGACACAAAAGATAGGACCAGATCTCGCCCAGAATTTTGACAAACAAGAAACGACACAAAATTGGGTCAGGTTTAGTTCTGACCCAATTTTACAAAGTTGCCAAACACCCTCTTGGTTTTAGAAAAATTAGACTAGAGTTGGCCTAATTTTATGCAAACAAACAGGGTTTTGCTCAAAATGAAAGCCTTTTATTTTTTTATTTTATTTTTTATTTTTTTTAAGGAGTTAAAATGAGGCCATATTCGACCCCAAGCCCATTTCGAGGAGTTGTCAAATACAGGACATAGGGACCAGAATTCCATGTGGAACAGTAGATAAAAAGGAGAGTACATATAAGGACAAGGGAAGAAGAAGCGCAGTGTATTATTGCCAGCTTACCTGCCAAATT
>NC_033801.1:130827968-130848266 GCF_001876935.1 Asparagus officinalis | reverse complement strand
TTTTGAATTTATTGTAATCGACCGAAGATATAATGAATTCCACAACGAAACCAACTTTTGACCCAAACAGTTATGTGACTGGAAAATGACTGGTGTAACTAATAAATGAAGATAAATTTATGGGGTTGAATATACGTGGTATGAAAAATAGGGTGGCACTAGAGGCACACCTCTAACCACACCCCCTCTCTCATTTGCTACAGTGCACCGGGCCCTACATGGGATTTTAAATTTTAAAATCTCATGTAGAGCCCGGTGCACTGTAGCAAATGAGAGAGAGGGTGTGGTTAGAGTTGTGGTTGAGGGTGTGCCTTTATCATTTTCCTAAAAAAAAAAAATAAGATTATTATAGTTAATATGATAAGGTGGACCTGGAGGTACGCTTAAACGAACTTGGTTGCAAGTATTAAAAAAGGATCATAATAATTTTCAAAAAACAAAAAAGGATCTGTAGACGTCAAAAATGCTTACAGACATCCAAATATCACTCAAGACAAAGAGAAGGTGATAAACATCAGTATCTAAGTCATGGGAGATCATACAAGCCCAAAGGAAGCAAAAGGATATGTGAATCAACACAAAACAATGTGAATTCACAGAACAATGCAAACTACAGCGTGTGGGCGCGGCAGCTCATGGTGCCGCGGCTACAGCGCGGCAGCTCATGGTGCCGCGGCTACAGCGCGGCAGCTCATAGTGCCGCGGCTAAGACGCGGCAGTTCATAGTGCCGCGGCTTGGGCGCGGCAATCCATGGTGCCGCGGCTACTATAGGGGATGCTACAGCGGTTACGAGGTAGTTATGTGATGATTATGTGAAGTCTACGTGGCGGCGTATCAGAAATAGAACGTGTGCTGACGTGGACAAGCAGTTAAACCACGAAAAAGGTGGTTAAAAGTCGTGGGAGGAACAGTTTCAAGCACGATGGAACGTGCTGGTAACTGCCCCTGTGGCCGCTGCAGTTCATGCTGCCGCGCCAATAGCCGCTGCAGTCCGGGATGTCGCGGTCAAAGGGATAGTCGTTGATCGGCTATTTCTTCAGTTATTGTCCAAGGAGGCTATAAATACCCCCCTATGGACATCATTGACAGGGGCTGAGCATTTTCCAGAGAGATTAGAGCAGAGAGCCTTGAGTTTTGGTGAATTAGAGCAAGAGAGAGAGTCTTCCTTCTTCACAAACATCCTCAAGAAGCTTCTAGCGAGTCCTAGAGATCTAAGCTCAGACTTGATCTTTGGAAGAGTGAACATCTTACATCGATAAGATATTCGCTTCAAATTCTTACTTCGATAAACGAAGGAAGAATCATTAAACCCCTCACGGTTCAATCAGAATCTGTGATTTGGTGGTCCACGAGTCAAAGCGCTCCCGGCACAGGCAAAGATCCCACGCAAGCAGCGATCCAAACAACGGTCCTGCGTTTGTTTCTCAAGAGTTGTAATTTTCCTTTTGTTGTGTAAAAGAAGTCTTATAAAAAGACTATTTCTTTTGAATTTATTGTAATCGACCGAAGATATAATGAATTCCACAACGAAACCAACTTTTGACGCAAACAAGCTGGCGACCACAGTGGGAGCCAACGGTCTCGCTGCCGAGACCGTCGTGTCGCAGCCGATCAAGATTCCAGTTGAATCCATGGTCGAATACGAATTCGACCAGACCAAGTTTGAGGAATATCTCTCATCATCCTCTTCAAGATCTTCATTATCTCGCAAGTACAAGAGGATCTCACAATTGAGGAAGAGTTGCATGCCAAAGAAGGCACAAAATGAAGACTCTCGCTTGATTGTTGCTGAGAATTTCACTCGCAACACCTCTGCTCAAAATGGCTCTTATCTAATTGAAGAGTCATCGAATCAAAGCCCGACGACATTGACGAAAAGAGCTCGTCAGAGACAGCGTCAGCGTCTTGCTCGTCAAATAGCTAAGGCATTTGAACAAACCGACGGAGTTCGTTATTATGCGGACTTAGAGTCGAGGAAACAACAAGTGGTTCGTTCAACGCAACGACGAACTACTCACGTTTCTGCACAATTCACAACGGAGGAATGGACACTCATCAAAAGGGCTCGTTCGACCCTCCAAGAACGTATACAAAAACGTCGTGCAAACGTTGTTCATGCCCGTGCTCTCTTACAACAAAGACGAGAAAGGAGGAAGGAAACGGTGACCAAAGAATCACCAAAACTCCGCCAAGTTTGGATTCTGAAGTCTGGACTTATGCAAAATCAGCATTCGGAGCCCGTTAAGACTCCATACCCACAAGGGGGTGGTTCTAAACGTGCGACTCCCGACATAACCTTGGATCGCTTAAAGACAAAAATAAATTGTCCTGAGAATGCCAACAAGGTTTTATACTCCCAGAAGAAGACGCATTCACCAAATGATATCGTCATACCTGGGAGATCATACCAACAGACGATACGATTTTTTGGCAATCATACCGATGAATCGTATTATCAAGTTGAGGTTGTGAATAATTTTCGAAAGAGAGTTATTCGAGAGATAAACTCTCGTTGTTCCTGTGCACGACTCGTCAAAACAGCATTATCAGAATGTGACTGTTTCAAACGAGAAATCATCCCACGAAAAGTCTCTGCATTATCAAAGCCTAAGCTGAGACATTTCCGCAAAAGAAAATCAGCTGCCCAAAATGATGAATTCCCTGAAGTCACCATCAACGTAGCTGATAGAAGAAAGTCTAAACAGCATTCAAGTGACTCAAATCCCGACTTTTCCCCGAAAGGAAAAGTCAATCCAAGAATTGCTCAAAGGATGTCTCGACTCCAATTAGGAGCTATCAGACGCAGAGACTACAAGAGAATGCAAGAAGGAATGTCCTCGGAGGATGAATTCTCGGACACTTATTCTGCAATCGCTTCTGATGATACAATGTCTAGCACAGGACAAATCAGAGAAGTATTCACAATCACTGCTGATCAGTTCACTCAAATACTTCAGGAAGCTCTAGCCAAACAACGTGAAGAAATTAGAGCTGAAGTGAAGACAGAAATGAAGTTGGCTATCCAACAAATGAGAGAACTGTTAACTCAACAGCCTCAACCTCCTGAGTCCAATCAGCGACTTGAATCCAGCCACCACACTCGGAATGTTGTAGAGGACAGTGATCCAGAGGTGGATGAAGTCATTATGGCTGATACACCTCCCAATGACAATAACGCTGGGGGTGGTTTAACGGATCCTCCCAATAACGATATTGGGGGTGGTTCAATAGCACCTCTCACTGGGGGTGGTCCAATTATCTTTACTCGACATCATTCAGAAAGAAATGAAGACGATGACGGGAAAATGCAAAAACTTGAAGACAAAATCAATGCTTTGATGACGGCTCAAGAAGTTAAGAAGACGGGTATTCCATGTCCTTATCCGAGGGAATGGGATTCAATACCATACCCGACCAAATTCAATCTGATTAACTTCACACCGTTTGAAGGGAAGAGTTCGCCGATTCAACACTTGATTTATTTCAAGTCTCATTTGGGCATAATCTCTGGAAACGAGGCCTTAATGATCCGGTCATTCGTTGGCACCCTTCGTGGGCCCGCCTTCGATTGGTACCGACGGCTCAAGCCAGGGAGCATCAATTGCTGGGATGACATGGAAAGTTTGTTCCTCAGCAACTTCTTCGATGATGACACCGAAGTGTCAATCGGAACTCTTTTGGATGAGAAGCAAAAAGACGGAGAGTCAGTCGACAATTTTGTCAAGCGTTTCCGTAACATGGCGATGAATTGCAGAGATCCTATTACAGAGGAGTTCATCCTGCAAACATGCCACAATAACCTCTCCATCGATGTCCTGGAAGCTCTGGGGGTCGTGCCATCCACAACTTGGAAGGAGTTAAAATCTCGGGGTGAACAAGCTGAGCACTTTCTTAAAAGAAAGAAAGCTGAGAGAGGCCAACCAATGACATCTGCAATCATTGAGAATGCGACTCTCGATCCGAGGTTTCAAAAGGAATATTCTTTCGAAGATGATGAAGCTCCAGCCATCTTGGAATACCTCCTCGCTAATGACAAAATCGAGCTACCACCTATTAAAGATCAGGATGGTGCTAAAATGATTATGGATCCAAATTACTGTGCGTACCACAGAAGGGTTCTTCATCCCACTGAGATTTGCTTTGGACTCAAAAACAAGATCCAAGCCCTAATTGACTCCGGCGTCATAACGACGAAAGAAGTCGAGTAAAGACGACCATAAAACTCCATTGGGTACACGAGTATAAACTGTTTCCCCTCACTCCGAAAAGTATACGAGTATAAACTGCTCCTTAATACTCCAACAGGTATATGAGTCTAAACTATTTCCTTTCTTTCACGGGAAGTTCCTGAAGAATGCCATGCATGGTACTTTTAAGGATAACCCGATCATATAGCTAAACATAATGATAAACTCAGTTTCACAAGAAAAAGCTGGGGGTGGATGGTTCATGTAACGGAAGTTCCCGAAAGAATGCTATATGTAATTTTCTTAGGAATAACCCGATCATTACAAACAAAGTGTTAAACACTACATCCCCACGGTGATTTCCGAATATTCATTTGCTGAGATGAGATTCGATCACTTCGTTGGATCAATCTTCCCTCTCAAACCCTCCTTTGGTCAAACCTTTAAACAGTTAGGACCAAAGCCAAAATCCCCTCTCGATTCGTTCCATGAACGAGAGGTCCACAAATTGAACGATCAAACCTTTAAACAGTTAGGATCGTCTCAAATCCCCATCTTGGTCAAACCTTTAAACAGTTAGGACCAAAGCCAAAATCCCCTCTCGATTCGTTCCATGAACGAGAGGTCCACAAATTGAACGATCAAACCTTTAAACAGTTAGGATCGTCTCAAATTCCCATCTTGGTCAAACCTTTAAACAGTTAGGACCAAAGCCAAAATCCCCTCTCGATTCGTTCCATGAACGAGAGGTCCACAAATTGAACGATCAAACCTTTAAACAGTTAGGATCGTCTCAAAACTCCAACTTGGTCAAACCTTACTACAGTTAGGACCAAAACCAAAATCCCCTTTCGATTCCTTCCATGAACGAGAGGTCCAGCTTCGATTTGTGCAATCAAAACTATAAAAGTTAAGATTGCTTCCAATCTCAATTGATCAAACCTTATTCAGATTCTCTGAATAGAAATCCCAATTTAAATTTCCTTTGTACCAGGAGATAGAATATAAAATTCTTCCTCTCCGATTCCGGGTTCATCTCTACCAACAAACAAGAGACCAGGAGATAGAATATAAAATTCTTCCTCTCCATCATCGGGTTTATCTCTACCAACAAACAAGAGACCAGGAGATAGAATATAAAATTCTTCCTCTCCATCATCGGGTTCATCTCTACCAACAAACAAGAGACCAGGAGATAGAATATAAAATTCTTCCTCTCCATCATCGGGTTCATCTCTACCAACAAACAAGAGACCAGGAGATAGAATATAAAATTCTTCCTCTCCATCATCGGGTTCATCTCTACCAACAAACAAGAGACCAGGAGATAGAATATAAAATTCTTCCTCTCCATCATCGGGTTCATCTCTACCAACAAACAAGAGACCAGGAGATAGAATATAAAATTCTTCCTCTCCATCATCGGGTTCATCTCTACCAACAAACAAGAGACCAGGAGACAGAATATAAAATTCTTCCTCTCCATTATCGGGTTCATCTCTACCAACAAACAAGAGACCAGGAGATAGAATATAAAATTCTTCCTCTCCATCATCGGGTTCATCTCTACCAACAAACAAGAGACCAGGAGATAGAATATAAAATTCTTCCTCTCCATCATCGGGTTCATCTCTACCAACAAACAAGAGACCAGGAGATAGAATATAAAATTCTTCCTCTCCGATTCCGGGTTCATCTCTACCAACAAACAAGAGACCAGAATACTCCAATAGGTATACGAGTCTAAACTATTTCCCTAATCTCAACAGGAAGTTTCTGGAGAATATCACTCAGAATATTCTTAAGAATAACCTGAATACTCCAACTAGGTACACGAGTCTAAACTGTTTTCCTACCCTCAACAGGAAGTTCATCACCCGACTATTCTTTATATATTAAAGTAGAGGGGCGGTTGATATTGATAATGAGAATAGCCATTAAGTGTACAACATAAGATGTTGGTAAAATTGTATCAATGTCTTAAAAGCAAAATCTTAATGTGCTACAACTCATTTGATTTTTTTTCATGTGATTTAGCCCTTAAAATATGACACTATGTTCCGCAACCCATCTTTAACAATTATTACATGTCAACTAAGCATAGAGAAAGAATAAAAAGTAAAAAACCTCAAAATGTTCTTATCTCCTCTATTTTTTTATGTTAAGTCTAAAAGCAAGTTGAATTAGACTTAACATGAAAGTTTATTTCATGTTAAGTCTAATTCAGTTCATGTTAAGTCTAATTTAATTCTTTTTAAGTCTAATTTAAATCATGTTATGTCTAATTCAACTTGTTTCAAGTCTAATTTAATTTATGTTAAGTCTAATTCAACTTGTTTTAAGTCTAATTTCATGTTGAGTCCAATTTAATTCATATTAAGTCTAATTTAATTCATTTTAAGTTTAATTTAAATCATGTTATGTCTAATTCAACTTGTTTTAAGTCTAATTTAATTGGACTTAACATAAAATTAGACTTAAAAAGTTTAATTAGACTTAATATGAATTAAAGTAGACTTAACATGAACTAAATTGGACTTAACATAAATCAAATTTGACTTGATATGAAAATAGACTTAAATGATTTAAATTAGACTTAAAATGATTTAAACTGGACTTAACACGAACTAAACTGGACTTAATACGAATCAAACTGGACTTAACATGAAACTAGACTTAACATGAACCAAAACTGGACTTAACATGAAATTAGACTTAACATAAACTAAACTGGACTTAACATGGTAAACTGGACTTAACATGAAACTAGACTTAACATGAATCAAAAGTAGACTTAACATGAAATTAGACTTAACATGAATCAAAAGTAGACTTAACATGAAATTAGACTTAACATGAATCAAAAGTAGACTTAACATGAAATTAGACTTAACATGAACCAAACTGGACTTAACATGTTTGGTTCATGTTATCAAGTCTAGTTTTGGTTCATGCTAAGTCTAATTTCATGTTAAGTCGAGTTTTGGTTTATGTTAAGTCTAGTTTCATGTGAAGTCTAGTTTGATCCGTATTAACTCCAGTTTGGTTCGTGTTAAGTCCAGTTTAAATCATTTTAAGTCTAATTTAAATCGTTTTAAGTCTAATTTCATATTAAGTCCAATAATTCATGTTAAGTCCAATTTAGTTCATGTTAAGTCCAATTTAATTCATGTTAAGTTTAATTTAATTCTTTTTAAGTCTAATTTATATCATGTTATGTCTAATTCAACTTATTTTAAGTCTAAAGAAACTCTTGGCTGTTGAATTAGAGTTTTTACTTTTGGGGTTGAACCACATGAGAAAAAAAATGGAGGGGCTGAAGCACATAAAGCTTTTGTTTTTGGGGACTTAACATAATTTTTCCTAAGATATTATATCCATCATCGTGCTTCATTATAATCGATTTGTTTTTAACAAGAGGGGAAAAAACATCGAACCCGGTCTCCCAATAATAAAGGGCACATGATGTCGCATTGAATTTTGGAGTACTTTTGTCTCTTGGCTGTTGCATGGTATATACTTTCAAATATTTATATACGTGTATTCTTCACGTCTGTGAAATTTGACATATTTTATACCCACATATGTCTATTTTCCAAAGTTTGTTAATGTCTCTGAATTTTGCAATATCACTTACACAAAAAATAATACTTGATGAATAAAAAAAATTAAAATAATAAAAATACTTGAGTAAATGACAACTTTTCATGGATAGTTATCACTTGTGTAACATTTATCTATATATACTAAAACTAATGGGTCGGTTCCAAAGCGCAGTAGCACCCAATAGTTTAGTATTAAAAATATAGTTTTACTTATTAGTCCAAATTTTAACATATTTTAACTTTTTAACCCGAAAAGAACTATGCTGTATCAACTTCCAAGAAACTATAGGAATAGCGGCTGCCAACTAGCATAATATAATAATATATATTAAAGGTTTTTTCTTAAAGATCCTACATTTTACCTAATTTATTTTTAAACTCCAAATTCTCACATAAAGAGCTTTATTCCTTCAGAAATTAAAGATTTACTTCTCGTATTTAAACCTATCTGCTACTAAGATCACTCTTAGTTGTAGGCGTCAAAAAATGCTTACAGACATTCAAACACCACTCAAGATGACATAGGAGAATATACACGTCATCAAACAACACATGGCGGCGCGACAAGACATAGTGCCGCGGCTAAGGCACGGCAGACCAAGATGCCACGGCTAAGGCGCGGCAGATCAAAGTGCCGCGGCTAAGGCGCGGCAGCCTATGATGCCGCGGCTTAACCGCTGCAGCCTATGGTGCCGCGGCTTAACCGCTACAACCTATGGTGCCGCGGCAATTAAAGAAGAATGTTGTGGCAGTTTTAAGGGAGTTATCTGATGATTTTTGAAGACCACGTGGCGGCGTATCAGAAATAGAACGTGTGCTGACGTGGACAAGCAGTTAAACCACGAAAAAGGTGGTTAAAAGTCGTGGGAGGACAGTTTCAAGCACGATGGAACGTGCTGGTAACTGCTCCTGTGGCCGCTGCAGTTCATGCTGCCGCGCCAATAGCCGCTGCAGTCCATGCTGCCGCGCCAATAGCCGCTGCAGTCCGGGATGTCGCGGTCAAAGGGATAGTCGTTGATCGGCTATTTCTTCAGTTATTGTCCAAGGAGGCTATAAATACCCCCCTATGGACATCATTGACAGGGGCTGAGCATTTTCCAGAGAGATTAGAGCAGAGAGCCTTGAGTTTTGGTGAATTAGAGCAAGAGAGAGAGTCTTCCTTCTTCACAAACATCCTCAAGAAGCTTCTAGCGAGTCCTAGAGATCTAAGCTCAGACTTGATCTTTGGAAGAGTGAACATCTTACATCGATAAGATATTCGCTTCAAATTCTTACTTCGATAAACGAAGGAAGAATCATTAATCCCCTCACGGTTCAATCAGAATCTGTGATTCGGTGGTCCACGAGTCAAAGCGCTCCCGGCACAGGCAAAGATCCCACGCAAGCAGCGATCCAAACAACGGTCCTGCGTTTGTTTCTCAAGAGTTGTAATTTTCCTTTTGTTGTGTAAAAGAAGTCTTATAAAAAGACTATTTCTTTTGAATTTATTGTAATCGACCGAAGATATAATGAATTCCATGACAAAACCAACTTTTGACGCAAACAGGATCATAAATCATAATAATAGCTAAGATGAGGTGGGCTATTGGAAGTATTCAGAAAGGATCATAACAGCTAAGGTCCTTATGAATAAAGTCATTAGGATTAAAGGTTATGTGGTGTTGAGTTGAGAAGGTGAAGGATAGTGAGAAATATTTTGTTATTATTTTTTTAACGGTACAAGACTCAATACTCTCTAATAGAAACACAAACTAGTGAGAAATATTTTGTTATTATTTTTTTTAGCCGTACAAGACTCAATATATACTCTCTAGTAGAAACACAAACTACTACGCTCTTTACCCTCGCTCACTATTTATTTTTCTCTTTATTAATTTATCTCTCTCTTTATTTTTTCCACTGCTACTGGAATGATACCCACTGATGGCTTTGAGGTTATTTATAGGTGATATTGTGTTAGGTGTACACTGCAGGTAGCTACAGTGATGCTACAGTAATGGTTGGCGGCGTAGCGCGTGGCTACTGTTTGTTTACTGTAGCAATGGTGGCCCGGGTAGGCATATCAGTGATGATTTTCACATGTGGTGGTTGTTGATACACAGGGAATGTTCATCAAGTCATCTCCCTGAGTCGCCGAGTAAATGGTCGAGTGTCCTTGGTGGGTCGTCTTCGACGATAGGGTTAGCTAATCCCGCCTTTCGTGTCGGCATGAAAGAATGTCGACTTGATGAGTCAGCGAGGTCGAGACCTCTGTTGAGCTTGGGACACTAAGTTGATCGGGGCCTTGTTTGCCGAAATGCACTCATCGGTGCTTTGTTTATACATTATATTTCTAGCGAATGGGAACACCGTAACAAGACTCAATACTCTCTAATGGAAACACAAACTACTACACTATTTTACACTCACTCGCTATTTATTTTCCTCTTTATTTATCTCTCTTTATTTTTCTAGTGTTACTAGAATGATACCCACTGAAGGCTTTGGGGGTTATTTATAGACCAACTCCAGCAGGGGATAATTGAAATTCACTTTATCCCCTGCCACATCATATTATTCTCCTATTACATCATCAATTGTCCCCATTATCACATGCACTCCACAGCAGGGGACAATTCAAAAAATAATTCACTTTTCTATTGGAATTTTGAAGTTGGTTAGGATACATGAAAGGTGGGGGATGATTAAAATTTTGATTAGGGTCCATATTTGAAAGATAGCAAAGTTTTTGGAGGAAGATAGAAATCTTGAAGAAAATAGGAAAAAAAAATTTGGTGTCCAAATGAAGTAAATTTGGACTCTATTTATAGATCTCGGAAAAAGAAAAATTATGGTGATTTTTTTTTTATTTGATCAATTTATTGGTAAAAAATACCATTTAAAAAAAAGGGTGGAAATAAAAATCGCATTGCCCAACAAAAAGTTGCCACATGTCGCATGTGCATCTCATCTCCTTTACTTTTTCTCCCGCGCATGAATTGTCTTCCAGCAACAAATAATTGAGGAGACCAAAGACACATGGCATAATTTGATTTGTTTTCCTTTCAATAATACCCTATTTATTCAATAATTCCTAAATAAAGCCACATCATTCTACCTTTCCAATTATCCATTGTTGGAGCCAATTATCCCTCCAATTATCCATTGCTGGAGTTGGTCTAAGTGAAAATGTGGTTGGTTGGCGGCGTAGCACGTGGCTACTGTTCGTTTACTGTAGAAATGGAGGCCGGGGTTTGCCCGGGTAGGCAGATCAGTGATGATTTTCACGTGTGGCTGTTGTTGTTACACATGAAATAGAAAGAGAAGTTCCTCTTTGCTTGCGACTGCGTTTGAGTTTTCTCACTTCTTGGGTGCCTCTCTCTCTCTTTCAATTGATGAAAATTTGCCTTCTAAATTCTTTTCTCTCCTCTCTCTATAAATAAACTAGAAAATAAAATAAAGAGATAGATATAAAAAAAATAAATCGAAAATGGCGAAGTTTTTTAGTCTGAATACAGGAGGAAAGATCCCCTCAGTGGGTCTTGGCACCTGGCAAGCGCAGCCCGGCATCGTTGAAGAGGCCATTATAACCGCTGTTATGGTGTTTTTCTTTTTAGTTTTCTTCTTCTTCTTTTTTTTCTTTTATTTTTTGGAGTTATAATTGAGATATTCTTCAATTGATATCAATGCAGGCTGGGTATAGGCACATCGACTGCGCTGCGTTCTATGAAAACGAGGAGGAGGTATAATATTTGCACTTTAGAAAAAATATGCTCAGTTATAGTCATTTTCTTCATTGTATGCTCCGCCATGAAATTTATAATAGCAATGTAGACTGCATGTATTGCATTGCCAATTGATTACTAGTATAGATTTGGGCTGCATACATTTAAAAAAACCATCATCATGGCATAATATCATATTATCAGTGTCATAACAACCAATGCCAAGAACTAAAAACCAAGCACCAGGTTATATAACCAGGAACTAACAACCAAGCACCAAGTTATGAAAACTAGCATGTAATGCACAAATAGCCAGCACGAAGGAAACCAAACCAAGGCTGAAAGCAAGGCCGAGACCAAAATTGGATGGAAACACACTTGACAAGCACACAATTGATGGGGTAAAACGCATTCACAAAGTTCTGCAACAAGGCCAACGAAGAATTGTCACATAATCCTGTTGATGGGGTAAAACGCATTGGTATAAAACTTGGCAATCTGTAATGAAACTAAAGGCCAAGTACACAACTGAAACCAAACATAGCTGACCAACACATCACAACTGAATCATTGGCTGCACACAATCAAAATATTGCTGAAAATTAAGACAAGTAAGCACACAACTGAAGTCCAAGGGCCAATACTACAGAGTATCAGATGGAAAATGTATCCTGGAAACCAAGTATGCAACAACACAATAAGCAACCAAATGTATCCTGGAAATTCAGACAAGTTGGAACAAAACTAAAACCAAAAGAAAGCACATAACTGAAACCACATGCAAGCACACAACTGAAAATGAGAAATCTATGGTAAGTTTATGTTAGGTTGGTGTAGTTGAGAACTTCTAATTTGGTTTTTTATTGGTTTATCTAATACTTGTCTACAATAATTTCTGTATTAATTTTGAGAAATATTTCTAAGCTTTCAATTTGATTTTTTATGCATGAATTTGATCATTTAAGCTTGAACCTGAGCAAAAATCAGAATTGATCATAAACAAAACCAAAGCATATATATTAAGTTAAATAAAATTAGTGCTCAAATAGAGCTCACAACACCGCAAAAATTAGTTATCATTTTAGCATGAACTCAGAACAAATCAGAGCTCAAACAGAGCACGAAACACAACAAATTAGAGCTCGAAATCGGAGCAAAAATCAAAGTTCAAATCGGAACAAGATCTCAAGATGAAACTCATCACAAATGAAATTTAATCCGTTTTAACATGAACGGATTAGATACAAAAGCGTTGGGGGGGGGGGGCGGCGTTACCTGAGTTAGCCGCAAGATTCTCAAGCGAACAGCGAGCCTCATTCTCAAATCCCCAAATCAACCCCAAAAACGATTCTTCAAGAATATTGATCGCGTTGTTCCTCGAGGAAAACGCGATGAGATCCGATGCTCGCTTGCCACAGGAGAGATGCGTTGCGAATTGATGTGGGAAATTGGACCTTTTGGGTGGACCAAGCTGAGGAGCATGAGCGGCTCAAACGAGCGGCCGGTTCGAGAATTGAGGGAAGAGAATTGGCGCACGTGTGATTCGTAACCTAGGCTGTGAAAGGGAGGGGGCGGGCGGGGAGGATCTGCGGCCTTTTTATATCACTCTCCATTGCGAAATCGCGGGTTTTGGGGATGGAAACAATTTTTCCCCCAAATCCCACGTGTATCCCGTTTTCTGTCCCGCTTTCTTTGGCCGCTTAAACGAACCAAACACCCACAAACAAAGAAAACTGACAGTTTTTTCCTTGTCAGTTTTCATTTTGAGATTTTCTTCACATTTTTTTACTAACCAAACAGACCCTTGATTATTAGTAGTTTTTTTTATACCAGAATCCACAATTGCAAAAATTGGCAGTTAGAATTACACTTAGATATTCACTGTAATTATGGAAAAAGTTACTAACATTTGCAGATGCCACTTGTGACCAAATTGACAAAAATAGTTCTTTTTTAAGTAGTCTTTTTTGTGACTATAGTTGTGAGAAAAGCTTTCAGTTGCAGCACAACAACTGCAATTTTCTTTTGAAAATGGCATGCTATTTGCAGATTGGATTAGCATTGAACAAGTTGTTTGAAGATGGTGTTGTAAAGAGAGAAGACATCTTTGTCACCTCCAAGCTCTGGTTAGTTTTCGCCATATTTCGCTCAATAGGAAAAGAAGGCTAAATGATGGTTATAAAGAAAACCGACGTTATTGATACTACTATTAGAAAACCGACGTTATTGATACTACTATTTGATCGTTACAGGTGCACTGAGCATGATCCAGAGGATGTGCCGGTGGCATTAGATTCAACATTGAAACGACTACAGCTCGACTACCTTGATCTTTATCTTGTACGTACCTCTTTGTTCTTTTCATTGAACATTGAAGCTGACTAGTATCAGTCACTTAAATATGTTGTTATTTAGAATAATGGATGTTAAAATATTTATGACTTAAATTTGATATGTCGAGCGTCTATGTTGTAGACGTTGTTAATTTTTCCGCACATCAACTTTAAGTATCATAGGTTGCGGTCCAAATTTAGCAGATAATATCATACATGGAAGAACAAGTCATAATTTTTTTTTAGAAAAACCTTTAATCTGTTTTTTTATGAATATTGTTTTGAAAATATAACCAACTTATAAAAATTCTTGCAGATTCACTGGCCTGTCAGGCTGAAGAAGGGGACTAGTCTAAGTGCAGAGAATGTGATACCATCAGATATCCCTAGCACTTGGGCTGCAATGGAGAAGCTGTATGATTCAGGCAAGGCCAAAGCCATTGGTGTGAGCAACTTCACTTGCAAGAAATTGGGGGATCTTCTCGATGTCGCTCGTGTTCCTCCTGCAGTTAATCAAGTTGAATGTCACCCCGTCTGGCAACAGAAGAAACTCAGATCATACTGCGAGTCCAAGGGAATCCATCTGAGTGTGAGTCCAAGGACTAATCTTATTCTTTCATTCAGTTCTGTTAAGTGATTTTTCCTTCGTTACGTTAAATTATTACCGTATCATTCTTTAACTGTTTTTGTATCACGTTCGTTTAGCTTTTATCTTCGGTTCTCCTTACGAAATTAACAATATAACTTGGCGCGCATGAGCTAACCTGGTATAAGTGCTCTCTGTCGCTCAGGACCTAACCTTAATCAATTCCCTCTCGTTTCATTGTCAATAGGTAGACACTCGGTACTATCACCAAATTGAACTTACTGCCCCAATACTTCTATTGTTGCAAATAGACCCCTTGAGTGATTTTTTTTTTTTTTGACACTTCTCAGGGGACTACTGCAAATATAGATTTTCACTTTGGGGGTCTACGTGCAACAATAGAAGTCTTTCAGGGCGTCTATCTGCAACAATATTAGAACTGCAGGGGTCGTAAATTCCACGTGACCATGGTAGAGGGGGCCTGTCTGCAGTTAACCCATAGTAGTACTAGTAATCTCTAAATATATACACTCGTATCCGTCCTAAGGGATTTTCCTTCAATAAAAACATCTAATCTTTACGAAGCATCAAATACATTAATGTTTAATTTCAGGCTTACTCTCCATTAGGCTCCCCAGGATCAGAATGGTTCAAGAACAGCAGCGTGCTATCGCACCCTATTATTACTGAGATTGCAGAAAAACTAGGGAGGAATCCTGGACAGGTTGTTCTTCGCTGGGGGATACAGATGGGTCACAGCGTGCTACCTAAGAGCACAAACGAAGTCAGATTGAGAGGAAATCTTGATATATTTGATTGGTCGATACCTGAGGATTTGTTCGCTAAGTTTGATGAAATTGAACAAGTATGGACGCCAAGAGGCCATTTATTCATCAGAGCTGACGGCATCTACAAGAGTGAGGAGGAGCTCTGGGATGGAGAGATATGAACAAGTAACAACTTCAAAAATGTACTAGCGGCGTACTGAGCCTTTTTTATCCTACGTAAACATTCGAAAAAATAAACGAGTGAGGATCTGAGCATCCTGTATATCTATGTTTCAAGATGTTGGATGTTCGAAATTTAAACAGCAGAATAAAATTATGTCAATGGCAAATATCTATGTACATTGATGAATGTACATAGATATCCACACAAGACTTGCACTTTGGTACATAGATATCAACACAAGACTTGCATCAAATTAGATGGCTATTCTTAGTAGCTGTTAATGCCTCTAAATACAACTGACGGACTCTTAGCGTAACTAAGCAAATCTTGAATTATCTCTTGAAAGGTTTGCTGAATGTACAAAAATTGAGTAAATCTAAGTCAAGAATCAATTTATTTATTTATATGTAAAAGTAGTAAGGGATTGTGCTTGACTGAAGCCTGAGGCATACTCATAAGTTCGAAAAGTTCGAATCTAGTCTTGGTCCTTACAAAAAAGAATGAAAACACAAATTTCATAATTTACAAATAATTTTTTTTCTAGTTTTCGCTTGATAAATGTATCTTGGTAGTCGTTTTTTCTTATGTCAAAATTGGAGGAAAATAATAGAATTTTGGTTCATATATTAAAAAAAAATCTTCACTTATAATTGTCATTTTAGTTAAGGGTGCATTTGGATACCATTGTGATTTTTTTGTGTGTTTTTGAGGTGTTTTTTAAGAAAAACACAACACCAAGCTGCTTTTCTCCAAAATCGTTTTCAAAACACTAAGGTGACTTTGTATATTTATTCAGTTATAAAGATATTCTATTATATAGCATGTATATTATTATATTATATATTTACTTATTAATCGAAATATTGTGTTAAAATATATAATGTAATATATTATAATATCAACTATACTATAATGTAATATATAATGTAATGGATTGGGCTTGACTATAATATATTAATATCGTGTTAAAAATGTTACACTATAATGTAATATATTATAATATCAACTATACTATAATGTACTGTATTTAATTAATTATCAGCTTTATAGTAATTCATAATAATTATATTATAATATTATTAGCTAATTAATTGTATTGTATATACTTTTAACATATTAATTATAGTTATTATAAATATTAATACAATGTAATATATTTCTTACAATATTTATATTATATTATACTATATGGTGCAAATATAGCATAATCAAATATTTTATAATTTATATATTAAGCATTGCTAATATATTACAGTTATTATAATATATTATTTTTATAATATAATATATCATTAGACAATAGTTACAAAACTCCAAACGCCTTACAAAACTCAAAACAAGGTGTGTCTAGATATGTATTTTGTTTTTGCTTTTGCACCCACATAGGTGTTTTGATTTCACCATGAAAAAATCATGATTTCTAGACGTATGGTGTTTTTATTTTGACAAAAACATTACAAAAACAAAGTAAACGCATTGGTTTCCAAACGCTCTTACTAGTGGGGCTTGTGTAACTCTTCTTTGTAAAATTTACTGTATCAGTAACTACATTTCAAGGGTTTAAAAAAAATGCCGACCCAAATAGCCTCCCGCACGCCCCAATGGGCCCTAAGTTTTGGTTCCGCAGCCTACAATGGCCCACTGGTTACAATGGCCCACTGGTAAACATTTCGTGTGTGCTGACGCAATCTCAAAAAAAAAAAAAAAAAGGTTAGCCTCGCTTTTGTTTGCGGGTCAATTTTCTCTTTCAACGTCCGCCGACATTTTCCTTTTCTGGTGCGTTCACGTTCTTTCCAGAATCCCCCCCTACCCCTACTTTCCTTCTCTATAAATATCACTCTAGAGACAACCAGACAGAGAGATTACGAGAACCAAGGACAAAAAAAAAAAAAAAAAGGTTAGCCTCGCTTTTGTTTGCGGGTCAATTTTCTCTTTCAACGTCCGCCGACATTTTCCTTTTCTGGTGCGTTCACGTTCTTTCCAGAATCCCCCCCTACCCCTACTTTCCTTCTCTATAAATATCACTCTAGAGACAACCAGACAGAGAGATTACGAGAACCAAGGAGAGAAGAAAAGATACACAGAAATCGAAAATGGCGAAGTTTTTTAGTCTGAACACGGGAGCAAAGATGCCGTCAGTGGGCCTTGGCACTTGGCAAGCCCAGCCCGGCGTCGTCGGCGATGCTGTCGTCGTTGCTGTTAAGGTAGTTTTACCACATTTAATTTTGCCCCCCTCATTTTTTTTTTTTTTTGGGTATCTGTTTTGAGAGGTAGGATTGAGATTTTGTTTGATTGGGTGCGATTTTTTGGGTATCTGTTTTGAGAGGTAGGATTGAGATTTTGTTTGATTGGGTGCGAATGCAGGCTGGGTACAGACACATAGATTGCGCTGCGATTTATGGGAATGAGGAGGAGGTATTATTAACTTATGCCATTTTAATTAATTTTAATTATTTTTCTGATAATTAGCCTAGAGGAAAATATTTTCGTATCAATTAAAAAATTTCTTGTTTCTGTTTTATTCTTAATTTTCAGCATTTTAACTCCAAGGTAATTGTTTTTATAATATATGGCACAAATTTCTTATAAAAAAACATACAATTGTTTCAAGAAAAGAAACGAAAGTGCCCCCTCCAAGCTTCAATTTCTGGCTAGGTCCCTGCTAAGAGTTGAAAGTTTAAGATTAAGCAAGTTCCTGAGGAGAAAATAGTTTATTCAAAATCTTGCCTAATTAATGTTACCATTAAGAATACAATTTAGTTTTTTTATACATACCTTGTGGTTAATGTTACTGTGATCACGGGGGCCCACCTCACGTGGGCGTCTGCCCACGAGCGCCTGCTTTCGTGCGCGGGCACGAAAGGTCCGTGCAGGGTGTCGGACGGCACTCCATGCATGCGATCTTGAATTTGAGTAGTTGTCGCCTAGCGCCAACACACCGTTTTTATACAAGCATGAAAGTTATTTCCCCATCATACGGTTCCGACGCAGTCTAATGGCTCCTGTGAGTAGTAAACCACTTCCTGTTTTGGGACATCACATCTGTGGTAAGATGCAGCCAGAATCAAGAATCCACTTTTCCGGAGTATCGCCCTCGAGCCAATCCGTGACAGACATAGCATTGCCTTATCGCTCCATACCTACTGAAGCGTAGCTCGCCTCTTCCTCTGCCTCTCGTCTTTCAGTCTTAGTTGTTATTCTTTTTCCCACCTAGCTCTATTGTTTTGGACAGGTCGAGCGCTGAAGTGCCCAACTTCGCACGGCATTTGAAACACGCTCGTCCCGCAAGAGGTCTAGATTTAGATGCTAGTTCTTTCCTCCCTTTGCCTTTTTGCCTGCGCTCCATTGCCTCTTCCTCTGGCAAACCAGTCCTGCGCCTTGTTCATTGTGTTACCCCACAGTGACAGTCAAATATACTAGTTTGGCAACTTTTCAAAGATTCATCCGCTAAGAAGCGCCGGCTCTAGTGCTGCATCCATCGAACAAAGTATCAACCCACAAGCATCAGTGTTTGCAGCAGGGTTCTCATAAGACCTGTCGGCAGAAGATAAAAAGTAGTAGAAGCGCCTGGTCCTGCGTCTCGCACATGTCACCCTTCAATGTCTTTCAAATCGCCGATATGATCCTATCGAACTTGTTGATGTACCCCGGATTGACGAGCCTGTCCTGCGCATGCTTGCAAGTATACAATTGGATTATTAAATAGATCCGGTTTCGTTAGATTCTTCGTCATGAATGTGCTGTTCTAACTTCAACCAGCAGCGCCCGCAGCGCGTTTCCATCGGGCCCGTCCACGCATCAGAAAAGCTACTTCCCTTTCAAGGCAAAGATAATCGATCGCCCGGTGTCTTCCAGATCCAGCTCCCCAATCCTCGATGCAGACCATAGTTTTGTGCTTCTCTCTTCCAGGCGCAAAGCCTTGGTGCAAAATTTTGCGGAAATCAGCGCGAATTTTCATCTGCATCCTCGCAATAGGAAAAATCATTTTTCCGACATTGATTATTCAATCTCGTATTTACGCAACTTTACTTTGTTTTAGCTTGTAGAAGCCAATTTCTGCTTGTATTATGTTAATCCGCGATTCTTCTGCCAGGAATTTTTAACAATTATTTGGTGTTTTAGCCA
This sequence comes from Asparagus officinalis, assembly GCF_001876935.1. Taxonomy (NCBI): domain Eukaryota; kingdom Viridiplantae; phylum Streptophyta; class Magnoliopsida; order Asparagales; family Asparagaceae; genus Asparagus; species Asparagus officinalis. The sequence goes on along the minus strand of NC_033801.1, from coordinate 130,828,774 downwards.
CACAATATTCAACCACGGCACCATCAGATCGAAATTTTACACCTCGGTCTGAATAAAGGCCTCTGATAGCCATTGTTGGGGGGCAGAAGTCACGCGCCACCGCCGCGGAAGCGATAATGTCGCTGAGGAGAGAGCCTGGGCCTTTGGTTGTCAACAAATAGCAGCAAGTCAACCTCGCGATATTCTGTGGTTTCGCCGAAGGAAAACTGACACTCAGTAGCGAAATATTCTCAGCGAAGATGAGATCATGCCACTCTTTCTCTTCATGCAGCGCAAGAGACGCGAAATTTTTGAGTGGATTCCTGACAAGCAAATACCAACAACCGCAGAAAACAGTAAATACACAGAGATTTTACGTTTGTTCGGTCTACTAGCCTACGTCACCGGGAAGGGGGGTTTCATATGGAGGAGAATACCAAACTTTAGCAAATTCTCTCTCACATCACTCGTCTTCTTCTTTCTCTCAAGAAAACTCACACATACCCTAATTGTTTTTTACCACAAATTTTCCCACAAACATACTCTCCCTCCCCCTTCACTATTTAATAGGAAAACCAAAGGGGGAAATCCGAATAAATGGCGGGCTGAGACGGCGGGAATCAGAGCGGCGCGGACGGAGGGAAAATTTTTCCCCCGCGGAAAAATCCCGCGCCCAGCTTTCGTAGGACTCCTTCATGCTGAAGCATGGGTTTTCCCGAAGCGACTATGATTGTTGTGTTTACATTCGGAAGCTTCGTGGAGGTGATTATATCTATCTCCTGTTGTATGTGGATGACATGCTTATTACATCGAAGAACAAGGTGGAG
>NC_033801.1:130821646-130826822 GCF_001876935.1 Asparagus officinalis | reverse complement strand
CAACACTTCAGGCTTTCAGGTAAACAATCTCCCACTACAGCGGAAGATAAGGCACACATGGAGCGTGTTCCCTATGCTAGTGCAGTTGGCAGTTTGATGTACGTAATGGTGTGTACACGCCCTGATATTTCACAAGCGGTTAGTGTGGTCAGCAGGTTCATGGCGAATCCGGGAAAGGCGCACTGGAAAGATGTGAAGTGGGTCCTGAGGTACTTGAAGGGTACCGCGGATACGGGTTTGTGTTTTGGTGGAGATACATGTCAGATTGATGGGTTTGTTGACTCTGATTATGCGGGTGATCTAGATAAACGGCGATCTACTACTGGTTATGTATTCAGGATACATGGAGCTCCAGTTAGTTGGCGATCGATGTTGCACTTGAAAGGTACCGCGGATACGGGTCTGTGTTTTGGTGGAGATACATGTCAGGTCGACGGGTATGTAGACTCAGATTATGCGGGCGATCTAGATAGACGTCGATCTACTACTGGGTATGTATTCAGGATACATGGAGCTCCAGTTAGTTGGCGATCGATGTTGCAGGCTACAGTGGCACTTTCTACAACAGAGGCTGAGTACATAGCTATGGCGGAGGGAGTGAAGGAAGCATTGTGGCTGTGGGGTCTTCTAGACGACTTGGGGATTGAGCAGGAAAGCGTCGCGGACATGTTAACCAAGGTGGTCACAGGTAGTAAGTTTAAGCATTGCTTGGACTTGCTTCATATCAGTCCGTGTTGATATGCCCAAGAGGGCATGGCCCTACGGGGCGATGATGGAGGTGAGGTGGAGACTATGTTGGAGAATAATTGCAGAACTACGGTTAGCTTGATCCCGGTGGAGGGTACGTAGGCAGTCGCGGTATAGTGACGCAGCTGGTTTGGCCTGGTGTGGCCTGGATCTCTCTGATGGAGTTCGTGGGGTTCTTCTAGTGTTCGTTCAAAATTTGAGGTTTATCAAATGATGAACGAGGTGGAGAATTGTGATCACGGGGGCCCACCTCACGTGGGCGTCTGCCCACGAGCGCCTGCTTTCGTGCGCGGGCACGAAAGCTGGGCGCGGGATTTTTCCCGCGGGGAAAAATTTTCCCTCCGCGCGCGCTCTGATTCCCGCCGTCTCAGCCCGCCATTTATTCGGATTTCCCCCCTTTGGTTTTCCTATAAATAGTGAAGGGGTGGAGGAGTTATGTGTGTGGGAAAATTGTGGTAAAAACAATTAGGGTTGTGTGAGTTTTCTTTGAGAGAAAAGAAAGAGTGAGTGAGAGAGAATTTGTAAAGTTTGGTATTCTCCTCATAGTGAAACCCCCCTCCCGTGGACGTAGGCTAGTTAGCCGAACCACGTAAAATCTCGTGTATTTACTGTTTTCTGGGTTGTTGGCTATTGCTTGTAGGATCCCTCAAAATTCGGTCTTGCGCTGATGAGAGGAAGAGTGGATATCTCACTTCGCTGAGATATTTCGCTACTGAGTCTGAGTTTCCTTCGCGAAACACAGATATCGAGGTTGACTTGTGCTTTTGTGACAACAAAGGCCAGGGCTCTCTCTCAGGACATATCGCTTCCGCGGCGGTGGGCGTGACTCTGCGCCCAACAGTTACCATTAAGAGTATAATTTTTCATGCGCACCTTGTGAAGTTGAAAATAAAGGAATATTTGGTGTGCAAGAAATTGCAATTGTAGCTTCAGCTGCAGTTTTTAAAAAGACAACTGTAATTTCAAATGGAATTATTTTTTACAACTGTAATTGCAGAGAGGCTGCAGTTTGATCCTTTGCATGTTAATTGCAGATTGGTTTAGCTCTTAAGAAGCTATTTGAAGATGGTGTTGTAAAGAGAGAAGAACTGTTCATCACCTCCAAACTCTGGTTTGTATTTATCATTTCTCATTAGGGAAATTTTTCGATGACGGTTACGAGGAAAAAATGACATGATGTATACCACTATTATGTATCGATACAGGTGCACTGATCATGATCCAGAAGATGTGCCCGTGGCATTGGATTTGTCACTGAAACGACTACAGCTCGACTATCTTGATCTTTACCTTGTATGCTCCCTCTCACTTTCTCTGTGCTTTTTGCTGAAAACGATTGCTCCTAGCATCAAGTTTGAAGATAGCTGATGTCAGTGACTTAGTATGTTGTTAGAACCTTGGACGTTGTGATACTCTGTTAACATGTAGATGACATGATGCTTTGAATTCTGGTGTATGGGACGATTTACAGGATTTTATCTGTTTAATACGTCAAAGTTTTTGAGAGAAATATATATATATATCAAGTTTTTATCAAATGTGAACTCTGAGGTTAATAGATAATGGACAACATTTGACAGTTACCATGTAGATTGCTCTAATGCTTGGAAGTTTGGTATATGGTACTCTTTACAAGATTTAGATTTGTTATGGTTCAAGTTTGATATCTCGCGTGACTATAAAATAGTTGTTATTTTTTTCTGAACACCGGCTCTGAAGTATAATAGGTTGTAGCCCACACTTGGTAGTTAAAACTCTTTGTTGGAATAGTAGTATATGATACCATTTACATCATTATTAAGATTTTTTATGATTTGAATTCAATGCGTCAATTATTTCTACAACTTGTATCATTCTGAATGTGATAGGTTGTGGTCACTAACTTTAGCAGTCATTAAATCATACATGATAGGACAAGCTAGAGCGAAATATTTGTAGCTCAGAAGTTTGATTTTTTTTCTTTTATTTCTAGATTATGATTGTTTGGCATTGTTCACTTATATATGCTATTTTGAAACTTAACTGGTCTGCAAATAATTTTTACAGATTCATTGGCCATTCAGACTCAAGAAAGGTACAACACTAAGTGGAGAGAATGTGATACCATCAGATATCCCCAGCACTTGGGCTGCGATGGAGAAGCTGTATGATTCTGGTAAGGCCAAGGCCATTGGTGTGTGCAACTTCTCCTGCAAGAAACTAGTGGATCTGCTCGCTGTAGCTCGTGTTCCCCCAGCCGTTAACCAGGTCGAATGCCACCCCTGCTGGCAACAGAAGCAGCTCAGGTCCCTCTGCATGTCGAAGGGCATTCATCTCAGTGTAAGTTAACGAATCCAACCCAATAATAACATCTGACAACAACAAGGAGGAGGAGGTGAACATATTTATCCCAAAAATTTCGTGGGTTGACTGCATGAAACTGATTTTTTCCATTCAGTTCTATTAAGGGTTATCTCCTTTGTTCTCACAAAAAAATTTAAAAAAAAAAGTTAAAAAGGTAAATAAATACATTTAAAAAACGTGGTCATCTCCTTAATTTGTTAGCTATATCATATTGCTTTCAATCAAGCTCTTTTAGACCTACCTCTAGTTTTCCTTGCCCAATTAACCATTATTTTATTACTTCTCCTACCTTGTATATTTAGTTGTCTCCATTTATATATCCGACCGCCTTAATTGATTCTTCTTATTACGACCTGACTTTATTGTTGTGCTGTTGAAGTGCTGCCGAAATCTCCGTTGCGCGCAACACAAAAGTCATAACATTCTTGTCTCTGTTACGGTCAACTTTTTGCACATATCGGTTGTTATTCTAGTCAGTAAATCATTGCTAGCTGGTCTCTTAATTGTCCAGTAAAATTTTTCCATCAAACAAAAACACCTGACCTATAGCAAAATATTCCTCCCCCCTTTGTTTTGCTGCAGGGTTACTCTCCCTTGGGCTCGCCAGGCACAAAATGGATGAACAGCAACGTGCTATCCCAGCCGATTATTACCGAGGCTGCAGAAAAACTAGGGAAGAGCCCCGCACAGGTTGCTCTGCGCTGGGGGGTACAGACGGGTCACAGCGTGCTACCTAAGAGCACGAACGAAGACAGAATAAAGGCGAACATCGATATATTCGATTGGTCGATACCCGAGGATCTGTTTGCTAGGTTTGGAGAGATTGAGCAAGCGAGGCTGGTGAGAGGCGACTTCGTCGTCAAACCGGATGGTGTCTACAAGAGCGAAGAGGAGCTCTGGGATGGAGAGATATGAACCAAGTATTATTATTAGTACCGAGTTTTTAATGTGGCATTCAAGCGTATTAGTAAAAAATGCTGGGTTATGTATTGACGTTGTGTTTAATGAGGTGATTTTACTAGATAAATATATGAATAAATGCGTGAACGTTTTATTTTTAGCACATAAGGCCCCCTCAGTTGAGGGTTGTTGCTTGCTATTTTATCTTTCTAAAAATTTTGCGGGACCCGCTCGATTCATTCATTCATTCATCTGCGTTTGCCCTTCATCTATTCATGAGAAAAGAGGGATGTCACTCCCCGTTTTATCTTTCGAAAAAAAATAGCTAATTTTGATCATTTAAATATGTGAGTTTTGCTATCGCGAGTGATCCCGACAGTTGGGAGGTTCCATTACGGTGGTGTAAGATATTGTCCCGATGATGTAATTATATTATTTACCATAGTAGTATCTAGAACCCTTATTAAGTATTTTACGAGTTTAATCCTTTTAGTGATGTCCTACTCTAATACTAGTGGTGTCCCAAGTAATAAATATAAGGTCTCGTTTGGTAGGCGGAAATGAGGTGGAATGGAATGATCATTCTCACTTCTCATTCATTCCTATCAAACACACTTTTTTTTTTTTTTGAAGTTGGAATATTCATTCTCACTTCTCATCAATTTCCACTTTATGTGGAAACTAGCATTCTCAGTGAAATTATAGGGAATGTGCATTCCCACTTAAATGAGAATCAATAAAATATAAAATTTTAAAATACGTTCATTCTCACTTTATTTTATAAATTACATCCAAACGTGAGAATGAGAATTACTATTCCATTTTCACATTAATTTCATTTCATTTCTTCTTCCACTCTTATTTGAGTCCATTCCCACGTAACAAACGAGGCGTAAATGATATTAACTAAAAATAGATATAAAGTAGGTAATCACATCACTGGACACTATGTGGCTTCGTTGCTAGGTTTTAGTACAGCTCCCACCGTTCTCCCAAATGAGGGGTTATTTTTAAAAAAAAGAAAAGCGGGTTGGGGGGCAGGAATCCAACCCAATCTGGACCCGTCAACAAACGGGCGGACCAAACCCAACCCCTCATTTGCCTTCTTAAACCCTAAAATATCCCTCAATCAAAAACCCTAATAAACCGCCATGGCCTCCTCCACCGCCATCCGACGCGCCACCTC
>NC_033801.1:130815465-130821628 GCF_001876935.1 Asparagus officinalis | reverse complement strand
GCCGTACTCCGCCGCTGCCGGCCAACCGAGGGATTCTCTCTCCAGAGAGCCGTTGGAGCAAGAATCGATGTTGGCTTCTCTCCTCAAAGATCTCATTTTTCTTCGGTAGCTAGTGACTCTGAGCTCGTCAAGGTTATTGAGTCCGAGATCAAGTGCGCTAAAGAGTGTGACGATCACGATCGGGTACTGCTCCCAGTTTCCTAATCTTTTTAATTTTTTTCTCCTCAACTTTTAGATGTTGTTTAGACTTTTTATGTTAATTGAAGTCTATTATCTTGTTCTTTTAAGGGTTAAAGTAGAAACTTTATTGGATGGGCAAGTAATTTGCTAGAATTTTTTTTTTTTTTTTTTTTTTTTTTGAGTAGAAACTTTATTGGATGGGCAAGTAATTTGCTAGAATTTTTTTTTTTTTCTGTATCTTCTTGGGGTGACATATTTTTTCAAAAATGTGATACTAATTTTAGTTTCAAGCTATTATTTTCAGCTCAGTGGCTCCATTTTAAATCACCGGACTTTTGATCTTTGATGATTAGTAAACAATAATCAGTAGAATGTCTATTGAATTGATGGAAACGCGCTTAGTTCTTCGTAAAATTAACCATTATAATGTTTTCCTTAATTGTGTGCATCCAAGTTCCAACCCATTGTTTTAAGCCATCTCCTTTGATTTTCTCATTTTATCCTCTATAGAAATAAGCTGCTATCCGGTATTAGTTTCCTACTTTTAAAATATAAAAACATAATCATCAATCCTCATCATAACTTTATGGTTTAGGTGTAATAGTTAGAGGGGTTTTAAGATGGCATCAGAGCAACCTAGATTTTGGCTCATAAAAAGGACGCGCGATCCGTAGGGACATGTAAAAATATAAAAATATAACCCTCGATATTCTCAACAACTCTGTAGTTTTGGTCTAATTGGTTAGTGGGCCTTTAATACTACCAATGCATTTATTTTTAATCCTAACTCTTAGTTCCCCGTCGATCATGAGATTCTTATTTCTGCTCATCTTGTTGAATAGGTTGAGGAAATACCTGAAGGGTTTCCTTTTGAGATCAAGGACGAGAAGGGAAAGAACATAATCACCCTAAAAAGAAAGTATCAAGATGAGGACGTCGAGATTACAGTCTCCATGCCTAGTCTCGTGACTGGAGAAGAACCTGATAGGGACAATGACAACGAAGATGAGGATGAAGAAGGTGATAACGGAGCGAGCCCAAGCCAATCTAGCATCCCGTTGACTGTCAGCGTCAACAAAGGACAAGGGCCGAGCTTGGAGTTCATGTGCACTGCTTATGCTGATGAAATCGTGATCGATGCCATGTCGGTTAGAGAAGATGGATTGAAGAAGGATCCGGAGGAAACCCTTGCTTACGAAGGGCCTGATTTTAAGTAAGTCTTTTTCTTTAGAGATAGTTGCAGATTTCCTAGGCTGTAGAAATGTTAGTCACTTGTTACTCTTATATTTTTATTAGCACGAAGACTGAAATATCAGAGGATTTCTCTGTAACACATTGACCTTAGATACGGATAATGAGAAAATAACTTTGTTTGATGGAGGGTCCAAGTGCTAACAATCCTTGCTGTTTATGATGAGAATTTTATGTGAAGGACTAATAAACACTTGCTTTCGTTGCTTTTGTCAGTGATTTGGATGAGAACTTGCAGAAAGCCTTTCACAAGTACTTGGAGCTTAGAGGCGTTACTCCCATCACAACTAATTTCTTGCACGAGTACATGATCAACAAAGATAGTCGCGAGTACTTGCGTTGGCTCGAGAATCTCAAGGCGTTTGTCCAGAAATGATTTGTCGTCATGAAATATGACTCTTTTTTTATGTTAAATTTGTTTTGTTTTTTTTTTTTTGTTGGGGGGACCCATCGGTAAACCAATTTATAATTATCGAAATCCAGAAATCCAAAATGACGAATTTACAACGTGTAGAATCTAATATTGTAAGAAATAATAAAGATCCACAGTACTGCATCTGTGGGTGGCTTGTTTCTATTTTGAAGAGGGTACGAAATTCGTCCGAATATTTTGTTTGGCGCTGGTAGCATTTTCTTAATACATCATTTTTATTAGAAGAGGAGAGAAAGTGGGATGTTATTGATCTACTCTTAAATTAATTAAATTACATAAGTTCAATTATTCATGAAAAACACTAATCATATAGAGAGAGGACTATACTTTGATAGGCTAAATGATAATTATAAGCATTCTTGTTATTTGATAGTCTAAATGGTAATTATAAATACTCTTTGTTATTTGCAACAAATATTTAAAAATGAGATGGTTCTCATAGTAAAGTTACATGGAGCAAGTATCTACTTTCTCGGACTATTGGCGAGCCTTTGGGTGGCTCCCTGCTCTTACAGCAAGCGTAGCTGAATCCTTCTAAAAATCCCGTACAATTTTCTCTTGTACACAATCATTGTTCCATTTGTATAAAGAAAATCATGGATGTATATACATTATCAAATTTACAGTCGCTTCACAAAATAGGTACCACAATACGTATACGCATATCATTTCTGGGTTGAAAATATCACAGTAAACCATCAACAGAAGTTTCATTATACATGACAAAAGGTCACAAATTGCAAAGAAAGCTCACCCAAAAACCCATCCAATATCGCCTCATACAAAGAAAAAAGCTTTGATGAAAATTGCGAGAGCAAATTGCAATACGGAGGCACTAACAACTAACACCATGAGATCATTGTTTCCCTGAGTATAGACCTTTAAATTCAGAAAGATGAAGCATGAAGACGCAGAGCCAGCAAGTATTATGATGATCCAGCGAAGAAGCTCGACAGGAATGACCAACAGCAGCTAAATTGTTCAAAACAGCAAACAATTAGCTTATGGAAGGAAAGAAAACCTTTTTGTATGTGTTGAAATCAGAAGTGTACATATTAAGACTAGTAGAAACCATGGTTGACCCAAATTAGAGCATACTATTTTTATCCAAATTTAGTCGTTTCTGTTTCATCTCATTTACTTTGCTGGGACCAACCAATTGACCACCCAAAAAAAGGAAAAAAAAAAGATATTCCAGTTGCAAATGAAAGGGTTTATATACATGTCACCGCTGTTTCGAACAAGAGTTAGCTCCAGAGTTCATCTTATTCTCACAGGTTTGACAGCAAAATATGATGTAGCGATGAGTTTGGAGCTACCTCAAAACCATCAAGACCACTCATCGAAACCATCTAATATTAATCAGCTATTCTTTAGTCCTTATTTCTTGCAGGTGTGGTGAGCAGTGTTATCAATGCGCGATGCGGGGCACAAAGTCCCTTTACGCACACATGCGCAAGGAGCAAGTAATGTGCGCGCCCGAGTGAAGTGAGGGGCACACCCACATAAATTTTCAAGATAGATAATCAAGCATGAAAGAACATGTTTATTATTTTTCACATAAAAATTATGACAAAAAATTAGTATCTACTATCAAATCACAAAATAAGATCTTAATAATGCTAACACACTCAACACAGTAGTAAAGTTCATCATTTTCCAAATAAAAAGTCATATCAAGACTAATATCGAAGCAAAACCAAATAGTAAATGAGAGCGAGTTAGGATCCTCAATCAGTGGTGAGTTTTTTTCAACATTAGTTCCTTAAATCTTTAAATATTTTGAAAATTGATCCTCAAATCTCAAAATTGCTAATAGGCTTTCCGATTCTTAAGGCATTTGAAAATTAGTCCCTCAAATCATTGACATTGAAATTAAGTCTCAAGTTCTTATGATTAACTTGAAACAATTCATGAGAATTGGAGGACTTGATAGTAATTTTAATGATTTGATGGACTAACTTTAGAATAGCATAAAGAATTTGGAGGGAGCTAATAGTAATGTTAATGACTAAAGGACTATTGCAAAATGATAAAGATTTAAGGTCTTGGGGAGTAATATGAGCAAAGGACATACTATGTAAATAACTTTTTTTTGGGAGGGGGGAAGGGGGGCAAGGCACCCCAAATTTGTATGTGTCTTCCTCAATCATGTATTGGCCTCATGGGTTTCTTTTTCTTCTTCGGACATGGGTTATCCGGTATAAAGTCCCGATTGAAATGTTAAAGAACAAAAATATATGAGGTTATATATTGCATGCGCCCTGTGTGAAACTCCCTTGGGCAGAGTGCTTACAAGGTGCTAAAAAGCATTGCTGCATCATACGCGGGGCGCTTCGCCACTGCCCCACATCACAGTGTGTATGGGCCGCAACGAGGCGCACACTTTTGATAACACTGGTGGTGAGGGTTGAGAATTATAATGTTATATTCCAACATAGCCCCACAGGTCGAGCTCCCTTTTCGTGGGTTGAAACCTGGGCTCAATCAGCAGTATTAATTTTTTTAAGTCCACTTTAAACTTGTGACTTGGTGGAATTGAATCTAGGTTGCTCCGATATCATCTTAAAGTGCCAGCCACTACACCCAAACTCCGAAGTTGTGCTGACGGTTGAGGTTATAATTTTATATTCTAACAACTACTAGTCATCTATAAGACATCATAATTCCTGCTCTCTAAATCTCACAACCAAATGCAGCCATATTGTACCTTAACCACCCTGATGTTCTATCTGATCATAATTCGACTTGTGGCTCCATATACAAAAGAAAGAAAAAGATATCTGTAAATTTTACAACATAAATTTGGAAACTGGTGTGCACATACATAAATCAGTGTTCCATGCATTTGGAAACTGGTGTGCACATACTTAAATCAGTGTTCTTAATTTATGCGTTATTATCTCTTTGTTAAAGTTGTAGAGCAGGCAAGAGAATACTTATAGAACCCAGATATCAACAAGTATTTTTTTTTTTGTCATTTAAAGTCATAAAGTACCCGACAAACGCGTAAGTTGAATGCTACCAATGTAGAAATGAAGAGAAGGGTATAGGAAATATAGCTGATTTATAGTAAACATAGTAAAACAAATGCTCTTTTTAAATGTAAATAGTGAGTGGAGAACATACTTACCGAACTAGGGATAAAGATGAACAAAGAATATCCCCACATGCACCATAGGCGTGTTAGGCTTGCATTAGATCCCAAATATTGAAGCAAGAAGTAAAATGCAGCTGGTACAGCTAAGGCGTAGGCGTAAATAATACTTGCTGCCCAATTCACATAGGTAACATCAAAGTTCCATGCCGTGTCATGTTCATCCCTCTGGTGTATCAGATAAGTAGCAAGATTTCCGAGGGAAGCAAGCATGAAGACCAGTGTTGTAGTGATCCAAACAGGGCCATACCTGCAATGTTCAATGTTGACATAAATGGTCGCAGATATGTGAGATAATAGAAAACTTTAAACCATTACCTTCTGTCAACACGTAACCTTTTAAAGTAGGTCAGTACGGCAATTAAGCAGTAAAATGACCATTTTTCCTTCTACAACTACTAGAATTTTTGTTGAGAAGAAAAGATCTAAGAAACTCAAACAGAATTTTTACAAGCTACAACAAGTCTTAACCCTAATATCAGTATGGCAAATAACCGGTAAACTCACCATTTTTCCATCTCCAACAACTAGAATTTTGGTTCAGAAGAAAAGATTTTTACAAGTTACAACAAGTCTTAACCCTTAAGACATATTTATGAGTTAGAATCATATTCCAAGCACAGGAGAACATGAAAATAAGAATTTGGAATAAGGGATATTCCCTTGCTTTTATAAGTTAGATACTAATGGGCAAAACCAGCTAACATCATCAAAACAAGTGGGTGATGCAAAAGGGGAATCACACAAATGAACTCTCATACTTATTCCTTACAATGTAGCTAAAAATAAAAATGTAACTAAAACTATGAGCTTGGGAAATACATGCTTATCAAAACTTCTAATCTATGTACAAGATAGGTAAGAAGGATCAGAAAAAAAGGGGGGAAAAAGGAACTCACATGTCAGGATTTGCATCGATCTTTCTATGGAAATCATTCATCGGATACACTGAACTGATGATCCTATCAACAACAACATCGGTATCGACATTGAAATATGGCTGGTAGGATGAAATGCTAAAGATTCCCTTCCAGTTACTTGCTGTTTGTTCATCTCCATCTACATATAGAAACAAATAAAATCACACATTAACAAGCGAGGAGACTAAAAACAAGAAACAGGCACAGAAATATGAATTTTTT
>NC_033801.1:130781945-130815460 GCF_001876935.1 Asparagus officinalis | reverse complement strand
AGAAATATGGCTTGTTTCGGAATGTATTAGTCTTCAATAAATAGTTTGGTAATAAGATGGATCAGAATGCTTCCATAGACCTATATCATGATACATTATTACAGAATATAGTTATGTGTGCCAAGGATCAAGAACACTGTGTTGGTTTTATACTCTCATTACAATAAAGATTTTCACCACTATCTAAGGTTTCATTTCAAGTTATTATTTTTGTTCCTAATTAGATTAACATATAGGCTAAGTGTCTAGATGAACTTCTTCAGTTCTCAATACGTGGAGTACCTGAAGAGCATATAATATTAACATGTAGGCTGGTGAATTTTAAACCAAGAGGAGTAAAGTTACAACACTCAACCAGTAACCCAAACATTAATCCAAATTAATATACTGAAACTTGATATTAAGTAAAATTGAGTTCACAAACAAAGCTGAAATGTAAACATACCAAATTATGATAAATTAAGGTTTGCTGACTTGGCATGAATAAACATAATAAACTCCACTTTTCACTTTCTTTTCAAATTCTCCTATAGGTCTCGATACATTCTAATATTTCTTATAGGTTTCGATAAATTTTAATAATTACAACATTGAGCAGTATGTGTTTGACATTTATACATCAAAAGAATGGTTTATTTATCAGGTCCACAAACCAATAAGCAGTCAACAAAAAGGAAAATGTAAATATTGAGCCTAACTTTCTATATCATACCCAAAAACTCAGTAAAATTGAAATGAAATTCCGAGAATAAGTAGCAACCGCGATAAATTATTACCATAAGGACTCCCAGGGGGCTGATAACCTCCATTAGCCGGTGGAAAATGTTGCAAATTAGCATTCGGTATCACACCTAAAACACAATAAACAGGAGCGGGAAAAAAAAATCAAATCAAGTAGCTCAAAATTAACTCAGAACAAGAAATTGAAGTTGAAGCTTTTACTTGCGCTTGGAGTCGGCTTCTTATCTTGAGGAATCACAGCCTGCAGACAAAATCTCAAATCAACAGTCATAGATTTCACTCAACCAAGCAAGAAATCAAAAATTCGCGAAAAATCTAGAAAGAATTTGAAAAGTGAGAGAAGCGTACGGGGACGGAGCCGGGCAATTGACTCGAAGGGATACTGGTATAACCTTCTTCCATTGTTTTTGTTCTTGAATTGATTGTAGCTCTTAGATCGCCATTTTCTATTCACGATCGAAGTTTTCAGGGAAAAAATTGTTTTTCCCCCCCGATCGCAAAACCCTAGAATGGGAGTGTCCCTTTCAAACGAAGTACGAAAGGGTAACTGGCTTTAGTTATTTAATTGTTTTCTTTCGAAGCTTAGCACGAAATTAAGCGGCTGAAGTCGATAAAAAAAAGGAGTAGCTGCATAATTTTCCCTTAGGACAAATTTTCAAAACCGACCCATTTCATGATTTAATTGCAAAAAACGACCCGTTTCTATTTTATTTATAAAAACCGACCCAGTTGGTTGAAACTGGGTTGGTTTTTGAAAAAAAAATTCCCAAACTTCACGGGAGTTCAACTCCCGTGAAGTTTTGTTATGAGAAAAAACTTCACGGGAGTTGAACTCCCGTGAAGTTTCGTAAAGTTTTTTAGAAAAACCGACCTGGTTTCAGCGACAGTGCTGAAACCAGGTCGGTTTCTCTAAATAAGTTAGGAACGGGTCGTTTTTTGCAATTAAAACATCAAATGGGTTGGTTTTGAAAATTTGTCCTTTTCCCTTAAATCAATATTAATTGCCAAGTGGCTCCTTACATCTCATTATTTGCCTGTTAGTCCCTTACATTTTTTAAAGCATGTGTTATAGCTCTTTAAATCGTGAATATCAGCCTCCACGAAATTATTTGCCAAAGAGTTAAAATGATTAAAAATGGTAAAAAATTATGTGTTATAGCTCATGAAATTGTGAATTTTGACCAGAGAAAATGGGTTAAATGATTAAAAATGATCAAAAGTAGTGGAGTTGTAATCGTAAATTTTGAGCTTCACTAAATTTTTTCAATGGATCAAAATGATAGAAAATAGCTAAAAATCATGAGTAGCTCACGAAATCATGAAATTTGAGCTCCATGAAAATTGATTTTCAATGGGTCAAAAGACTAAAAAGACAAAAATTATGGTTTATAGCTCATGAAATCTTGAATTTTACCCTCTATAAAATTATTTACTAATGGATCAATACGACTAAAAATGACCAAAAATCGTGGAATTTAACTCATAAAATTGTACTTTTTGGCTTCGCAAAATTATTTTTCAATGGATCAAAATGATTGAAAATGACAAAAAAAATGTGGCCTATTTGTTGATGTCAGTTATCGAACGTGCGGTTTAGTTAGGGATTAGTATTGGGTTAGGATCATCAAGCTTCTTCAGATGTCTGGTTGTGGAGCCTGATATTCACTCATGCACATTAAAAACTTGTAAGAGGCTAGAGTTGGGTTCTCTGAGTTGTTCCTCCAACGATAAATTTAGTGTATGAACTTGAGTGGGAAAATAAGAAATAAGTGAAGAAGAGGAATTCAAAGTTGCATGAAAGAAGAAGAATTTACACCATGCAGTACAGCTTCCTTTTATAGCAGATCGGAAGGGCAAAAAGGTAACTTGACCAAGTTCAGACAGGCAACTGAGTCGGTAGATGTCTTACAGGTATCGACCGTTAACGAGGGTGAGTCATCTAGTCATTAAATGTAGAGAGAACAGCAGGTGCTTGGAGCTGACTGGGTCCGATGAGTCATGAAGATTATAGGGCTAGAGCAGTACTAATGACTTTGTCAGAGCAGTTAATGCGATGGTAGGTGGCTATCTTTCCGTTCTGGAAAAATTGCAAAAAATAGAACCAAAGAAAAATGACTTGTATTTCTTTGATTCCGGTTACAATTTGATTACAAAAGAGAAGAGAACGAATTTGGTTCTCCCCTTTGTTTAAAACCGGGTTCTTCTTGGTGGCGATGGAGTGCCTCCCTCGAATGCTCGCGTCGAGTTTGCTCTCCGTTGACGATCCGACGTCTTGATTCACTGGAACGATGTCTTCTCCTCACGATTTGACGTTGTGGAGAACTTGCGTGGCAAGTTTAAAACTCTTGATGAGTTGATAACTCTGATCGAGTTTGAACTCTTGAAAAAGAGTTGATTTGAACCGAAAGTTCGGTTGATAAGCCAAGGATCAAAGCTCTCTGTTGTCGAAGTTGAAGATAATCTTCGTTGGAGGATGATGCTGATCCCCTCAAAAGCTCGCCTAAGGATCTCTCCTGTTGCTGTCAATTCTTAGTTCTGAAATGCCAGCCTTCAATGGTCGATTCAAGCCAAGAAAAAATCGAACCTCGAACTCAGTTGAGTTTACTCGCTTTTATAGGGGATTAAGAGGGTGTAACTGCCCTCTAAATCCGCTCCTAAGTGGGCGTGATTTCCTCAGATCGTGGGAAAAACGGTTCTGAAAACCGTTCGACTCATATTTGAATGAGTCAAACGCCCAACCTGGCGTTCAGGACCCTAACCTCCCGTCTTAGTATTGAGACGCGAGGTTGGGTGTTGACTGAACATCCAGAACGCGAGGGTCGCTCACGTTTCGCTTGTTGTAACGCGGGTCCGACTCCAGCGTTTTGATGTTGTAACGCGGGATCGACTCCAGCGTTTTGATGTTGTAACGTGGGTTCGACCCTCGCGTTTTGATGTTGTAACGCGGGTCCGACTCCAGCGTTTTGATGTTGTAACGTGGGTTCGACCCTCGCGTTTTGATGTTGTAACGCGGGATCGACTCCGGCATTTTGATGTTGTAACGTGGGTTCGACCCTCGCGTTTTGATGTTGTAACGCGGGATCGACCCCGGCGTTTTGATGTTGACACACGGGGAGGACCTTCGCGTCTTGTCTTTGAAGAGATTATCACAAAGTAAGCGTTGCAAAGATCATTATCTTGTAATCTTCGTCTTGGCTCCTTGAGAATATGAGAGTCGTCAGATTGTAACTCCCGATGTTGATTGTAAATGCTGTTGAACTAGAGCTCTCATCGGTTGTCGTGAAGGTCGTCAGATTGTAACCTTCAGCGATCTACATGAAAGTCTTCAAATTGTAGCCTTCTGGAAGTCGTCAGATTGTAACTTCCATCATCAGTGTTTGATGGAGGATAAGCTATCTATTGTGATTTTTAGACAGCCTACAACGTCCTTCGGTGTACGGGGTTCAGACAGCTGTTCCTTGATGGCTATCTTCTTGAGATTGATTTTAATGCCCCTCTGAGTAACCATGAACGCGAGGAATTTGCCCAATTGTACCCCAAAAGCGCATTTGGCTGGATTAAACTTCATGCGATAGCGTCAGAGGATGGAGGAAGTCTCTTCAAGATCCAATATGTGTGATGACATTAACTTTGACTTCACAAGGATGTCGTCCATATATGCTTCCACATTGCGGCTGATGTGGGGCTTGAAAATTTTATTGACCAGTCTCTGGTAGGTGACACCCGTAATTTTAAGACCGAAGGGCATTACTTTATAGCAATGGATCCTCTATATAATGAATGAGGTCTTCTCTTGATCATGCTCAGTCATGCGGATCTAGTTGTAACCGAAGAAAGCGTCCATGAAGCTGAGCAGTTCATGATTCGCGCTCTCGTCCACATGCTGCTTGATCCTAGGGAGGGGATAGCTATCCTGTGGGCAAGCTTTATTGAGATCTGTGAAGTCTACACAAATTCGTCATCTGCCCAGAAACTTTTTTACTAGTAGTAAGTTGGACAACCACTTCGAGTAGTGCACTTATCTGATGAAGTCAGCTTTAAGGAGTCGCTCGACTTCATCGGTCGCCGCTTTCTGTCTTTTGAAACCGAGATGCCTCTTCTTTTATTACACCAACTTTGTGTGTCGGTCGACTGAGAGCTCGTAGCTCGCCACTTCTAGGGGAATTCGCGTCATATCTTCTAGCCTCCAAGCAAATACATCTGCGTTCTTGAGTAGGAATGTGATCACAGCTCCTTGTTGTGGCTCAATGAGTCTTGATCTGATATTGACTTTCTTCACTCCCTCTTGGTCGATCAATATCTCATGGATCTCCTCAATAGGGTTTGTCCTCTCCCGCTCTAACACTTTCTCCTTCTAGAGGTGTGCCTTCTCAACGAGCAAGGTCTCTAGTACTCCTTTTCCTTCATTGAGAGTATATAATAAGATTTAGCCTCTCGTTAGTTGCTTATGGCAATTTTGACTCCTTTAGGAGTCAATAACTTCACCATTTGGTGGTGGACGTGCCCGCAAGTTAGTGAGGGCAATTCTTTCCAAAATAACATTATAAGCCAACTTGAGATTCATTACCAAAAATTGGGTCTGGACAATGGATTACCAAGGGTGTTTGCTGACAGTTATGGGGAGAGTGGTCGTCCCTTCTGGTATGAACGAATGTCCTATGAATCCAATGAGTGGACTCCGACAAGACTGCAGCTTGGACTTGTCAATGCTCATCTGATTAAAAGTGTCGATAAATAGGATATCAGTTGAACTTCTAGTGTCTACCAAAATTCTCTTGATCTGGAAGTCGTTAATCTCGACCGAGATGATGAGGGAGTCATTGTGAGGTGTCTCAACACCTCTCAAGTTTGAGTCTCCAAAGGAGATGGGTTGGTCCAGGCCCGTCGACCATCAACTCGCTTTGTAGCTACTCCCCGATATTGTCAGCAATATGTGGAAGCAACGGATAGAGCCCTAGATTTGGTCATGATGATCTAGAGCACGCTATAGGGGTGGCATCGCACGGCCCTCGGCATCCTCATGCTGCTCCAGGCCCGTCAACCACTAATGTGGCTTCTGGTTACGACTGGACCTTTCAACCAATCACGTAGGCCATTGGGCGGAATACTCCCCTCCCCGAGTAAATCATGAATGGCAAGTATAAAGGCGAGGGGGATTGTATGCTGTCTAAAAAATCACAATGGATAGCTAATCCCCATTAGGCTATAACAAAGAAAGTTACAATCAGATGACTTTCTTGTTACCAACAGAAAGCTACAATCGAGAGACGCCCTTATGGACCATGAAGAAATCGAGAGGTAGAATTCATCCCTACAGTCAAAACACAAGGAGCTACGCTCCAAAAGTCGAAGCACCGCAATCATTGCATCCTCAGCTATCAACACAGTCCCATTGATCTTGATGGCTACGACAACAACATGACTAATATTATATTAGCAACTATTAGAGATGATGATGAGCAGTGTAATGATTTTAGAAAAGCAGGAAGATATAGAGAATTGTGGGCAAATATTCGACATGCTGAGAAGTACAAAGCCATGCAAAGAGATAAAGCGTTATTGAGATGCCTCAATTGTCACAAATGGCTTGAATAGGACCTTCTCGAATGGTCATTGGTGTCATCCATATATAAAGACAGAAAAGGCAGCCACAACTTCATTGTTCGCAGTTCAATCGCTGCCCAACGCAGCTCCAAATCGCTGCCAAATGCAGTTCAATCGCTTCCCCAACGCAGCTCTATACCGCTGCCAGACACAGCTTCAATCACCGTCAGACGCAGTTCTACAACACTGCGAAACGCACCTTCAAACATCAAAGAACGCAGCAGAACGTAGCTTCACATCGCTGCACAACGCAGCTCCATATCGCTGTAGAACGCACTTCCAGATGCTGCGTTCAAGCGCAGAATCTATGCCAGAACGCAAGTCAAAGTTCTGACTTGTTCAAACACGATCCATACAGTTTCGAAAACCGCTCTCACCCACGATCTGAGGAGTGGTTTACGTGGGTTGTTACAACCGATTAATGAGGCAACTAAACCCTCATTTAGGAGCGGATTATGGGGGCAGTTACACCCCTAATCTTCCTATAAATATCAACAAACTCAACAGAGTTCGGGGCTAGATTTTTGGAGATCAGATTCAGAGAGAGAGAAATATTGAGGATAGCTGGATCGGCTCCTTACACAGTCTGGGGAATCATCATCAACTGAAGATTCCAGACACTCGATACTTGGCTTATTAACCGAATTATTTTCGGTTCAAACAACTCTATTCTTATTAGAGTCTGTCACTCATTCTGAGCTACAAGACTCGTCAAGAGTTATCAACCAGACGAATCAGTTGTTCCAGTGAATTGAGATTGTCGGATCGTCAACGGAGAGCAAGTTCGACGCAAGCATTCAAAGGAAGCACTCCATCGCCACCGAGAAGAACCCAGAATTAAACAAAGGGGAGAATCTAGATCATTCTCTTCTCTTTTGTAATCAGGAAATCTAATTGTAATCGAGAGTTGAGAGATTTGTAAACATTCTTTTTCTAAACAGTTAGAGAGAATAAATCAAACGCAATTCTTTCATTAATTTTCTTATTGCAAATTTTCCACAAACAGGGATCTAGCTGAGGATGCTCATAATTATTATGACATGATGACCATGCTACAAGCATCAGAGCCAATCATCTGCAGATATTTGCCCATCACTTTGACGAAAAGCGCTAAGCTATTGTGGAACTTCTTGGGCAAAAATTTTATCCATACCTTCGAACAACTCAGCTAGACGTTTGTAGATCACTTCATGCTCGACACCAATCAGAAGTTGCCCCATGTCTTGATGCAATATGCGTCAAGAACATGGAGAAAACCTCAGGAACTACTTCAAGAGGTTCCAGGCCAAGAGGCTAGAAGTCGACGATGACCCTAACGGTGTGGTCGCCATGTCTGCTATCATGGCCGGCTTGGAGAGCAATGAGCTAGCCAACTCACTCGTTAAGAAGCGAGTCACCAGCTATGAGCAATTAATGGCCAAGGCTCATGGATACATAGACATGGAAGATACCTGAGTCTACAAGAAAGCGGTTACGACACTAAAGCAATAGCAGCGGCAACAACAACAATACTGACACCAGCGACAGAGGCCAATCCCTCTCCAAGGAAGGAGGCAGCAAAGGATCCTCTTAGAACCAAACCCTGGCCAAACAGTGTTGACATGAGGATCATAGGAGAGAGGTCCCCATGAAGCCGGTCCTCACCACCTCCAACATCTCTCTCACAAAAGCTCTTTACATGGTCCAGAAAGAGGGGTACCTCAATTCCACTCCTCCTAGCATGAGGTCGGATCCTCAATCTTGAGATACGAGACAATACTGTCGATATTATAAATATCACAACCATCTTACCAATGATTGATGAATCCTTCAGAGAGATATTGAGGACTTGATACAAAGAGATACTTTAAGAAGCTTCTCTCCCAGCGAGACCGAAAAGAACCCGCTCCGGCGGGATCTAGCCAAAGGTCTTGGTCTAGATCGACTCGCCCCAGTAGTTGCTTAACACCCGACCTACCAAGGCTAGCACTAGGGGTGTCATCAATACTATCAGCAGCGGCCTTGCGGTGGGAGGCATGTACAACAATTCTTGAAAGAAGTATGCCAGGCGAGCGTTGCAAGTCAACTTATGCGACAAAAAGTCGAGGACAGACCAACCCGTCTCCTTTGGCAACTCGGACTTGAGAGGCGTTACAATGACCCCCTCATCATCTCGTCCGAGATCAATGGCTTCCAGGCCAAGAGGATTTTGGTCAACACAGGAAGTTCAATTGATATCCTATTCATCGACTCCTTCAATCAGATAGGCATTGACAAGTCTAACCTGCAACCTTGTCGGGGTCCACTCATTGGATTCACAGGACATTCGCTCCTGCCGGAAGGGATGATCGCTCTCCCCCTAACGGTTGGTGAATACCCTTGGTAATACATAGTCCATACCCGATTTTTGGTAACGAACCTTATGTCGGCATATAATGTTATTTTGGGAAGAACTGTTATTAATAGCTTGTAGGCGGTTCCACCCACTTAGCGCCAAATGATGAAGTTCTTGATCCCTGAAGGAGTCAGAATTGCCAGAAGCAACCAACAGGAGGCCAGATCCTGCTATCTACGCTCGATGTAAGGAAAATGAGTACTAAAGACCATGTCCATCGAGAAGACACACCTCCGGATGGAGAAAGTGTTGGAGCGGGAGAGAACGACCCCCATCGAGGAGCTCCATGGGATATCGATTGTCCCGGAGGGAGTGAGGAAGGTAAGATCGGATTGAGCCTCGTTGACCCACAACGAGGAGTTGGTATCGCGTTCCCGCTCGAGAACGCAGATGTATTTTCTTGGGGCCTAGAAGACATGTCGGAAATTCTCCTCGAAGTAGCGAGCCATGACCTCTCTATCAATCACTAATCGGAACACTCTTAAAATTAAGAAGGGTTGTTCAAACATCAATAATTTTGGCTTAATTTGTTATTACGGCAACCGTTGTTATTATAACTACATCCAACTAAACAAACCCCATAGATTTTTAATGATCTAACCGAGCACGCCCAAAAATGGTTTGGATCTCACGAGGCTCCAGCAAGATCCGACCCGTTAAAAAATCCACACAACAGGCATCCGAAGGGCAATTTAGTCAAATCATGCGCAAAATCCCCCAGCCCCCCAACTATCCTCGTCTACATTCCTCTATTCTTTACCTTACCCGAAACGAATCTCCCGCTTTTTCGATGGCGGCCGCATCTATAAATACCCCTCTCCATCCTCCTCCGTCCGATACTCACCCGACACTCTTCCCCCGATATATCGCTCCTCATTCTTCCATCTCCTTTCTCCCCTTTCCCTCTCGAAAACCGTAATCAAGGGTGAAGGCATCGAAATCGAACTCTGAACTATTTATGTGTGTTCCCCTAAACCCTAACCTTCTCTCTCTCTAAAACCCTAGGCGGCGGCGGCGGCGCCGGGAGGCGGCGATCGAGGAAACGTCGATCTGCGTGGCGGCCGGCGACGAGATCTGGGCGGCGATGGAGGAGGAGAGGCCGGTGACGGTGAGAGGATGCTGGTAGATCTCGATCGGATCTGGTGCTGTTTCTGGTGTGTTTTTAGGGTTTTTTTTTGGGATTGTTTTGATTGGATTTGGATCCGTTGTAGGTAATGGTTCCGCCTCATCCGTTGATTAAACACTGGATTTCTGTGCTGAGGAACGAGCATACGCCGTGTGCAATCTTCAGTAAGTTATTTTTTTTTTCTCTCCCTCTCCCTCTCTCTTTTTAAATCAACTTATGCTGCATCAGTACATGAGTTGGTGGTCTTCGTTTGGTGCTTATGCATTGTTGTTAGTTCTAACATTTGGCTCATAATGGTTCACAGAGAGCGCGCTGGCGGAACTTGGGAGGCTCTTGATATATGAAGCCTCGAGGGATTGGCTGGTAGGCCTCATCAATCACTATAGGATTTAGAAGTAGTTGTATTATGTAGGTGACTTGACTTTTTATCTGCATGCTCAGTGTTTATATGTCTGGGTAGAGCTGCTGTTTGTGCATCACTAATTCAACTACTTTTTGGTGGTCAGTATGTTGTACGTATAATCCAACAACCTCTAGAAAATCGAAGAGCAATTTGAGTTTTTAACTGATAAATGTAAAAAGAAAAATAAGAAAAAATAAATTAACTAGAAACACTGTATGTGATA
This sequence comes from Asparagus officinalis, assembly GCF_001876935.1. NCBI lineage: Eukaryota > Viridiplantae > Streptophyta > Magnoliopsida > Asparagales > Asparagaceae > Asparagus > Asparagus officinalis. Next base: position 130,804,989 of record NC_033801.1, on the reverse strand, counting down.
GGTTTCTAACTGATAAATTACAGATTATATCTCCATCGAGCTAAAGTTTAATGTTGAGTTTTAGAAATGTAGTTTAAACTTAATGAGTTATGAACCTAGTAAGCACGCTCTACTAGTCAAATTTTGAGTCACACATTTAACTTTTAGATGATTACCTTGTTTCTAAGCTGACACATGCATTCTTGCAGCCTACAATCAGCGGAGAGATTCAGACGCCTATGGGTGTTGCCGATGTTGAATTTGTCAACCCTCAGGATCCCGTATTGGTCTGTTCCATTCAAATTTCTTGTGTAGATAATTTATCAGGGAAAATAAAGTTTGTTTGAATCAGGGAAAATAAAGTTTGTTTGAAAGGCTTTCCACTTCTTGTTTGCTACATTACTATTATGAAGTTAGATTTTATGGTGAACTATCACTGATGGATAAATAATTACTGGAGTCTTATTGGTTTGGCTTGACACTATAGTTCCTACATTGCAGGTCATTCCTATACTAAGAGCTGGCCTAGCTTTGGCAGAGCTTGCTCCATCAGTCCTCCCGGCAACAAAAACATTCCATCTAGGTAAGCATTCTGTTTTATTGAAATTGGAGAATAAAATATGCCATGATATTGTTATATACTTTATTTTTGGTGGCTTCCTAGTTAAATTAACATTCTTTTCTTTTTTTCTTAGTTCGACACTCCTAGACAATTATCTTGTTCAAGAATATTTGTAGAATATGACCAACATTTTTTTGTATTTCCGATGAAGAGATTTCCACGATATTACTTAAGAGTTAAGAGTTCAAAATTGTTATCACTTAGTGGATGGCAGAAACTAAAGCTTAATGATTTTCATGCTCTATATACCAAAGTAAGAATAGATTGAATTGCTGAAGTTCGTTTGTGATGTTATCCTTTTCTTTCTTTTTCCAATTCAAAACTGGTTGTTGAACAGAAATTTCAGATATTATGTATTTTCTTCTTCTTTTTTTTTTGTTCTAATTTATTGCCCATGTTGCATTATCTTCGCACCTGAATGATGACTTACCTTTTTGAAAATGAAGGCATGCGTAGGGATGAAACAACACTTCAGCCATCTACATACTTGAACAAGTAAGGTGATTTCTGCTTAAATCTTTTTTTTTTTTTTTGGTGTGATCTTTGTGACATGATTTCCTTTTAACATATTTCATAGAATACCCATACTTGTTATCATAATTATAAATATATCATGTTGCAGTGCTTCCAGCATAGAAACTTGATATATCTTAGTTTAGTTAAAGAATTGTGTGTAACTCAATGTAGTAACATTTTTTGCTTTGATGATTTCAGTTTACCTGATAAGTTCTCTGAGGAAGCGAGACTATTTGTTGTGGATCCTATGTTGGCAACTGGTAATATTTTCTGACTGATAATTATTTGTTTATCCTATCAACATTTATGTATCTGTTTAGATGACACTGTAAGATTTCAATATTAAACCTGCATTCTTGCCTTCTTATTTGTTGTGATGAGACCCACTAAAACTTCCACCTAGAGTTTTCATAGCTATATAGGATCGTGGATTTTTATAATTGAATGCATGCATTTATCTTAATGTTTTCTACATAGCTTTCTCGATATTTATAATCAAAAGTTATTCTCTCTGATATGGTACACCCATGCAAATTGTTTTATAATTCATTACCCTTGTCTCATAAGATAATATCTCAGCTTTTGTTGTTGTAAAGGCATTTATTTTGCTAGTGCTGTCCAATGCATATTTTTGATCAAGATGCTCATGAATGCATTAAAGAAATGAAATATAACCTTGTTTTATGTCATTATTCTCTCAATTTCACATCATTAATGACCTTTTGTCCTGTCAGAATTTATGCTCGTATGAACTTTACAATAGAGATAATGATGAAATAGACCCTAATTTTAAGTCTAAACGCAATGGTCTGTCATTTTATCTAAATGTCTAAGTAGTCTATTTCACCTTCTTGGTCTAACTGATAAAAGCGAAATAGTCTTGATTACATTGAAATGGTTGAACGAAACATATTAATACTTCACTAAAATATTCAGGCATTGACCTGGCAGAGCTGAGTAGTCTCTACTAATTGGCTACATTCACCAATCTGATATAATGTAATGCACTTGGTCATCTATTTTTGCCTGAAAGCTCAAATATGTCAGTCCATCTCTCTGCTGGAAAGTAGAAACTTCTAAAGTAACCCCTTTTATCATAGACTAAGGAGCCGCCTTGTCTCCGGCTGGAGGGGAGGTTTTCATGATTCTGATTCATTCCTTAATCACAGGCGGTACGATAGTTGCAGCAATTGACTTGTTGAAAGATCGAGGAGTTGCTAACAAGCAAATAAAAGTAGTAAGTGCACTAAAAGCATTCTACGGAGTTTCATTTTCTTCATCTCTCTCTCTCTCTGTACCCTAGCTTACTGATCTTACGAGACCAATATTACAGATATCAGCTGTTGCTGCCCCTCCAGCATTAGAGAAGCTCAGCAAGAAGTTCCCAGGGTATCTATTCATCTGAACCATCATGTCGTGTTCAGTCATGTTTTTCCTCAAACTAAACTTTCCCCCCTCTTTCAGGCTTCGCGTATATACTGGGATGATTGACCCCGTTGTGAACGAGAAAGGGTATTTCCTTTTTTCTTTTTTCTTTTTTTGGATAAATGCTATATTTTTAATTAACATGATGATGTAATGTTGACCTATGCTTATGTTGCTGAAACACGATTAGGTTTATAGTACCAGGATTGGGAGACGCCGGAGATCGGAGCTTTGGTACCTAAAGCTGCTTCTCGCTGGCCTCTGTCAGAGGCGGGAAACGCCATGGTGGGCTTTGGTGTTCAATTATATTTACTCACCACCTCCGCTAGATGATTCCCGAGTGGCATTAGCAAAATTTTCATGTTACGTGGTGTTCTTATGCTTCCTCCGTTTTGTTTATATGGATGTTTTGTCAAGTTAAATCTGTTCTGATTAAGATTAATGTCTTAGAAATAAAACCCAACGCATTATTTCTGTTCAACTTGAGGAAGATAAAATTAACCACCTGCAGGTGTTTAATCAACGCGTATAGGAAAATAATAATAAGGATGGTTATTATTATTCGATTTTTGCTTGGCTGCTCGTGTTCTCTATCTTAAACCAATAAAGCTTTTCAGTCCAGAGTGACGCCCTCAAGAAAACCTCATTTTCTTCTTTTTCCCTCTCATTTAAACAGCAGCAAGAAATTATTGTTTTGATTTTGTAAGCATGTCAACAAATCTTTCATAATTAGAAACAACCGTAAAATCGATATAAGCTTTGTGAATACAGAACACTCGCCTACCGCTCATGAAGTTAAGATGAACCCAGAAAGAGAAGAAAATAGACTAGCTTCCTGACTTTTGCAATCCACGTCCAATAACAACTATCACGGATCCTGTAGTGATGTTACAACCACCCGACAACAAAAGCCATCAACCATTTGTCTGTTCCTTAACTAATTCCGCAAATTACTGACAACCATGATCTTTAACCTTAGCTACAGACATTTATGTAACCGAATGAAAAATAGATTGGCTTATCACAGCAGTGTTCGGCTATGCTTTCTTGCAGAGACTCTGCAGAAATTAGAATCACGTTCCTATAGCAGGTTCCCGGCCTGGATAAGAATAGTTGACCAGCCACCCAAAGATCTAGCTGATTTTGTATCACTGAAAAGCCCTGCACAATATCTCGCAGTTAACTATGCGTATCAAGTACTAAAATCTAGAGCGGTACCAACACGTAAACAACAGAAAGATGGTATTTTATTATTACTAGTTAAGACGCACATGCAATGCACGTGGTTGAATATCATAATTATGTAAATTGATAAAAACAAAACAAAAACAAAAAATAAAATAAAGTTTTTTTTTTGCGGGATTGATCATCAACTCAATAATCACTCTTTCAAATGAAAGATTGTCATTGTTTCCTTCAACACAGACTGTCGCCACGTGATCTACTATTTGTGAGTTATAAATACGTTGATCTAGTATAACATCTCTGTTTATTAGTATGTTGAAGTCTTTAAAAGATGGATGATCATTCAATTTGCAAAGAAATTTTGCATATGACTTTACTTACAATATGTACATTAAACTTTTAGTTGTGGTTTGACTCATATTCATATTATCTTTTAGTTATGGTTTCACTCATACTTATATTATGTAATATTCTTATTTAATTTTATAGCTCATTTTCCATACCATAGAAGTAAAATTGAAAGTATAAAGAATTATTTTTTTGCGAAATTAGAGCAGTGAGAATTATATAAGAAAAAAATTTCTTTGATGCAAGGTCCCTATCAAATCTTGCCCCAAACTGTATGAATGAAAAATGCTATTATAACTCACTTGTCTAGGGCAATTGTATTATATATAGGACATATACAATAGTCTCGTGTATTTTCTGGTTCTGACTACAAAATACGCAAGAATGGTAGTCCCATGTATTTTCTGACTTTAATTACTTTTGTAATTAATATTCGCTAATTAAACGGGACTATTCCCGTGTATTTTAAAGATGACTTTTTGCAAAGTCAACCTCTTTTTTGCCAGTCTTGATGATGTGGCAAAAAAAAGATCAATTTTGTTAATTATTATGTAAAATAATCACTTTTGCTAATACTTTTATAAAGTGATCTTTTTAAAAAATCTCCTAAAATAAACTGTTAATTCAAAATATGAAATGGGCGAAAAGACCTAAACATTTCGATGAATAATTGACCTATAAATAGGGGGAAATAATAATTGAAATAAAAGTATAGTTAAATTGAATCTAACAAGGCATTTCACAGAATGAAGCATGAAATAGATCCAAGAATTATTAAAAAAGAATTAAAGAAACTAATTTAAAAAATATGAGATCGAGGGAGAGAAAACCTCACCGACATGAATTCTATTTCTCTCCGAACAAGACAACAAAATTGGTGGAGAATGAGCAAGGAGAAAGTGAACAGAATAGATGACAAAGTGGACATGCTTATATAATTAGGTTATTAAAATATTTGTCCTGAAATCTTAAATACATACATATTAGTCTCTAACATCTCTGTAATTGCTCATTTACAATGATATTACTATTCGGTACTTATATATATATATATATATATATATAAACCTCGATGCTTATAGCCAGTAGTTGGGCTCACAAAATAGGTTAACTTTACATTGTGGCTTGCTATTGGTAATACTGTTGGCAATGGTATTACTTTTTCACTTTATTTTATTATTCACACTTTTCTAATGTAAGTCCTCTTTTGCTAATCACTCAATTGGCTATATTGAGTTTTTATAATATCAGAGGTTAGAATATTTTCTTCTGTTTAAAAAGTATTGACATGATTTTTTAAAAAAATATATACACATAGTAGCAATTATATATACTTCGGTTCAACTCAAACATTAGTTTGAAGTCATTCAGAGTGAGGTTCTTTCTAAGCTAGAATTGTGATATAGTGATTACACAATTCAAAAGTCAAAGCATAAATTTATACAAAGAAAAAGTAATTTAATATATCAAATTAAGAACTAATTTATAAAATATACATGGACAGTGCAGATAGCTATAGAAAGTAATGTATATATTTTCATAAAAATTCTATAGTGAGTGACCAACTAATCACCCCAATTTAAGTATAAATAATTATTATTTTAGTTACTAATTTCATACGCGTAACTATGAAATATATCTCACGCAAAAAATAGGAATCGAGATTGTATTATCCTGTAGGTAAATAAATAAATGTTATTAGAGCTCCTCTTTATATTAATTTAAAAGTAATAATTTAAATTATTAAGCACTAAATATTAGTTCATGCGAGAAAGTAAAGTAATTTATGATCTATATACCTATATAGTCAATCAAACGTATTAAAATTATAATGATCACAGTCAAAATTATATGGTGGGTTCACATTAAATATAATTTATAAAAAATAATACATTAAAATCAAAATCCTTTTAACCATTATATAGATTGTCTAAATTTTTTTGCATATATAAACTATACCACCTACGAATAGTGATATGCACACTTAACTATGGCTTAATATGTTTTAAGAACTACTTACTCTTCAATATCATCATCAATTGACGTATATATGCATTACACATAAAACACAATGAAAATTTAGAACACTACAAAAGAAACACCCTCAAATTTTTAAAAATTGTAAGAAAACATCCTAAAATTTTGTAATTTACAAATATACAAAACTATTAAACATTACACTGAAATCAAGGAACTACAAAAAAATAATAAAATTTTTTAAACTTTGGAAGGGTAATTTGCAATATACTAAACTTTAAAGATGTTTTTTATAAATTTTAAATTTAATAGATTTTTAATTAGTTATGTTCTTTTTAAAAAAGTTATGGATAATATTGACCATGAAAAGTTTTTCCTAAACCTATACTTTTCAAGTGAGTGTGATATTTTTTTACAAATATTTAGAATTTTAGGGGTTGTTAGTAATTTTATTTATTCATTTTAGTGTCTATAGGTAAGAAATTCACATTGTATTTTTTTATAATTTATGAATATTAGGGTTTTTTTTTGCAATTTTTAAACTTATAAGCATTTTCTACAGCTTGTAAATTATTTGTAGACTATTTATAATTCCTATGTTTTTAATTTACTAATGAGTTTAAAATTCTCAGGATGTTTTTCTTAAAATTTGAATTTTGAGTGTTTGTTTGTAATTTTTAAAACTTTAAGTGTATTCTCTATAAATTATAAATTATGTAGGGGATATTTGTAACTCCTATATTTTTAATGCATTATTAGGTTGGATATTATCAGGGTTTTTGTAAATTTTACAAATTTAAGGGTTTTATCTTGCAATTAGCAAAAAGTTTAGTGTTCATTTCAAATTCCATAAATTTTTAGGGGTTGTTTGTGTTATTTTTAGGTTTTTAATGTGTTTGTTGGTTTAAAATTTTTAAGGTGTTTTTTTATAAATTTTAAATTTTAGGAGTGTTTTCTTATTTTTCAAAACTTACAAGTTACTTTCTCCAAAGTCAAAAACTTTTAGTTTTTAGTTTTTAGCGAGCATATGTTTTCAGATTTCTCACTGAATTAAAATAAGTAAAATTTACAATTTTTAAGATGTTTTAATAAAATTTTGAATTTGTAGGGATGTTTTTGTAATTTAAAAAGCTTGGAGGATATTTTTTACAAAGTCTAAAAACTTTTAGTTGCTGTCTGGCATAAGTTTTTTAGATTTCTCTATGAACCGAAATAAGTAAAGGATTTGAATTATATCAAACGTATCTCCTTTATCCAATAATATGTTAAGTCTCATTATGAATAGCATAAATTATTTAATTACCAATTCAAAAAAAATAGGATAATTAGAATAGATTAGGATAACAATGTAATATTCAAAAAATGTTAAGGGTAATATTGACTATGGAAAGATTTTCCCGAACTCGTAGTTTTAAAAGGGAGTATGATTTGTTAAATGAAATTGCACAGAGACATCGGTTGATGCTATTGATCACAGTGAGTAAAATTGTGGCGTAACAAAGTAAACTGTAAACATTAAACAGACTCATGCAAGCATACTGAAGTGCTGCATTTCCGAGCATTTATCACAACACCCTGGCAGAGAAGATGCGTGGAATGTGCATGTAAAACTGCTTCATACATGCAATGCAATGTTAATTCTTTCTAGCACTTCAGACACACCTAAACTCAAAGAAAATCATAAAAACAAATTGCAAATAATTGAAGACCTTATTCCTGAAGTGAATTGCGTCAGCTACACGCATAACACACAAAGAAAAAAGAAAAAAAGCCCTTTCTGCGACTCCTTTCGCAAAGAATTTCATGACATGCAACTTTCCAATAGTTTGCTGTATTATTATTTCCAGAAAGTTAATCCTAAAATAAGATTTTAAGAAAACCATCAAGGAATTATGCATCCAGACTTTCACAAACTCTAAAAACCGTCCAGCTAACACCAGCAAATCAAGATTGTTCCTGGAATAACACAGCATATATCACTTGAATATTTGCACTGTGGAAATTAAGAAAAAAGCTACATATTCTAAAAAGATTCTAGCCCAAGATAGGGGGACAGCTGGTCCTCTCAGGGGTAAGCACTCAGCAGTGAACCACCCTCAACGAGAAACTATGTGTAAGCCTCAAACTAAACTATAATCAATTCCCAGTTTAGTAGCTCTATCCTTCACTTACTCATGGTTATTAACAAACAAATAGGAGAGGGAAAAGAATGATAATCCAGGGGGGAAAAGTGAAAATCAAAACATGCAGGGAGAACTATTTAAGGGAAAACGGTAGAATATCATGCAAGTGGAACAAAAATCTTTAAATTATCTCATCAGTTAAGCTAAAGGGCACATCAACCTAGACAAAACAGCAAACTCCAATCATAGAAATAAAAGATATGAAATCAGAAGCAGAGTCGCGGAAAGACTCACATAATATACTCTAAAGGAGCGAAACTACAGCTCACTGTAATTGCGCCACACTGCACGAAACTCCTCACGGAATGTGTTTAGCCTTGCTTTCAGATTAGGTGTTCTGAAGCTGGCATGAAGTAAAGTTGCTACCACAAAGAAAGTAAACAAATAACATTAAGCATAATTTGAGCTGTGTATACATGAATCAGATTTTTGAAAAGTAGCAGATCAGCTGGGTATTTTTACCTGTAAGACCAACCACAAGCGCCCAGAGAACAGTGAGGAGACTACAAGAAGTAAGCCAGAGAATGCAACTTGCTGTCCATGGAATAGTATATTCTTTAGTCAACTGATTACTGAAGCAATACTTGTGTCAAGAGAAATTTTAGAGCAAACATCTAACCTGCTGAGAACATCAACACAAACACCCAACGAGGTCGTCCACATATATGAATTGCTCTTCTAGCGGATGGACGTCCACGAAGAACAGGGCTGAGATAATTTTGCGCAAAGGCATCCTTAGTACCGGAAATGTACAGGTGCCAAGATAACAATATCAAAATGCGACAAGTGTACTCACGCTATAGATGGCCTCATTTTCGCAGCCAAATGAGGAGAAAACTGTCTTATGGTCCTGGTCACCCTTTCATTAAAGGTAACTGCAAAGCTGCACATTTGAATCATTAGAAAGACACCATATGGACAAAAATCTTCAAAAAGAAAAGAAAATAAGAAAAAGAATTTGCTTCTATATACATATTACTGGTAATAGTTAACAAGAGAAAAATGTAGCCATGCAAGCATCTAAGACTCTTAAATTTAGTTCACATCTCAAGTTCATATGAATTAATTGGACTAATAGAGAGTCTAGTCTACAGTTCACAAGAATGCATCAGTAGAAGAATCACCAATGACTACAAAATAACTAAGGAACATGAAAGGCTACAAAGCCATTGTCTTATACCACTCACAGCAATGAAGGAAAAGGTAGCAAGAAAAAGTCAATCTTCGATAGCATGCAAACATCTGTGCAGAACTGATAAGTTGCAGTAAACACAACATCAACAAATAATCTGTGGAAATATCATCAAACATTAAAGTAAAGAATCAATGATTACTTAGATGTTGATTTTCATTAGTAATATTGCATATTACAGCTACCCTCCTAAATCGCAGTCTCATTTTAGCAATACATACTAGTTCGAACAACTAGAAATCTTTAAACCAAAGTTTTGGTGTCACCTACATGAATATGTCCTCTCCATTCAGTACTGCTATGAGACATACTCTCTACTCAATCAAAATCCGCCATAAACTATGGACAAGCATCCTCTAAAGAATGTATAATGCAATTGATCTAAAAACCAAGGATGTCCTCATGAAAACTATATAAAGCAACCAGCTAGTAGAAAAACGAAAGGAAATTTCTGTCACAAAGTTATAATTTATAAGCTTTCACCAACTGACTCAACAATTTTCCTTGATGGCTTCTGTTATTGATCAGAACCGCAATACATAATAAATTGGTTTATTATTTCACGACAGTCTTCTATAACTCTAATAAAATGGTTCCAAAATAACAGTTTGTAAATCTTAGTTCTCTAAGCAGAAAAACATCCACATAAGTTACACTCCATTCATGTCCAAGCGCTGCCTATTAAACATATAACTGTAGCAGTTGAAATCTAGTGTTTGCTTGATTCAGATTATGCATTCTAAAAGTGAGATACCGCAGCCAAAATCATCCTCTCAGACAGCATCAGCATCTGCAGTAAAGGTAAAGATATGTAATAGCTTGCCACTCAGAAAGCTAGCACAACAGCTCACCCTACAAGCTTGGGTGCCCAACTATCAAACAAGATCAAGTAGATACAGTGATCTACAAAATCGTACATAAACCAGTAATTAGAGAACAATGGGAAGGGAAACAAATCCATTCCTATCATTGTAGGCTTCCATCAAGATTTGGTATCGGGTCCTTCTTGCACATTTGAGCTGTGAACAAACTAGACATTTTGATAGCTTGGTGCTCCAATTTCCATTGATGATAGCTTGATGATTATGTTTGGAGTCATATATCTCAAGATAGAAAATAAATACAATATCTCTTTATAAGATGCAACATAGACAGACAAGGTCTCTCTGATTAAGTAGAATTTCTAGATTCTAAATCAGAGGCTTTATTTTTTTTAGGTGTTTGATGTTTCACACAGATATATCACAGAAAACACAAAGGATTAGTACAATAATGAAAGCAACATGCTTGCATGATATCGATAATGGAATATTTTCACCAAAATCAAATAAGCTCTAACATTAAACTGTATGTTTATCTGTAAACAAAGCATACTCCATAAGCAAAAGAGGTTCAATACTCACCTGTCATTCAGAAATGCAATGCTTAAGCCTGTTAAAAAGGCAGCAACAATTGCAACCGGCTTCCGAATAAATGCCATCCCTACACCAAGTATCAAATAAGAAAGACGAACCAGACTTCACGAAGATTTTAGAACCACCAGGTTAAAACATTTCTTACCAAGAAAGAATATTATCATGATGAAGTAATTTGTCCGGTAGCTGCAAGAATAAACAATGAACTCAATATACAACTTCAAATTCAAACACCCTCATCTAAGCACCAGTAAAATGTAGGGTTTGGTCATGTTAGACCCTAATTTCTTTCTAATCGTATATTGGGATATTTCTATTTACACCTTCAAATGTATTAAGCTGCTTCAAATAACACCCATCAAAAATAGAGTTTGGTCATATAGACCCTAAGTTCTTTCTCAACTTTAGATTAGGTTCTCAAATATTCATATTTCTAAATAAGATCCCAAAATCTACTAATTCCAAAAGTTTAACAGTACTAAGGTAACAATTATGGACGGAATCCAAACAACGGGTTTTCTTAAAAAAAAAGCTCAACGGGTTTGGGAGAGTAAACCAGAGATGTTAAAGCTTTGGGGGTCTAATACAAGATTAAGAAGGAGAGTAAACCAGAGATGTTAAAGCTTTGGGGGTCTAATACAACATTAAGAAGGAATCTAGGGACTAAGCCTGTGAGCAACTAAAAAGAACAAAATGCAAGCTGGGGGTGTAAAATATCATTCTTATACTCAGCAAGATTAATGCTATCACTACTACGAAGAAATACAAGGTTCTTTCCAAACGAGAACTAGAATTCATATCTAAATTCGAATGCAATCAAGAATCTGAATCTATCACACTTCAAATCCAAACAAATACTCATCCAAGCACCTAAAAAATCTATGCACGGAGTTCTAAGATCGAAGAAGAACTAGGATTCACAACTGAGACGAGAATCAAGAATCTGAATCCGAGGCGATCTGAAGCTTACTAGTAAAGATTGCACTTGACTCTGCTGTTCCATTTGTTGTAGGATCTCGGAGCCGTGAATCTCGAGAAGAACTCGCTGAGGGGGCGAGGGGGAGAGGACCAATCCACTTCTCGAAGCGCATCGATCAGATCTTCGGTCGTGACGTTCCCCCAATCCATGACCAGAAACCCTAGGATTCGATCTCGATCTTCGAATTGTTTTCCTTTTTTTGGCGATGGAAACCCTAGGAATTGATTCGAGAAGAATTAGGGTTTTTGATGAATTTGGGAGACGTTAAGGAGGAGCAAGGGATCGGTTGACGAACGAAAAAAAATGTTTGGGCTTCCGTGATTCGTTCGCTTGCGGGGGAAGTGATAGGCGGCGTTGTCAGGAGGATATTTACTATGGCAGCCCTTGGTATTTGATTCTTTGCAGAGAAAGGACGGAAGCATTTGAAAATTTGCAGTTGTATTCCCAAAACTCTTTTATATTTTTACGTAATATATATTGGGATCCTGAGTAGGCACTCTCACTTGGCTTCTGCTGCAAATCTAACGAAATATAAGTGGAATTATTATTATATGGAGTACCATTAAAATGTACTAGTGTGAACACCGTACAAAACACGATATTTTTTTCTGCTACAATACTCCTGGTTTTAACTGCTACCGTAATTTTTCTACCTTTTTGAAACAATACGGTATCCCGTCTATGCTACAGTATTCCTGTGTGCTACAGTAACCCGTTGCTATAACCATCCTCCTGTTGCTATGGTAATACTGCTACAGTAAATATTGCTGTATCATTAACTATAGCATAAATAGTGAATCTTGGGTTCTCCCGTTTGTATAGAGGAGTAGATTTGTAACATGTTATTTGGGAGAGTGTTGTTCGCTGAATTTCTCTTTCATGTGCTTCTTAGTATTAGAATCAAAATTTTAATATTAAAAAACTTTCGACAATTCTTACTTTTTTCTTGTTCTTCCTTTGTGAGAATTCAAGGAATCGTCCATAGATGGCTTATACCGTCACAAATACGCCCCATATTTTTCTTCAAGTGTTCTACGCGCATTGATAGTGCAAACAACAATCATACAATGCCAATCAAAAGATACACATATTATGCAACTCTCTTCGCAGGCGAAAGAAAAAAAAAAACTCACATTGCACAAATGAATGATGCTTATACACCTGCGGCACGAGAGGATTGATGTTCATGTTATGAAGTGTACAGGCGAAAACACGAACCAAACTGAGGAAAGATAGAAGTAGAAACAAAAACAAAAAAAACACTGTAAAAGACGAAGATACCCTCTTTTCCTTTTTCTCAATTGTAATATATTCCATTAGTAAAAATGACCGTGGTAAGTATTTGATACATGAGCCCCAAAGCTTGATCAAGCATTAGATGCTCATACAGAAATGCCAAAAAAAGTTTTTAACATTTTCCATGTAAGTGGCTTTAACAGCAACCAAGAATGAGTGCAGCCTCTCTAATGAAGCTGAAGTTAAGCGACAGGAGGCCTTAGCACATGATCCTGCGAAGTATCGAGCTCTGCTGTGGGTAGCCATTGCCATGTGCCGACTGGTACATAACTTGGATATGCGACAGTTTTATACGAAGCAAATGCAGCATTAGAAGCTGGAGGGTATGGTATAAAAGTAGGTGCGGTATTTGCAGCTTTAAGCATTTGCTCTATCCTCTCCTTCTCAGCTTTAAGACGCACTTTCTCATCCCTCAGTTCCAACTTTTCTTCCTGCAATTCAGATCTAGAAAATTATAACTAAGCACAGGCAGCTTTCTTCTGAAAACTATGTGAAATAAATTCACTGATGCCGATGAATGGCTTGAGGGATTCAAGACGTATGATGGACATTGAGTACTTGGGTTTGATTATTTTTATGTTCTGATATTCTGGTCCAGAGTTGTATAAACTTGGCACGAGGCGGACAGAAGGGAGGTTTAGGTAAGACAAGGGACGCAAAGATGTGGATTTTTTTCGGCTCGACAGTTTTGTAACCCTTTGGCAGAAATATTGTCGTTGATGATTTTAATCCAGCAGGAAGAAGACTTAAAAAATGTTGCCATAGGTCAGAATGTCAAATGCAAGGACAATGAAATGTCAATGACTGGCAAGTCATAACTTTCTCATTAAGGAGAAAAAGATAAACACAAAACAGATCCAACACGCAAAATTCAACATTTCAGCAGATGAGTCAATGGGTAGTTAATTTTTATAGCTTTGTAAAACCAACAAAGATAGAAGCAGGCTTTGTGCTAAAAGATCACATGCATCAGGAGAATAAAGCTATTTGATCACCCTAATAACATTACATTTCTAACAACATCTGAGCCATAAAATTTGAGCCACAAAAGATTAGAAAAAGATTGGAAATCATGTTGATGAAAATAATGATAATGCTCAATACCTTCAGGCTTTTTATGTTATCCTGAAGTGCTTTATTTGATTCCTTAATCTTCTCTGCTTCACCACGTAAATGGTTCAACCGACGAGATGCGTCACCAAGTATGGAAACTTTGTCTGCCTTTGGGGGCCTCCCAGGATCCAAGATGGAACACAACTCTGTAAACCTGATGAAGAAAAATCAGCAATTAAATGCGAACCGCACAGGTGCAAGTTAACCAGAAGCTAGATTCACAGGTATCTGAGAAAACAAAATCATCAATACACAAGTTTTTAGCTAGGATAATATAGATATTATATGATAAATGTCCAAATTCCATAGAACAAAATGCAAATACAGAAGCCAGATGCTAACACACATACCTGTCATTAAGTTTGTCCCTTCGCAGCTTCTCACGAAAAGCTTTGGTCCCTGGTACAGCTAATGATTCCACATGGTTCCTGGGAAAAAAACAATTAAAGGAAAATAAATAGAACAAACAATATACTTTGTTCCAAAGAAGCCATTTCTCCACTGGATTGAAAAGAAATAAAATTATGTTATGAATTTTCTTACACATTATATGTGGCATGATGGAACTCTCTTTGAACAATTTGTAGTATGCTCCCATAAGGCTCAGATAAAATGTGAATGGGATCAACAAAAAAAAGTAAAACTGATGAATGATAAAAAAGGTACTAGAGTAGCTGATACTAGCTTATATAAAAGGAAATGCACGGTGAACGTTGTGTAGGAAAAAACCAGGGCCCACTAGACCAGGATCGCAGCAAATAGTAGTGCAAAAGTTAAAATGAACACTTATTTTACGTGAAAACCCCCAAAAGGATTTGGGATAAAAACCACGGGCAAGAATAGAAGAATTCGCTATGAGAAAATTTAGGAGTTACAATCTCTCTTTACAAAAAGAATCTTTCTCTAATTCTTTCTCTTATTCTTCTATATGTGGAGATTGGAATTTGTTGTTGTGATGTATTTTTTCTGAAGAGTTTTTGGCCTATTTATAGGCAGCTAAAAAACATTATTCCTAATTTTATAATATTTTTTCTTTCTTCTTTCGGTGTGGCTCTTCTTTCATTGTATTTAATTTGGGGCCTGCCACCTTTTTTATTTTATCCAAAATTACGGCTGACAACCTGCCAACATTACTCTTGTACTTCCAAATGTAAAGCACTATGACTGTCACAAAATTGAGAAATCTTCTTTTGTTCATGCCCGAGATCCCCCCCAGTATCATTCTCAACAATATTGCCTCTTTACTAGCTTGTGTAGTTGCTACATATTCAGCTTCTGTTATTGATGTAGCCACAACAGACTATAGTTTTGAAACCCAGCTTACAGCTCTGTCAGCAAGTGCAAACACATTCGAGCTCAGTACCACTTCGTTCGTGGGAAAGTGGAAGAATGAACAGTGGATATGCAAAAAATTCACACTAAAGACAACCTATCACATTTTTTTGATAAAAACAGTTAATACTGACAAATTTATTTGGTGTCGATTCTCTTGTGGTCTGTCGAAAACGTGGGCAACATGAAGGTGGCAAGATTAAAAAATGGTATGAAGATATGATTGATACTCAATTAAATCTTCAAGTGAGAGATTGCCAGCTGCAATTTTGGAAAAATAAAAAAGGTGACAGGTCCCAAATTAAATACACCGAAAGAAGAGCTGCATCGAAAGAAGAAAGAAAAAATATCATAAAATTAGGAATAGTATTTTTCAGCTGCCTATAAATAGTCCCAAAACTCTTCAGGAAAAATACATCCCAACAATAAATTTCAATCTCCACATATAGAAGAGTGAGAGAAAGAATTAGAGAGAGTTTCTCCTTGTAAAGAGAGATTGTAACTCCTAAATTTTCTCATAGTGAATTTTTCTATTCTTTCCCGTGGTTTTTACCCCAAATTCATTTAGGACGTTTTCTACGTGAATCTATGTGTTCATTTTATTATTTCCGCCTTACTATTCACTAGGATCCTGCTCTATTGGGCCCCGATTTTTCCTACATATTGCTAATGTTGGGAATTTTAGTCTCACCGTCTACTACGATTTGCGCTACTTGGAAGCCAACCTATAATCAACAAGATAGAAAAATAATCACAATTAAGAAGAAAGAACACCGAGATTTACATGGTTCAGTCGACTAACTTCGACCTACGTCGACAGGCAACAATACGAGAAATCAACTATGTATTAGGGAGAACTACAAGAGGAACCACTCAACTCTCTTCTTTCAATATCTCAACCTTACATACATAATCAACTCTCATATTATCTCTAAAGCTCTCTCTCATTACAATCTTTTGAACGGACAAAGACTATAAAACCCTCTCCCAATAATGTAATCTTTTGCACGAACAAAAACTACGAAACTCTCACCTCTCGCATAATATTCTTGAATCAGGCTACGCCCTCTACTAACCCTAGATTACAAGAATATTGACTATCTCTCATCTGCTTAGTTTTTCTCTAAGGCTCCAACAATAGAAGAACATATATAGGAAATCAAAACCCTATCTCTAGTCTAACTTTCTAATTAGAATAGGATTCAAACTCCTAATCATGATGAAACTCAATCTCCAATCATGATAAATCTCTACCCCTATATAATTCTCATGAAGTTATACAAAGAATCAAAGACACAATCCTAATAATCTTCACATTTGATTTGATTCCCAAACTCCCTTGAAGATATATCATCACCATCTTAAAACTTTATCTCTCTTGTTAGAGTCTTCTATTTCTTTTGCACTTCAAATCGAAGCAACTGCACTCCTAACTGAATGCCTTTATGACCATCACTTGCATCTGCCTCGCTGCGGTGCCCCTACCTCTCTTGTGTGCACCAGAGATCTTCGCCACTTCTGACATTAGAAGCAAATCAACCATGCTTCTCCTTCTGAACTGAACTTGACAGTAGCATTCCCCCACTTGTTGTCCTCGTACTTCACCTGCATCGCTCATCTCGAATCATATCGATGCACCTCTCTTACTCCACACTACGAACTAGATGCCTCCATCTCCTCCATCACTTGGTTTGAACGGAATATTAACGCTCATCGTCTTCAAGTCCAATGTTACCATCTCCCTCGTCACTCAGTCGTGCCTGCTTGCAAGCTCCACCTAATCTGGAACTGTTCTCCTAAAGTCTACACACCAACTAACTCCTGCCGACAATGGTCGTTCCTTCCTTTTTTTCTTTTTTTTCATCTTGATTCTTGTAACGTCGTCGATCCTCACTTTTGTACGACGTCTATCTTATGAACTCGCTCCTGAATCCATCATCATAGATCTGACACCACTTGTTGGGGAATTTTAGTCTCCCCATCTACTACGATTTGTGCAACTTGAAAGTCAACCCACAATCAACAAGATAGAAAAATAACCACAATCAAGAAGAAAGAACACCGAGATTTACGTGGTTCAGTCGACAAACTTCGACCTAAGTCCATGGGCAACAATACGAGAAATTCACTATGTATTAGGGAGAACTATAAGAGGAACCACTCAACTCTCGTCTTTCAAACTCTCAACCTTACATACATAATCAACTCTCATATTATCTCCAAAGCTCTTTCCTTACAATCTTTTAACCAGACAAAGACTGCGAAACCCTCTCCCAATGATGTAATTTTTTGCACGGACAAAGACTAAGAAACTCTCGTCTCTCGCACAATATTCTTGAATCAGGCTACGCCTTCTACTAATCCTAGATAACAAGAATATTGGTTCTCTCTCATCTGCTTGGTTTTTCCTCCAACAATAGAAAAATATATATAGGCAAACTAAAACCCTATCTCTAGCCTAACTTCCTAATTAGAATATGATTCAAACTCATAATCATGATGAAACCCAATCTCCTAATCATGATAGATCTCCAACTCTATCT
Source organism: Asparagus officinalis (assembly GCF_001876935.1). NCBI lineage: Eukaryota > Viridiplantae > Streptophyta > Magnoliopsida > Asparagales > Asparagaceae > Asparagus > Asparagus officinalis. The sequence goes on along the minus strand of NC_033801.1, from coordinate 130,786,884 downwards.
AATTCTCATGAAGTTATACAAAGAATCAAAGACACAATCCTAACAGCTAATGGTTATTTAAGATTTGATGCAAAGTTTTGATGCTTCTGATTATGATCACTATTGGATTTATAATTTTCTTTTCCATGACCATCCATCCTCATTCCTATCTACGGCTGTGAATTTGAATTCCCCAATCTTCTATTTCCGGTAAAGAATTTCAGAGCGTATGACACCTACTCAATTCATAAACAATGTGATCTCATTCCTCCATATAGAACAAGGAACTATGTATTCAATAGAAAATTTATGTGCACAGGCGCATTCATGTTCAACTATATCTGCTTTCACCTAATGGACATTTATTTATGTCCTTGCAACAGGACTTTAACAAACAATATCCAAGTTATTTTTGGTGGTGCGTATAATGAGTATTAATAGAATGCTGATACATTATTCAGTGCATAAATAGAATAACAAATAATTGTTATTTTTTCAAAAAAGTATGTGAAATGGTTAGCTAATACAGTTGGGTAAAGCGCATCTTAATACCGCACAGACCTCCAATCGCCCAAAGTATTAAACAATGGCACACCATGATGATCGAAATTTTACGGCTTTTATAGGAGATAAAAAGATAGATTGATCAGATCAAACATAAAGCAATGCCATAGATACTCGATAGAGTTAAAATGCTTTAGCATGGCAACATAATTCACTTAATCTATGGATATATATATATATATATATATATTTTTTTTTGCTTAAATGATGATATACGGAACAAAGCACAAATATAAATGTGACAAAGTGTTAGAAAAGGGAGTTCTTTCCTATACCGTTTCCTCGAGCAAGCTTTCTCTGAAACACTGCCTTCTTTGCATGGAACCTCAAACCCAAGCATTGTACTGCAAATTATAATTAATTTCTTAAAACTCATCACACACAACAAATTACGAATCCAATAATAATATAAAAATAATTCTCTAAATCTAACAAATAGTTGTCCCTTCTCTGAATATATAAATTAAATATCTCTGACATCTATCGTTGCCCAAGAAAAAAAAAACCTAGCAGACAAACTGGCAATTCGCTAGTTAACTAGAAAAGGATAAAATTCTCTGACCCAAGATTCAACTTTTAAAACTATTACCCAAAAAAAATCATTTTTTTTTAAATAACCTGGAAACCATCGGATCGTCGATGATCTGAGGAGCCCAGATGAGATCTGAAGCTGCAGCATCATCACAAATCCCATAATCGAACAGCCAGCCTCCTCCGCTGTTGTTTTGAAAAGAACCCATCTCGAAAAAAATCCTTAAAAATTCCAAGAAAAAGCTACAATATTTGACAAGTTGCGTGCAGGCTAGAGAGATTAAAGGGATTGGGTCGTGCTGAGAGCACAAGCTTGACGATGGCGATTGCTTCTCTTTTTGGACTTACTTTCATCCTTACTTTAAAGGTATCCTTCGGCAAATAGTTAAGTGAGGGTTTAAGGAGACTTAACCTCTTCTTAACCTGTCAAACACAACAAATCTATATAAGGGTTAAAGTGATAAAGTGAGTTAACCTTCCATAATTTGCCAAACATAAAAAATATAGAAGGGTTAAGTTAACCCCTCTAGAGGGGTTAAAATGAGTTAACCCCTCAAAATGAGGGGTTTATTAATACTCCTATTTAGATGGAATAAGAGTTAACCCTTCTAATTATAAAGAAAATAGTCAAAATCATTGTTATTCCCAAACACTAAAACTGATCATAAGGGCTAAAATAAAACTTATTTAACAGGTTAATAATTTAGTCCTTTGGATTATCAAATGGGCTAAGTACATTAATCCTTCTCTTTAACCCCTCTTCATTAACCATTTGCCAAACGGGACCTTAATGTTGTAAGTCCGTAACTAATTATAACTTCAAAGAATCAAGTTTACTCCATCTAACCATCACATCAAAACTATAAAGTTTCGGTGAGGATAGAGAATTATAGTTTTGCATTTATTAGTCTGACATTTATTTTCTAAAGTAAAAATACGGGAATGACAAATCTTGTAATATTCTATAGATATTCTTAGTAGATGACCAGTAGTCTTGTAATATTCATCAATAGGCGTTTGAATAATTCTTCGATCTGTATGGGGTAAAAAAAGGCAGAACAGCTTTAGTTTTGGCAAGCATCACATTATGTATCTCATCCTTAATTAATTTCCTCTCTCGCTGTCCTCCTATAAAGCTTAGCCCACCTTCTTCCTCTTTTCTCATCACCCAAAACTTCATCACTATTGAGATTCTAGAGAGAGAGAGAGAGAGAGAGAGAATGGGTAGAGCGCCGTGCTGCGATAAGGCGAACGTGAAGAAGGGACCATGGTCACCAGAGGAGGACGCTACGCTCAAGGCTTACATAAAGGAGAATGGAACTGACAATTGGATTGCTCTCCCTCAAAAGATTGGTAACTATATATTATCCTTTTTTTTAATTAAACCCTCTATTCAATTGGATTGCTCTCCCTCAAAAGATTGGTAACTATATATTATCCTTTTTTTTAATTAAACCCTCTATTGATTACTTCTAATCTTGCATTAGATTTAATGTTACTTGAATACGTACATAGGTTCTTTAGCTAGCTAATTCCTCCCTAAGCTGTGTTCTTCTTCATATAATTAAGTTTCTATCTAGGTCAAGGCTAGGAAATGTACATGTGTACGATCGACTATGGTTCGTCTCATAGAAAAGATCTAGTTAGTTATGAACATATATAGTTCCTTTTGTTTTTTATTTCGTTTTTTTTTTAAAAAAAACCATGTCATTCAGTCATATCATTCATTTCAATTTTTCCCTTACCCGTAATATTCATACTTCAGGGCTAAAGAGGTGTGGCAAGAGCTGCAGGCTCAGATAGCTCAATTATCTCAGGCCTAACATAAAGCATGGTGATTTTTCTGAAGAAGAAGACCAGATCATCTGCAACCTCTACATCAGTATTGGAAGCAGGTACCAATTGTGACACCAAAGCTCTGAAGTTGCAATCGTATTAATTTGATGATATAAATTAGCACTTTAACGACGATATTTATTTAATTTCGCTCCTGATTCCTAACCCTAATCTTATTATCCATGAAGGCTAAATACCCATATTGGTATTTTAATTCAACCCCATTTGCCAACAAGGTATTTTAATTAGGAAATTCAGCGATAAGACATTTTAATCGAATAAAATTACCATTTAGGTCCTTTTTCTCATCGGCGGCCATTTTTCCGGCGAGAACTCATCACGTGCGTTGCACGTGGGGGCTTAATCTGTGTTTAAGGCTCTGTTTTCTGACGTGGCAGGTAATTAACTCTCTAAAAACCAATTCCCACCCAAAATAGGACATCAGCATCTTAAACACAGAGGAGGAGTTGGGGACTGAGGAGGTCGGGCTTGGAAGAGATGGAGGGGCTGACGGAGTTCATGTCAGGGGAGAGGGGGCTGAGGGCGTGGGCTGCAAGGGGAGGTGGCTATGGGTAGAGGTCGGCGTGGCGAGCGGAGGAGGCGGGGGCTAGTGGTTGGGCGAGGTGACAGCGGGTACGGCCAGGTACCAAGCAGCATTGGCTCTTGCTGGAATCTTGTAAGTTTCAATGTTTCGTCGAATCATCTCTCTGGGTCTCTGCCTGATGGGGTTTTGAGCTTGAGCAGTCTCGAAAGTTTCGACGTTTCTGAGCTTGATGGGCTCGTCGGGGCCGGACATCTCGACCCAGCGACCCAAATGAGCGACGATCACGTTCTGCTGGACGCGGAGGTAGGTGGAGAGCGCCTTGGGCGTGAAGTTGGTTTTTAGAGGGTTAATTCCCTGCCACGTCAGAAAACAGAGCCACATCAGCATCTTAAACACATATTAAGCCCCCACGTGCAACGCACGTGATGAGTTCTCGCCGGAAAAATGGCCGCCGACGAGAAAAAGGACCTAAATGGTAATTTTATTCAATTAAAATGTCTTATCGCCGAATTTCCTAATTAAAATACCTTGTTGGCAAATGGGGTTGAATTAAAATACCAATATGGGTATTTAGCCTATCCATGAATAACAGATGGTCAATAATTGCAGCCCAGCTGCCCGGGAGAACTGATAACGATATAAGGAACTACTGGAACACAAGGCTCAAGAAGAAGCTCCTCGGGCCCCCGCTTAAGGAGACATCTCGATTTTCCTCGCAACAACCCAAGCCCAATTCACAAACCCTAACCCTAAATTCTACAGCTCTCGAGAGGATGCAACTCCACTACTTTCTGTTCCAAGGGATAAACAATATTAATACCTTCTCTTTCTACAACAACCCTGCACTCTGGTCTAAATTACATCCTCTTGGGGCCACAAATAATGATTCTTTGATTCCAATCAAGAACACTGAGAATGAGCCGAGTCATAATCAACCGGCCGTGACTGCAGGGAGCAAGGATCAAGATTCATGCGAGACTTCCTCCAACTTCAATTTGATGCAGGCCGAGCTAAACGATTTGTTCTATGCATTTGATGAGGAAGCAATATCGTCGAGCTCTTGGGATTTAGTTTTTCAAGATTATGAAACAGGGTATGATCTTTAGAGTTCAAAGCTTTTATGCATGAAGATCGATGTAGATGTACATACGTGTGAATACTACTACTACTTAATTAATTGTCCTCCTCACTGTTTTTTGATCAATGAAAAGAGATTTTATTAATTCATTCACCAAATATGAAATGAGAGAACAACAAGATACTCAAAACTGAGATATTTATCAGTGTTTGACAAAAGACACATTAAACACCACAGTTTACAGTGTCAACACCAGATCCTTGAGCTCATTCGGTAGGTTACTATTGAGAATGATAGATAGGATATCCACTTTGACGTCCCTAATCAGCCGATCAACACTCTTGCAAACTTGTGTGAAAATTCTTGGTCCTCCTCACTGTTGGAACTTAGTCAATCTACATCGCCCC
>NC_033801.1:130774362-130781922 GCF_001876935.1 Asparagus officinalis | reverse complement strand
CTCTTCCTCTCTCATTTTAGAATCTATATATTGTTGACACGAAACGTTAGGATGCATCTTTTTTTTTTTTGGTCAATGAAAAATTTTATTCATTACCAAGTATGAAAATGAGTTACATTTTCCTAAATAACAATCAGAGCCTGAATTAGCTTCAGTCCCTCATGCCAATCTCTCTATGTATTCCTTTGCATGAATTGGAATATTTACATTCAGTAGCTTAGAGTATAAACTGATCTTTAGTGCACGAAAAAGAGTGTCAGAATCTCGTGCACGTCCTTGGAAAATCCTGAAATTCCTCTCCTGCCAGAGTATATATACTGAAGCTGATAGAACCATCCTTTTAAGCTTTGCTTTAAACCCAGTCCCTCTCAAGCTCGTGCTAAACCAAGCTGAAAGGTGATGCCAGCTACACGTCTTCCAATTGAAGCCAACCCAGTCCATTGCTTTATTCCAGAATGTCGATGAATATTGACATTCAAAGAATAAATGTTTGCAGGTTTCTCTTTGATTGACATCAGAACATAGAACACACTGATTTGAATTAAGTATCCTCATTCTGCAGAGCCTATCTTGAGTTAATAATCTTGAGATGGAAGCCAACCATAATATGAAGGAATGTTTAGGATAGTGCCAACCACCCCAAATAGTTCCTGATATTGGTGCTGAAGGAACCTGCTTGTTGAGACTCTTATACATAAGTGAAATGCTGAATTTATCTCCAGTGCAGCAATTATTGATGACTGAAAGCAGATTATCAGTGTTATCAAATTTCAAAACTAACAAATCCCTTACTTTCAGAATTTGTTTCCACATCCAAGAGTCACTTTTCCTATTTTGTACCTGCCAAACATTGTACTGCCGCAAATAGTTCCCATGTATCCATTTAATCCATAGGATGTCTTTCTTGTTGTGGATCATCCATAGCAGCTTGGCAGCAGAAGCAAAGTTCCAAAGTTTTGCTGAATACACTCCCAGACCACCCTGTTTGTGATCCTGACAAACTGCAGACCAAGCCACCAAGTGCATCTTATGCCTCCATAGGAAATCAGCACACATCTTATCTATCTTCTCTAGAACTTTGATTGGTAGAATGTAATTACTAGTCCAAAACATTTGAGTCCCCAAGATTACTGACTTTATCAGCTGCAATCTTCCAGCATAAGATAGTGTTTTGTTATTCTGCCAATTTTGAAACTGAGAGGATATTTTGCTTATAAGAGGAGAACAATCAAGCCAAGATAATCTTTTAGAGATAAGAGGAACTCCCAGATATCTCATTGGTAGAACCCCTTCAGAAAATTTGAGATATGAGCATATTTGAGCTTTTAAATCTTCATCAATACCACTCAAGAACACTGAGCATTTAGCAGGATTTGGTTCCAAACCTGAAACTTGACTAAATTCCATGAGACATTCATTAAGTCTTTCAATTGAACTCATATCAGCTTTACCAAACAGCAGGAGATCATCTGCAAAAATCAGATGTGAGATTTTCAATCCATTGCATTTGGGATGAAATTTGTATAACCTGTCACCCTTGAGAGTATCCAGCTTCCTAGATAGATATTCCATGCCGATTACAAACAGATATGGGGACATAGGATCACCTTGCCTTAATCCTCTAGCACCTTGAAAATACCCATGTAAAGTTCCATTAATTGACAGAGAGTATTTTGGAGTAGAGATGCATTCCATTATCCATCCAATCATATTATCAGGAAAACCCAGCCCTATCAACATCCTCCTGAGGAATTCCCAGCTTATTGTATCAAAAGCTTTCCTCAAATCTATATTTAGAATGGCTCTTGGAGATGTTTTTTTCCTAGTGTAGTGTTTGATGAGTTCATGAGCTAGGAGAATATTGCTGGAAATAAGTCTCCCCTTCACAAATGCACTTTGAGCATCACTAATCAAGTATCCCATAATTTTCTGAATCCTCATTGAAATGATATTTGAAATGATTTTGTAAACACAATTACAGCAAGCAATTGGCCTATAATCAGTTGCATGTTGAGGATTGAGCACTTTAGGAATCAGTATGATAGCAGTGGAATTGAATGTACCCAACAATTTACCAGAATTAAAGAATTCTTCAATTGCTTCATAAAGTTCCTCTTCAATTATACTCCAAGAAGCTTTGAAGAAATAAGCACTGAATCCATCAGGTCCAGGACTTTTTTCATTTGGTATGGAGAAAACTGCTTGTTTAATTTCCTCTCTGCTGACAGGAGAACTAAGCATATTCCTATGATCAGTTGTGAGTAGAGGGCCATTGGATATCACCTCTGGATCAGGCAGCAATGTAGATGTTGAAGTACCAAGGAGGTTTTTATAGAAATCTAGGAACTCTGTAACAATATCAGACATCTCAGTTAGCCTGTTTCCAGCCCTATCATACAGAGTCATGATTCTGTTATGATGCCTTTTATTCTTCATCACAGAGTGAAAGAAATGAGAGCTTTTATCAGCATGAATCCCCCAGTTAATATTAGCTCTCTGCCTATAGAATGAGATTTCACAATCCAGGAGTTTAACATATTTATTGGAGCTTTCTTTTTCCTTTTGAATCAAGGTTGAATTGAGAGGATCTTCATTGAGTTGCATCTGAATATCAGCAAGCTCTTTTTTAGCTCTAAGGACTTGTTCACTAATATCCATGAAGTGTTTTTTGTTTAACTCCTTTAGGAAGCTCTTTTTTAGCTCTAAGGACTTGTTCACTAATATCCATGAAGTGTTTTTTGTTTAACTCCTTTAGGGCTGGCTTAAGTTTCTTGAGTTTGGTATGGAGTTTGAACATCATATAACCATGAATATCCTGATCCCAAATTGATCTGACAGTTTGAAGGAAGTTAGGATGTTTGACCCACATATTGTAAAATTTAAAAGGTTTTTTCCCTTCAATAATATCATCACCTATAGTAAGGAGTGCAGGAGAATGATCAGAGCACCCTGGCATGAGGTAATCAACCTGGCTAGAAGTAAACTGTTGAATCCACTCCTCATTAATCAAGCATCTATCCAATCTGGACCAAATTCTTGTGTCAGCATCTTGTTTATTTCTCTAAGTAAAGTAGCATCCAGTTGATCTTATGTGCATCAATTGACATGAGGTGATGAAATCCTGGAAGTCTACAGTATCAGCTTCAGTGACAGGAAGACCTCCAATTTTCTCCTCACAACTAATAATTGAGTTAAAATCACCTCCAATAAGCCAAGGGCAATTAACATTGTGTTTGAATTCCAGAAGATCATTCCAAAGAGATCTCCTATTAATCTGCTGATTCAGAGCATAGACTATTGTACAGAGACAGGATATCTTGCTATCTTTAGACTCTATTGAACATGTCAAGAATTGCTCTGAGGACTTAATGATATGAACATTGATAATATCTTTATCCCACAAAATCCAGATTCTACAATTTGTGGCTTCTTGCACATTAGAATTCCATTGCCAATTTTTTGTAATTTTCCTTGATAAGAACTGTAGCTTACTTTCAGACAATTTTGTTTCCAGAAGAGCAAGGAATGAGAGTTGATACTCTTGTATAAAATCCTTCACTATCTTATGCTTAGAGGATTTATGAAAACCTCTAATGTTCCAGATAGCTAAATGCATTAGTTGGACAATCCTCCCCTATCCACACTTGATGGGTCATTTTGTTGCTCCAGGAGTGAAAATTGAGATACTTTAAAAGTGAAATCACCTGGATCAGAAGCATTTACTCTCCTTGCCAATTTTCCTTTATTAACACTAGAAAAACCAGTAGTGTGTATTATAGGAGAAGAGAATCTGTTTAACTGGTTTCTAGAATTTTGCTGTGCATGTTTTTGTGCATTAAGACTATTAGCTTGCCTGAGATCTGGAGAAATCTGAATATCAGTTGATTGCTGTTTCTGGGCATAAAAAGCACCAGAATTCCTTTCCTGAGCTCCTGAAATTTGCTGTGCATGTTTTTGTGCATCCAGACCAATTGCCAGTCTTAAACCTGAACAGTCCTGAATATCTTTTTGACCAATAACCTGTGTTCCAGAGATTACTGAATCCTCCCCTCTAATATCCTGATCATTCTGTCCTATTGGGTCAGAAAACCCCTATCCAGATATCATTTGACTTGTAGAATCACCACTATCTTTATTCTGAACATGCTCAGGATTAATTCCAGTCTGTTTACTAATAGGAACCCAAACCTTATTGGTTTTCTTTCTCCTGCATTGCTCTGTATCATGACCAACCATATTGCAAAAAGAGCACCATTTTGGCTTAAATTCATACATCACTGATTGCTTATAACTTCTCTCATCTGGACCTTGAATATTCAAAAAATCAGGCAGTGGTTTCTGTAATGGCAGTTTCACTTCAAGTAAGACTCTGGCATAAGAAAGCCTTTGTCTAGTGGCTGTTAGCTTATCTGTAGCAATAGGTTTACCAATTAAGCTAGCAACCTTACTGATACCAGTTGAACTCCATAGATTTAGTCTCAAATTTGAAAATTGCACCCACATTGGGTAATAGAAATCCTTCAGTTTTTCCATGTCTATATCTATGCTCCAAGGCATTAACATAAGGGGCCTAGAGCCAAAAAACCAAGGCCCAGCTTCCAGAACATCTCTCTTGTATTTTTCTGATTGAAAATCAAACAGAAAAACACCTTGCTTGATTAGGGAAACCTTAGGAATAGAGATATTACCCCATAATTTGTTCACATAGGATTCCATAGATTTAAATTTAACATTTAATCCTATAACATGCCCAATTAGAGCATTTCTCCAAAGTTCTTCACCTTCATTCCACTCCTCAGCAGAGAAAGAGACTGTATCAGATTTAGAAGATGGCACAAAGCTAAGTGACAAACCATTCCCTGATTTCCTGTTGTCAGCAAAGAGACTGGCAAAAGATTTACCAGAATCAGATCCTTTTCCCTCCATTTTCTCTTCATTGACATAATCCTGAGTTTTTTCCACTCTATTTTCCTCTATTTCCAAATTTGAGTTAGTAGATTTCTTGGATCCCAGCTCTGATTGACAGACTGGATGAGTATCAGATCCGACCTCCTCAGTTTCATTCATACCAGTCAATGGAACAGTAGTATTCAAAATTTTTGATCCTGAATCTTGACCAAGAGGAGATTTAGAAGTAAGAAGATCAGTTATCACCTCCATGTCGACCTCATCAGCCCAGGAAACCTTCGAAGAGCTAGCTTCATTACTTTTACAGAGATTACGAGCTTGAATACCATCCTTCAATGGAGAAGAGAGAGCCGATTCATATAAGAAATCAGTAGATCTGAGGATTTCTTCCATGGATTTCTTCTTCCTTTCACCTTTAGGTCCAGTCGATCCCATTACACTGAGATCTTCTTCATCTTCCTCCAAATTAACATCAAACTGATCCTCAAGAATATGGGAATAAGAGTTCGAAGACCTTAATCCAATATTTAGGATACTTCTTCCCTCCTTCTTCTTCTTCCTCGCCATTGAAAACCAGCGGGAGGTGCAAGTTAGCAGGAAATAGATCTCCCGCTAACATACACCTTCAGACAGCCCGCCCTTTCTACTCTTTCAGCCTTTTTTTAGGATGCATCTTGTTTGGCCTTCAGTTATCGTTTGAAGTCTCACATGTTACTAAAGTAGACAAAAATATTACATCTAGTCACTTCTCTTTCTTTGATGAGCAGAAAATTAAAGGTATTAATGGCGTACAGTTGGAGGATCTTAATCTCTTCCTCTAGCTTGTTAGTTTCTTGTTGCGTTTGGTTTATGCTTGAGCTTTAATTTCCACCGGTTACTTATGGTACATTTATACATCCTTGAATTATGTGAGCAGGGAATATATATGAGTTGCTTCTCCTAGCTGCATGCCATGTGCCTATATAGCTAGCAATATTAATGTAAACCCTAATTTTAATTTATCATTGACTTACACACCCTGAGATATATAGTCTCGAAATTAAGATCCTTTTATTAGTGTTTTTGCCCCCTTCAATTAATATGGTTTATTTTACTATGTAGAGACTTGAGACTATCAATAATATTACATTGTTTGATCAATTAATTAGCAGTTGACATTGCTTCGTAAGATTCAAAATCTAATGGCATATGTTGGGGATGAGTAACCGGATTAGTCTATAAAGTGAAACTTCTTGACCACTTTGACAAGTTTAAATAATACAGTTAGAAATCAATAGCAGTATTGCAATTTAATGCCAACGCAATCAGTAAGTATCAATACAATTAAAATAATTAGGGTATGAAAGCAAATCACAAATTTAGATCCTTTCCGCTACAAGACCACTATAGTAATCATAGTCGTTGATTTGTCTAACAACTGATTATATGATCCATTCCAAATTATCTGACACTCATCATGCATGCCCCCATGATTTGTACTCATTTCCTAGTTTATGTTCAAAGCCAAATCGCAACCTCCATTAAACAAATAGCAGTTATGATGTAGCAGTGATCTCTCCATTATTTATTTGTAGTGGATATAGGATATGAATCCGCAAATGGCCAACATTAAAACACGGTCAACAATAATCTTTTGATCATAGAACTTCAAGTACCATCAGCCATCTAGACCGCCGCATATTACCTTCAAAACTCTTCTAAAATTCTCCCTTGAACTCCCGCCGTCTCCAACCGCCTTCTCCGCTTGCTTCTTAATCTCTCCTAACCTCTCCCTCATTCTCCTGCCTTCCTCCTCCCTCAAAACCATTTTCAGAGCATTAACAACCTTCTCCCTCATCGCCACGCCCTCACTGTCGATCGCCACCCCTATCCTCCACCCCTCGGCCACCATTCTCGCGTTCGCCTTTTGTTCCCCGAAGAACGGCCTGCACACCTGTTGGGGTACTTGAATATAATTAAAATGGCAGAAAAACAAGATTTAAACTATAATAGTTAAATAGATGGGGTTTAATCGGGATAAAACTCATGTATATATAGCTCTAAGTGATAACAGACCCTTGCAGTTCTGTTGGTGAGGATATATAGACGGGGTGACTGGATTCTTTTAAATTTTCTAAAAAGTAAAGAAAATTAGATCTATTCACAATTAACTCATCTGAATATGTGTAACAATTTACCATCGGCACGGCGTTGGTGATGCCCTCCATTACTGAGTTCCACCCGCAATGCGTCAAGAACGCCCCCACCGCCGCGTGGGCCAGCACCCTAACCTGTGGGGCCCACGCCACGGTGAGCCCCCTCCCCTTAGTCCTGTCGAGAAACCCTGAGGGGAGCCCATCCCTTGCCTTACCTCTCAACGACCACAAGAACGGAACGCCGGCGGCTTCTAGGCCGTGGGCGAGCTCCTCTAGGTCGGACCGTCCAGGTGCCATCGTCGTGCCGAAGCTGATGTAGGTGACAGTGGCAGGGCCGTGGCGGTTGAGCCAGGATAGGCATTCGTAGTCGCCGTTGTTGTAGTTGACCATAGTGTCGTTGTTGAGGAGGTTGAAGGGGCCGATGGGGAGATGGTTCCTGAAGAGGGAGGCGAGTTCGGCGTCAATGTCCGGGTTAAGGCCGGTGAAGGTGTTCAGGACGATGGCGGTGGCGGAGTGG
>NC_033801.1:130751810-130774339 GCF_001876935.1 Asparagus officinalis | reverse complement strand
CAATGCCGTGGGGGAGGTCGGAGACGCTGAGGACGGAGAGACTTGGGATGAAGTCGAGGGTCTCGTTTAGCTTGGCCCGGTTTGCCTCATCAACTGCGTTCGCAGAGAGCCAAAATTAACGATGATTGAAGTATATTTATACAAGCTGGAGAATTACTATAGAAATTCTAAGAGGCAAAAAGGGTGATAATATACTATCAACTCAATTTTGAAAACCGGAACCCAAAATTGAAAATCTAAACTGGTAGATGTGATCTACTACACATGAACTAGTTAGAAATAAAATTTTAAAGGATTTCGTCATCATTAACCCATGCAAAAAATGTCGTCAAAATTAATGTTTTAGAATTTTCATGAAGTTGTTTACTTTTCGCCTCTCCATATATAATTCAAAACATATATAATATAATTAAAAACAAGTCGAAATCATTTAAAATTTTATTTATAACTAGTTCATGTGCAGTATATCACATCTACCGGTTCATATTTTTATTTTTAGGTTCTGATTTTTAAAATTGGGTTGATAGTATTCGCATGCTGGATAGTATTAATAGTAGCATATATAGTTCAACTCACACACGCACACAAATATTAGAAATAGAAATATCAAAAGAGAGAGAGAGAGAGGGAGAGTATATATATATATATATATTATATATATATATATATATATATATATATATATATATATATATATATATATATATATATATATATATATATATATATATAATATATATAATATATATATAAAGAGAGAGAGAGAGAGAGAGAGAGAGAGAGAGAGAGAGAGAGAGAGAGATAAGAAATGGAATACAATAGGACATATACTATTATATTTAGCAATTTTATATGAGCACATATACAGCACCATCAATCTTAGGATCAGTGCATAAATACCTAGAATTTATTGAATTTAACAGGTTGATATTTATTGATCATCATTAATGTAAGAAACTAAAACTGTTAGCTACTCTTTCGAGGAAGAGAGTGGAAGGACCCTCCTCCCTGCATTTGCAGTGGCAACAAATCGATGTCTATTCTAGATCTAAGAATAATTAATGAATAGTGTACTTGTTTAAAAGGATACATTCTTGTTGGTATACAGTGAGCCAACAGATCAAGATCTCTCGGTACCTCAACTAGGGAATAAAAGAGGCAAATATGATGCAACGTAAATTCTGCCTTAATCCCGCAACGAGTGGTCACGTAAATCTTAATAAGATAAATTATTGACTTGTTCCTATTTGCCACACTGAGAAAACAACATCATATCGTTAAACAACCAGTGAGAAGAAATTTATATACACCTGGATACAAAGACTCCTATCCTGTGCCGGATGAGGTCGGTATAAAGATGGGCCAAGAGGCCCCCGGGCCGCACGTCCATAGCGCCACCCACGGCACCCCCATCTCCTCCGCCACCTCCCACCATCCAGAGGAAAGCATCGCTCACAACACGCTCACCTTCTCCCCTCCGGCGTCTCTTTCCGCGCCTTAATTCCCCCCAAAAGTTCCCGCGTGCCGCACACTCCACAAGCTTCCCAATGCGCTCCGCCACATTATCACCGATCTTTTTCGGGGCGCCGTCGTCAAAAAAAACAATATAGGCGGACGTTGTCAGGCTCCGGCAGACGAGAGGGGGACAGTGAGCGCGGAGAGAAGAACGAGAAGGTGGCGGTTGGAGCGGCGGTGGCAAGCATGCAGGTGAAGGTAAGAGGTTCCCGGGTGAGACGCGAAGGGAAAGGCGAAGACGCTATGTGGGGGGGGACATTGGCGCGCCAATAGAGGCCATATTTTTTTGGGATGGGTGGGTGGGTGGGTGTGGGGGGGGCGTAGGTTGAGTCGTTGAGGTTTTAGATGGAGGAGGAGTGAAGGGGAGAGAAGTGAAGAGCTGGCTTTGTCGAGAAAATAAAAAGGTTTGTTACAGTTTGTAGGAGGAGAGAGGATGAGCTCTGGATCCAGTGGATTTTGTCAAAGCACGCAGGCGCTGAAGGCAAGGAGCGCACGTGCAGCTTGACGTATTGTTAGGATCCGGTGGTCACGAGCATTAAAATATATACAACTTCGAATTAAGGCCGAAAGAATAATCTCATTTTGACAAATTGAAGGCTGGAAATGTTTATTAATTAATAATTAAGTGGCATCCACGTGTATGGCTTAAACATATTCCTCTTCACGTCTTTAGGGGAACAGAGTCGTGCCTTCTTGCAAATATAAAATAATATTAATAGGCAACTTGCCACGTTGATCATTACCTATCAAGTTAATTTGACTTAGGGAGGAAATTTTTTTTAAAAAAAATCATTCATTAAAAGTATGAATCCCCTCCCCATTTGTCCATAATAATGGCACACAGGAAACTCAAACTATGGAATCAGCTTTCAGGATTACCCAACTCAAGTTAACAATTTTATCTACTGATCGACAATGTTTTATTTCTAGAATTGTTCAAAAAATCTTCATATCTATAAAGTAGACCGTCAAATTCAGTAAGTTGTTTAAAATAAGACCCCGAAATCTATTAAGTTGTTTAAATAAGACCGTTGTTTTAAATAAGACCCCAATTTCGAACCTATACAAAGATTTGGGATCTAATTTAGAAATGTATAGAACTGAGGAAATAATATAGAGTTAAACAAAGATTTGGGGGTCTAATATGACAAAACCCCAAACTTCGAAATGTACATGGCAAATTATGAGATTTCCCTAGCTCATCTCTTCATGACTCCAACTCTAAACTCTTTAGTTCTTCTGTCACATAAAGCAATAAAGAGATCCAAGAGACCAGGGATAAGGAAATTGCGACTAAAGAGATTGCAAGATAAAGGGTTATGAAACATAACTTGATTGACAAAGTTTTCGAGGGCGTCAGAACAAAATAACATGGCTTAAGATACTGTTAAATCATAAATCTAATCAACCCAGTGAACTGTTCTAGTTTTAACCTAACCCAAGTTACTATTAGGGTGTTGTAGGCGTCAAAAAATGCTGAAAGATATCCAAGCGCAGCTCAAAAGGAGATTATCGAAAAATCAAAGAAAAAGACAGACTTTACTGTCTCGCCCGCGAGACAGTCTTTACTGTCTCGCCCGCGAGACAGGTTCTCGAAGGCTCAGAAACTGTTTTATAAACCGCCGACACGTGGCTATTAACTGCCAAAGAACATGGGAAACGTTGTGGGCGAGAATCACGTTGACAACTGCCAAAATAACGGAGTTTTAAAACGTGGGAAGGCAGTTAAAACGAAAACTGCCAGACAGTTACTGTTTCCGAGACAGTATTTACTGTCTCGGCCTCACCGAGAACAGTAAACACTGTTCTCGCGAAGTACTGTTCATCCTGGAGGCTATACAATGACCCGCCTGAGATCGGATTTTGAAGAGGCTGATATTCTATCGAGCACTTTGCCGAGCAGACAGAGCAAGTCCTGAGCTTTGGCAATTCCTTGAGATTCGAGCTGACGATTCAAGAAGACGAATCTTACTTTGCATAAGATATACCGTTCAAATTTCTCATTCCGATAAACGAAGGAAGAATCATTAACCCCTCAGATTCAATCAGAACTGTGATTGCTGGCGCACGGCTAACGACACCCGACACAGCGAAGATTCCACGCAAGCAGGCCAAACAACGATCCTGGATTTGCCTTCTTAAAAAGTTTAATTTTCATTTTGTTGTGTAAAAGAGGTCTTATAAAAAGACTATTTCTTTGAATTTATTATAATCGATCGAAGATATAATTAATTCCACAGCAAAACCAACTTTTGACGCAAACAAGCTGGCGACCACAGTGGGAGCCAACGGTCTCGCTGCCGAGACCGTCGTGTCGCAGCCAACCATCAAGATCCCGGTTGAATCAACGATCGAGTACGAGTTCGACCAAGCGAAGTTTGAGGAGTATTTGTCATCCTCATCTGTAAAGTCTTCCTCGCCTCGCAAATGCAGGAAGATTTCATCTTTGTTGAAGTTGTCAAACACTACAGATGAAGACTCTCGCTTAATTGTTGCTGAGGATTCTACTCGCAATCTCTCTGCTCATAATGACTCTTCTCCAACTAAGGAGTCATTAAATCAAAGCCCGCAGGCATTGACGAAAAGAGCTCGTCAGAGACAACGCCAACGCCGCGCTCGCCAAATGGCTAAGGCCTTGGAACAAACCGACGGGGTTCGTTATCACGCGGACCTAGAGTCGAGGAGGCATCGAGTGGTTCAGTTGTCTCAACGACCAATAACTCATACCTCTGCTAAATTAATGACAGATGAATGGACTTTCGTCAAAAGGGCGCGCTCGACCCTCAAAGAACGTATACAAAAGCGTCGGGCAAACGCTGCTCATGCCCGTACTCTCTTACAACAAAGACGAGCAAGAAACAAGGAGATGGTGGCCAAAGAACCACCAAAATTCTGCAAAGTTTGGATTCCAAAGTCCGGAGTTGTGCAAAATCAGCATTCGGAGCCCGTTAAGACTCCACACCCGCAAGGGGGTAGTTCCAAACGTGTGACTCCTGAAATAACATTGGATCGCTCAAAGGTAACAATAATTTGTCCTGAGAATGCCAACAAGGTTTTACACCCCCAGAAGAAGACGTGTTCGCCAAAAGACATCGTTATGCCTGGGAGGTCATACCAACAGACAATAGGATTTTCCGGCAATCATACCGATGAATCATACTATCAAATTGTGGGTTTGAATAGATTTCGAAAGAGAATTATTCAAAAAATAAACTCTTATTGTTCCTGTGTGTGACTCATTAGAGCAGTATTGTCGGAAGATGATTACTCCAAACGAGAAGCTACCCCGCAAATAGTCTCAATGGTCCAGAGACTTTTCACCGAAATGTCAAAGCCCAAGCCGGGACATTTCTGCAATAAACTTGCTATTCAAGAGGATGAATTCCTTGAAGTCATCATCAACATGGCTGATAAAGGAAAATCTAAGTGGCATTCAAGTGAACCAAACCCCGACTTTTCCCCGAGATTGCTCAAAGGATGTCTCGACTCCAATTAGGAGCCATCAGACGCAGAGATTACAAAAGAATGCAAGAAGGAATGTCCTCGGAGGATGAATTCTCGGACACTTATTCTGCAATCGCTTCTGATGATACAATGTCTAGCACGGGACAAACCAGAGAAGTACTCACGATCACCTCTGATCAATTTGCTCAAATGCTTCAAGAAGCTCTAGCGAAGCAACGTGAAGAAATTAGAGCTGAGATGAAGACAGAGATGGAGTTGGCTATTCAACAAATGAAAGAATTGCTAACTCAACGATCTCAACTTCCTGAGTCCAGTCAGCGAGCTGAATCCAGCCGCCACACTCAGAATGTTGTAGATGATAGTGATCCAGAAGTGGATGAAGTCATTATGGCTGATACTCCTCCCAATAGCAATAACGCTGGGGGTGGTTTAACGCACCCTCCTAATAACGATATTGGGGGTGGTTCAATGGAACCTCTTACAGGGGATGGCCTAACTCATTCTCCTCAACGTCCTTCGAATGAAGACATAGGCGATGACGGGAAAATGTAAGAGCTTGAAAACAAAATCAACGCTTTGCTGACGGCTCAAGAAGTGAAGAAGACGGGTATTCCATGTCCCTATCCAAGAGAATGGGATTCAATACCGTACCCGGCAAAATTCAATCTGGTTAACTTCACACCGTTTTACGGGAAAAGCTCGTCTATTCAGCACTTGATTTATTTCAAATCTCATTTGGGCATAATTTCTGAAAACGAGGCTTTAATGGTCCGGTCATTCGTTGGCACCCTTCGTGGGCCCGCCTTCGATTGGTACCGACGTCTCAAGATAGGGAGCATCAATTGTTGGGATGACATGGAAAGTTTATTCCTCAATAATTTCTTCGAGGATGACACCGAAGTGTCGATCGAAACCCTTCTAGATGAGAAGCAAAAAGACGGAGAGTCAGTCGATAACTTTGTCAAGCACTTCCGTAACAAAGCAATGAATTGCAGAGATCCTGTTACAGAGGAGTTCATCCTGCAAACATGCCATAATAATCTCTCCATCGATCTCCTGGAAGCTCTGGGGGTCGTACCATCCAAAACTTGGAAAGAGTTAAAACTTTTGACGCAAACAGGTGTGTTTGGCCACTTCAAAATTGAACTAGACTAGTCTATTTTTTTTTAAACTAGGCCAAAGTTGAACTGTATAAATAGTAAGTTACAAAATAAAACTAGTTTAGAAGCAAGAATTTTCAAAGATGCAACGGTCAAGGGTTAAGAAAGATCAGCAGCTCTAATCGCAGCCTTTGTTCTGTGTAGTAGGGATCCTCCCCATAGGAGGGATGATTATGTACACCATTGATTCCATATTGGCGATTTCCAAACTAACCCTCTAATTATCCGTACCTGGTATAGATCACTCTATTATATAAGGCGTTCTGATAAGAACCCTAACTAACTCTGTTCTGTGGATGTTTATGATTCACTCTAAAATCCATTCTAAATATTAGAAATAGAAATATCAAGAGAGAGAGAGAGAATATATATATATATATATATATATATAGAGGAATATGGGTATACTTGGGCCAAGGATCCTTGGTAGTGATGTGGACACATCTTGTCCATACATCACCAATAGGACATATACTATTATATTTATCAATTTTATTATAAGCGCATATACATCCCATCAATCTTAGGACTAGTGCATAAATACCTAGAATTTATTGAATTTAGCGGTTGACATCTATTTGATGCATCATTAATGTAAGCAACTAAAATCGTTAGATACTTTTTCGAGGACGAGAGTGGAAGGAGCATTCTCCTCCACTGCATTTGGAGTGCAACAAATCGATGTCTATTCTTCGATTCTAAGAATGAATTTAACGAATAGCGTACTTACTTGTTTAAAAGGATACATTCTTTTGGTATACTAGTGAGGCAACAGATCAAGATCACTGGGAACCTCAACTAGATGGGGGAAATAAATTAAAGGGGATAAAAAGAGGCAAATATGATGCAACGTAAATTCTACCTTAATCCCGCCAACGAGTGTCACGTAAATCTAATGAGATAAAATTATTGACTTGTTCCTATTTGCACTCGAGTAAACAAATCATATCGTTAAACAACCAGTGAGAAGAAATATATATACACCTGGATACAAGACTCCTATCCTGTGCCGGATGAGGTCGGTATAAAGATGGGCCAAGAGGCCCCCTGGGCCGCACGTCCATAGCGCCACCCACGGTACCCCCATCTCCTCCGCCACCTCTCCCGCCATCCAGAGGAAAGCATCGCTCACAACACGGCCCTCACCTTCTCACCTCCGGCGTCCTCTTTCCGCCGCCCTATAATTCCCGCCAAAAGTTCCCGGCCGGCGCCGCACCACAACTTCCATGCGCTCGCACCAACATTATCACCTGAGTCTTTTCGGGCGCGCCGCTCGTCCAAACTACAATATAGGCGAGTTTGTCAGGCCCTCGCAGGCAGACGAGAGGGGGGACAGTGATGCGGCGGAGGAAGAAGAAACCGAGAAGGTGGGGGGCGGTTGGAGCGGAGCGGTGGCAAAGCATGTAGTGAAGGGAAGAGGTTCGCTGGGGCGAGACGCGAAGGGAAAGGCGCAAGACCGCTTAATGTGGGGGTGGAATTGGCGGCGCCGATGAGCCCATATTTTTTTTTTGTGTGGGTGGGGTGGGTGGGCGGGTAGTTGGGGTTTTAGATTGGAGGAGGAGGAGGAGTGAAGGGGAGAGAAGTGAAGAGGTGGCTTTTTCGGGGAAAAAAAAAAGATTTGTTACAGTTTGTAGGAGGAGAGAGGATGAGCTCTGAATCGAGTGGGCTTTGTCAAAGATGCGACGGTCAAGGGTTGAGAAAGGTGGCTTTGTCGGGAAAAAAAAAGATTTGTTACAGTTTGTAGGAGGAGAGAGGATGAGCTCTGGATCGAGTGGGCTTTGTCAAAGATGCGACAGTCAAGGGTTGAGAAGATCAGCAGCCCTTGTTCTGTGCAGTAAGGATCCTCCCCATACGAGGGATGATTATGTACACCGTTGATTCCATAGTCGCTATTGGCCACAATCTAACGAGTAACATATAAACTCATGTACTTTCAGAGATGTAGTCAACAAAGCTAATTGAGGTTTAGGTCGTCGCTGTCCGCATTGTAAAATTCCCTCCAGAATGAGAGATATCAGACTTTACCCTAATTATTTTGCTATTTTTATTATTGATGTACGAGTCTATTTTGATTAAGAAACGAATCTAATTTGGTCTCCGATTTGACAAATTAATTACCTCAATCACAGGGATCCTTTTTTTTAAGACAGCTATGATGCTTTCAATTCCTAGTAATTTTACTCCAAGTAGAAGTTGCTTCATTTTCTATTTAAGTAGGGGATTGTATGTCCTAAATTAAACCGCTGCTTTCGAACAATAAAATTCCTCTTTTATATTACTTTGTGAATTCAAGACTCTCTCTTCCTGGATTTGAATATTATTCTTTATAAATTCGTCACCATTCGATTGGGTTCCAAGGTTTTCACTTCTGCACTATGTCAAAAGACTTTGCTCAATGATGCATTGATAGCTAGTCTTTCAGTGGACCTTCTCTATACATGTTAAAAAAAGGGGGTCTTGGGTTAAACGTGTTAAAGAAACATGTGGTTAAGCATAATTTACGGTCTCGTAGGGACATTTAAAAGGACGAATTTTCAAAACCGTCTCGTAGGGACATTTAATCCAAAAAAACACATATTTTTTCACAATATTTTTAAAAATCGACATGGTTTCAACGCCAACGTTGAAATCAGATCTGTTTTTATAAAAAAAAACTTCTGAAACATCACGGAGTTGAACTCCGTAAAGTTTAGTAAAACTGCCAAACTTCACGGGAGTTCATCTCTCGTAAAGTTTTAATATTCAAAAAAATAATGAGACTTTTTTAAAATTAAATGCGAAAAGAAGTCGTTTTTAAAATTTTGTCCTTTATAAAATTGTCTATGATTTTGTCGTGCGGTCGGATGGAACACGGGAGTAAGGTAAGTTGGGTATCGTGTTCTTTGTAGTTGTGGGGAACGGTATCTTTGACTTTTTGCTAATTAAAGGAGACCTACTGAGGTGCGATAGGTAGAGTATCATTGAAGGGAATTTTGTGACTAAAAGTTTATTTTGGGAGGAAAATGACTATTAAACTTCTTTTTTCAAAGTTCAATGAAAAAGAAATTCAGAAAATATATGAAGCTCACCGCACTCAGAATGTGGCAATTTTTTTTATCTTGTAATAACACTAATGGAGTATTTTCATATTTAAATGATTATGAATTCTATTAGAATAAATAACCATGTGCAAGCATGCGGTTCCATTTGGCATGTGAGATTAATAAAAAGGTTTTTTAATTATTTAATTATATATTATGATCATTCTGAGGTGATCTCTCACCCTCTTCTTCATTAAATCACACATTCTTTGAGAAAACTTAATCTTATCTATTTCTCTATAATATTAGGAGGACCTAAAAATTACTATTCACACTGTAGTAATGCTAATATTGTCGTTGTTGCGCGCAGCGGAAATTTCGGCAGCACTTCGGCAGCACAACAAGAGAGTCAGGTCGCAATAAAAATTCCCGTCTCACCAAGGAAACAAGAATCTGAAGCGAATATCTCAACAAAGTGAGATATCGGTTTTTCCTCTCATCAGTTCTAGGACTGACCTGTCGAGGGATCCTAAAAAGCTATTACAAATCACACAAAAGCGATACAACCAATTTTACGTGGTTCGGCAAATTGCCGACGTCCACGGGGCAAGGCGGGGGGAGATCTACTAATAGAGGGAGAGAATACAACTAGGGTTTACAATCACTCACAACCTAAACCCTCAAACAAACTCTCAAATCCCTCACAATATCTCTCTACAAATAAAACAAAAGGACTGCACAAAAGCCTCAACACAGCCGCAATTTGTCCTCTGTGTTTTTCACCTGCAGCCACAAAAGAATTCTCACAAATCTCCTTTGCACTCTGCTCTCCTGCAGCCGCAATAAAAAAAAAACAAAATCTCCTTGCTAACCTACTCCACGAAACCCTAGGCACATTTATAGGTCTCTAAAAAAATCGGGTGGGCTTTGTCCAGGTTCCAAGTTCGATATTCCTTCACGCGGTTTGCCAGCTTTCCTCCCACGCCTTCATTCACGTGGTGGACCCCCCCTCACGTTCACAATTCTTCACCTCGGTGAAGTTTTTCCAAAACTGAGCCAACACCAAAGCAACCAAATATCGATATCTACTCACCAAATCGGTTGCATCATAAATGACTGCCTACGTATCCTCTGCCCAAGGAATCAAGCCGCCCGTAGTTCATCCAAATGGCCGCCAACGGCCTCAACAATCACGAATGTGCAACAAGTTTCGACAATGATCAAACTTGTTGCTCGGAACCACCTTAGTGAGCATATCCGCCGGATTATCCTTCGTGTGGATCTTCACAATCTCCACATCGCCATCTTCAAGAACATCACAAATGAAGTGATAACGAACGTCAATGTGCTTTCGTTCTCGCATGAAAAACCTAATTTTTCGCCAAATAGATAGCATTCATGCTATCACAATGAATAGTGACGGACCTCTGTGATATACCAAGTTCCTCCAAAAGTCCTCGAAGCCAAATAGCCTCATTCACAACCTCCGTAACTGCCATATACTATGCCTCCGTCGTAGACAAAGCTACCGTAGACTGTAAGGTGCATCTCTAACACACCGAGGCACGAGTCAAAGTAAACACATACCCCGTCGTGGACCGGCGCTTATCCAAATCCCCGGCATAATCCGAATCAACATAGATAATGCACAGCTGCCCACCTGTAGTGTTCCGTTTATAAACCAAACCAACATTGAGCGTACCTCGAATGTACCTCAAAATCCATCTCACGGCGTCCCAATGACCCACTCCTGGATCGTGCATGTATCTCGAAACCATACTCACCGCCTGTGACAAATCCGGCCTCGTACATACCATCGCTGTTTGTGGAAAAATTTGTAGTAAGAAAATGATGAAAGAATTGCGTTTGATTTTATTCTCTCTAACTACTTAGAAAAAGAATGTTTACAAATCTCTCAACTCTCGGTTATAATTGGATTTCCTGATTACAAAAGAGAGGAGAATTAATCTGGATTCTCCCCTTTGTTTAATTCTGGGTTCTTCACGGTGGCGATGGAGTGCCTCCCTCGAATGCTCACGTCAAGTTTGCTCTCCGTTGACGATCCGACGTTTTGCTTCACTGGAACTATGTCTTCTCCTCACGGTTTGACGCTGTGGAGAACTTGCAAAGCAAGTTTTAGAACTCTGAATGAGTTGGAAACTCTTGAAGAAGAGTTGATTTGAACCGAGAATCGGTTCTCAAGCCAAGGCCGAAGGCTTCAAGGAATGCTCCAAAGGATGAATGTCGATCTCTCAATCTATGATGCTCCAAGATCTCCCCCTTTGCTGCCAAGAAGTTCCAACAGACCGAACCCCTGAACTGAATTGATTTTTAGTTATTTATAGGGGATTAAGGGGTGTAACCACCTCCTTAATTCGCTCCTAAGTGGGGCTAATGGGATGTAACCGCCCCTTAAATCACTCATGAGTGGAGTTGTGATCCCCTCAGATCGTGGGAAACGGTTTTGAAACTGTTCAGCTCGTGTTTGAACGAGTCAAACGCAAAATCCGCGGTCTGGTGTGAATTCTGCGTTCAAACGCAGTGTTTGAAAGCTTGAACGCAGTGTCTAAAAGCTCGGACGCAGCGGCTGGAAGCTGCGTTGGCATCTTGTTGGAAGCTGCGTTTGGCGACTTGGAAGCTGCGTTTGGCAGCGGATGGAAGCTGCGTTGGCAGGATTTAAGAGCTGCGTTTGGCAGCGGATAGAAGCTGCGTTGGCAACTTCGGAGGCTGCACTTGAGCTACGTTCGTGGCTATGAACGCGGTGTGTCTTGATGCTGGTACGCGGCGAGGACTTCCACGTCTTGGTTTGAAGAGATCGTCGATTTGTAGTCTCTTTCTGTCAGAACGTTGTAAAGATCGTCGTTTTGTAATCTTTGCTTTAGCTCTTTGATATGTGAGAGTCGTCAGATTGTAACTCTCGATGTTGATTGTGAAGGCTGTTGATTAGAGCTTTCATCAGTTATTACGAAGGTCGTCAGATTGTAACCTTCATCAGTCTACGTGAAAGTCTTCAAATTGTAACCTTCTGGAAGTCGTCAGAGTGTAACTTCCATCATTGGTATTTTGATGGGGATCAGCTATCTATTGTGATTTTTTGACAGCCTACAATCGCGTACATCAAGCTCCCAACTACGCTCGCATATGGAGTCTTCGACATCAACTCATGATCTTCAACTGACTTCGGTGAAAGACCAGCCGAAAGCTTCAAATGGGCTCCCAAAGGTACACCAACTGGCTTCGTATCCATACTAACATGGAATCTCTGTAGAACTTTCTTCAAATAAGCCACCTGTGTCAAACAAATTCTGCCATTCTTCTTATCTCTGCCAATCTCCATCCCTAAAATATGTTTCGCCTCGCCCAAGTCCTTCATCTCAAACTCATTTGAAAGCTGAACTTTCAACTCATCTATAGCCGATCTGGAAATAGAGGCAACCAATATGTCATCGACATAAAGCAACAAATAAATATACGCACCTCCTCTCAACTTACGAAAATACACGCAATGATCAAACTGGCTCCGAGTGTACGAATGACCAAGCATATAACCATCAAATCGCTTATACCACTGTCGAGGAGACTGCTTCAAACCGTATAGCGATTTCTTTAGCCTGCAAACCAACTTATCTTTTTCTGCAGCTTGGAATCCTAATGGCTGAGTCATATATATTTTTTCATCAAGATCACCATGAAGAAATGTCGTCTTCACATCCAACTGATCTAACTCCAAATCATATTGTGCCACCAAAGCTAGCAAAATCCGAATCGAAGAATGCTTCACCACCGGATAAAAAACCTCATTATAGTCAATACATTCCTCCTATGCATAGCCCTTTGTAACCAACATAGCTTTGAACCTCAACGGATTGCCCTCAATGCCCTCCTTCTTCGTGTATACCCACTTGCAACCAATTGCCTTCCGCCCATTTGGAAGCTCAACAAGCTCTCATGTATCGTTCTTATGAAGAGATTCCATCTCCTCTGTTAGACCCAAGAGGTGGGTGATTAGGGTCTTATGCTAATCTAATCCGATTATATGCCAATAAAAACTAATTAACAAGTTATCCTAGCAAGTATGAAATATAACAACTATATAAGCTAGGATAAACAATATGAACAATGAGATTGTTTGTAGGAAAAATTGCAATAAAGAGAATAAAGAAAATTTGACTTTGATTCATTTGATCTCGGTTACAACTTGATTACAAAAGAGAGAAAAACGAATTTGGTTTTCCCCTTTGTTTAAAACTGGGTTCTTCACGGTGGCGATGGAGTGCCTCCCCCGAATGCTTGCGTCGAGTTTGCTCTCCGTTGACGATCCGCACGTTTTGATTCACTGGAACGATGTCTTCTCCTCACGATTTGACGTTGTGGAGAACTTGCGTGGCAAGTTTGAGAACTAACGAGTTTAGAAGAACTCTGTAAAAGAGTTGATTTGAACCGAAGATCGGTTAATAAGCCAAGGACAGAGGCTCCCTGTTGCTGAAGTTGAAGATGATCTTCGTTGGAAGATGATGCCGATCTCCTCAAAAAACCTCTCTCCAGTGGTCGATCCAAGCCCAGAAAATCCAACCGAAAAAGGGAGCCTGAACTGAATTGATCTTCAGTTATTTATAGAGGATTAAGGGGGTGAAACCGCCCCTTAAATCTCTCCTAAGTGGGGTGTAACCGCCCTCAAATCGTGTGAAACGGTTTTAGAACCGTTCAACTCATGTTGAATGAGTCAAACGCCAACGTTGGCGTTCAGGACCCTAACCTCGCGTCTTTGAATTGAGACGCGAGGTTGGGTGTTGGCTGAACACCAATGAACGCGAGGGTCACTCGCGTTTTGGCTTGTTGTAACGCGGGTTCGACCCTGGCGTTTTGATGTTTGAAACGCGGGGAGGACCTTGGCGTTTTGATGTTGAAACGCGGGGAGGACCTTGGCGTTTTGATGTTGAAACGCGGGGTTCCCGCCTACAAAAGGAAGGGTTTCGCCTGCAAATACTGGGCATAACCCCACGAGTCGCGCGAAAATTGGCTCTCAAAAACTAATTTCGCCTTGACGATGCATTCGCCCTCAAAGGTAAAATTACGAACAAAGCCAAAAGAATGACCTTGCTTAAACGGTTGAAACCCACGCCCCAGATGGCTAAGGGTTAGAGCAGAAATCTTAGCATTAAGCCTAAGAGAAACTGTTCGACAACTCATCATACTGAGGAGAATAGTATGGCTAGCCCGATTCAAACGGTAATCGGTAAAGGCACATCAAACCCGTTGATAGCTGAGGATTTGCTAAAAATCCTAAGAGAAATCGAAGGCACTTGCTTCGCCAACAATTTCTTCATTCAAAGTATTCCAGACCACACGCAAGCCAGTTCAGGTCTGAAAACTTTGAAGGGGGTCTTGTAGACGGTAAAAAATACCTCTATGGGTCTACAGGAAATTTGCCTACGAGAAGAGTTCGCACGCCCAGTTCTCTGGCACGGACCTAAACCGCGTAGACGTCGACTGTACTCAAGTCCAGGTTCGCCTAACGGTCGACTCGCCAGCATGAGTCAGGGTCGATCAGGATGGCGGAAATTCGCTCTTCGCTCAACTCGCCTGCCCGAGTTCGGAGTCGAATCCGCCAGCAAGCCCCAAAACCGTCAGTACAGCTGGGTATCCACTACCCCACGTGCTGAGATGGACCTTCCCATCTCTCTCGACCCGAAGGGAGAGAGAGCACAGTACCCCAGGACCGTCAAACGGCCGCTCGCAGTGCGCACAGCGCGAAGGGACTGGACAGGTGTCGAGTCAACCTGAGCATTCATAAATGCGACTCACCTCGGATGTCTGAGCCAAGAGCTGGATCCGCCGGCACTCGGCAAGCTGGCTAGACCCACTCGAGTACTGTGTACCTACTTCACCGCCTCTCCTGGCCGGAAAGGAGAAAGCATCGTGCTCAAAGCACGCCGGGCGGTCACGCACAGTACAAGTGATCGGACAGACACTTCATCGATCTGCGAACTCATAAATGCGGTTCATTAATGCTGGTCAAATCCACTCGGATAGCAGTCGTTTGTTGCCTCACATACAAGAATGGGCCTTCCCATCGTAGGTGACAGGACATAGAACACAATCCCTGGAATGACCGTTCATGGTATCGAGGAACGGCGAGACGTCTCTGAAGAGGATGTGGTCACATCCCACAATTCAAGGAGAAGTCAAGCTGTCCTTCTTTCATTTAAAAACCCCTTCCAGCACGATGGAAGAGAGGTCGCAAAACTTGGAGAAAAAAGAGTTGAGACCAAGCTGTTAGCAAATCCTTGCATTACAGCACTGCTGCCTAGTTCCGGGCTCCGATCGCCGACGAACCAAGCAGACCCGAACTCCATTGCCCCGAGCTTCTACTGCGAACTGAAGCTCTCCAGCAACCTCATTCAAACGGTCCAAGGGAAGCAGACTCGACCCGACCATCGAGCGAAGCGTCCTATAGCCACCTAAAGTCCCCACACAAAAACAAAGAGGGCCTTCCCTCTGCTTCTGTTGTAAACATTTGATTTGTTAGTTTGTAATAAGCTTTCTTATAAATACAAACGAAACTCCTTTCTTCGGAAGAATCAAATTTTCACCCTACAGAAGATGGCGACCACAGTGGGAGCAGCTGTTTCATCGAGTGAAATGGTGGTGGCTCAATTTGATGAGGTTACTATCGGGACGACAGTAGAGTCCCTCGAAATCGAGTTCGACCAGGCCAAGTACGAAGAATACTTGTCCTCCTCCTCCTCGGGTGGCAATGCGTCCCGCAAACGCCACAGAGCTGTGCGCCGAGGCCGACCTCAGACGGTCAAAGCCTCCGCACCCGAGGGTTCCAACCGAGTCTCATCGGAGGAGCCCACTCCCTCGCGATCGATCAAGGCCAAGCCAGAGATCGAGCGCAAGAGGCAAGGGTCTGCCAGATGGATCGCCAAGCGGTCCACACAGACACCTACCTCGGAGGAAGCGCCGGTTCACTCTGGCACAAACCGCAATGCCACAACCCACGGTGACGTTCTCCCCGCTGGGAGAACTAACCAACAGCGACGGCAAACACCCGTCAGACAGGGGGTCCAAACCTCCATTTCTCATAATGGCCTGAACCATCACACAGGCCCGAGAAACACTAGACGGGAAGGCAAGCTGCCCGACCTCAGAAGGCCCTCCAAATCAGGAGCGTCAACCGAGGACAGCAGAGCCATCCGCTCAGGAGGACTTCGCTTCTCAGGTCATATCCCTGATGCGAACAAACCACACCGAGCATACGAGCTTACCCAAGTAGGCGAATCCTCGAAGGCTGGCGAGCCTCGCCATAATCATTTGGCGGATAAACGTAAAGGAAAGGAAATAGGCGGTTCCTCCCGAACCCGCTCTTCTAAACATGGGGTCGAAACTCGCCCACGTACTGGAGTTCGCTCAAACGCGAAGACTCGCCAGTCAAGGCGAGATCGCCTGACTCCAACACCAAGGCGTTCCACCCAACACGCGCCAGAGAGAGCGCCCAAAAATCTCTCGTCAGCTCACCAGAGCGACTCTTCTGAGGCCGGGGGTTGTCACCAGCCACCCGTAGAAGACCTCAGAGAATTCTTGACTCGCAAACGCACTATTCACGAGGCGAATCCTCAGTGTCATTGTGAGAGACTCATCCACACGGTCCTCGCCGACTGCCAATGCGTTGGAACGGCGAAACCTTCGGTATTTGAGAGGCTTTCTCAACAGGCCTCTCGACCGAGGCCCTCCCGTCGAAGGCGCCGTCACCAGAAGAGACGCGCTGCTGACGACCGGGAACTCTCATCCGCCACAGTCAACATGACGGATAAAGGGAAGGCGGTACTCTCCGACTCGCCAGACTCGGACTCCGTCTTAAGACCTAACACCCGGTCTGCCCGACGCCGGCAGGAAGGCATATTCCAGCGAACCCGTAGTCGCCGGGGGGTAAGTATTGGGTTTGACTATTCCACCCTAATACCTCCCTCCTGCGGCGAAGATGAGGTTCATTCGGCGGCGGCCACATCCCAGACCTCGCGCTCAAGTCAAGACGCGCAGGCGAGGGCGCACATGACCGATACCAACCACGAGCAGACAATGGCTCAAAAGTTGGAGGCACAGCAGGCGACCATCGACTCTCTAAGAGAGATGATGGAGCAACTGCTGAGCAAGAAGAAAAAGAAGGGAACCCAACGTCCCTTGCCCCGGCAGACTAGGGATAAAGAATGGGTACCACCTCACCGTCCAGCGGCTGAGACGGAGGATGATCGACAGTCCGATTACTCCTCCAAAACATCGATAGGAACGTCGCACACCGCGGATAGCACCCGTGACAAAAGATTCGACGAGTTCCAGGACCAACTGAACGCGCTGAAGCTTCAGCAAAACATGAACAAGCTGGGGGTGGTACGTCCCTACCCTATCGAATGGGACACGGTCCCATACCCAGCGAAGTTCAAGCCGATCAGTTTGGTCCAGTTTGATGGCAAGGGGTCACCCTCGCAACATATCTATTACTTCATGGCGCAGACCGGATTCCTCACCGGGAACGACGCCATTCTCACTCGGCTATTCATAGGTACCCTCAAGGGGGTGGCCTTTGAATGGTTCCGCAAACTGGAGCCCGGCTCCATCAAGGCATGGGCCGACGTTGAAAAGCTTTTCCTCGCCCGCTTCTTCGACGACGACACGGAAGTGTCAATGGCCACTCTCCTCGCTGAGAAGCAGCGGAAGTCGGAGTCAGTTAACGACTTCGTGAAGAGATTTCGAAATCGGTCAGTCCACTGCCGGGACCAAGTTTTCGAGGCGACACTGATCGAGATGTGCCGCAACAATCTGTCGATCCACATCCTGTCCAAAATAGGGGCAGTTGAAACCCGGACTTGGAAGGAACTTGTTCGCCAAGGCGAGCAAGTTGAAAATATGATCAAGAGGCTGGAGGCCGAAGAGCCACAGTCCAAAAAGGGAGCAGCAGAACCAGCGGCGCCAAAGAACCCTCCTCGATCGAAGGGAAAAGAGGCTATGGCCGTAGACTCTGCCGCGGCGCCAAAGTTCGTTCAAAAGCCGAAACCCAGGCAATTTGAACCACGCCCCCAGCGGCAATATGATTTCAAAGAAGACCAGGTAGTGGCGACTCTCGACACTCTACTCAAGAGTGGGCGAATTAAGTTGCCGGAAGCCGCCAAACCGGAGGAGGCGGACAAAACCGGTGACCCAAGTTACTGTGCATATCACAGATTCCTTGGGCATCACACAACCAAGTGCTACGTCCTCAAGGACAAACTCCAGGCCCTCTACGACGCGGGGGTCTTGAAGAAAGAGAAGGTCCAAAAGCAGGTGACGGCGAACATGGTCACTTTGAGCTTTGGGACGGGTCTCCCGGAGGTTCAAGAAGCCCCGGCGGGGATAATTCCTATCCCCAAGGCGGTTTTGAAGATCACTAACGACGATCCTCACAACCAGCGGAAAAAAGGTTTGGTTCCACAAACTCTGCGATCAGGGCAGGTGATATGGGTCCATCCAGACCTCCTCGAAACCCGCCCACGTACTGGAGCTCGCTCAAACGCGAAGACTCGCCAGTCAAGGCGAGATCGCTCGACTCCAGCACCAAAGCATTCCATCCAACGCGCACCAGAGGGCGCACCCAAAAACCTCTCGTCGACTCACCAGAGCGACTCTTCTGAGGCCGGGGGTTGTCACCAACCGCCCGTAGAAGACCTCAGAGAATATTTAACTCGCAAACGCACTATCCATGAGGCGAATCCTCAGTGCCACTGCGAGAGACTCATCCACACGGTCCTCGCCGACTGTCAATGCGTCGGAACGGCGAGACCTTCGGTGTTTGGGAGACTGTCCCAACAGTCCTCTCGACCAAGGCCCTCCCGTCAAAGGCGCCGTCACCAAAAAAGACGCGCTGCCGATGACTTGGAACTCTCATCCGCCACGGTTAACATGACGGATAAAGGGAAGGCAGTACTCTCCGACTCGCCAGACTCGGATTCCGCCCTAAGACCTAACACTCGGTCCGCTCGACGCCGGCAGGAAGGCATATTCCAGCGAACCCGTAGTCGCCGGGGGGTAAGTATTGGGTTTGACTATTCCAACCTAATACCTCCCTCCTGCGGCGAAGATGAGGACCATTCGGCCGCTGCCACATCTCAGACCTCGCGCTCAAGCCAAGACGCGCAGGCGAGGGCACACATGACCGATACCAACCACGAGCAGACAATGGCTCAAAAGTTGGAGGAACAGCAGGCGACCATCGACTCTCTAAGAGAGATGATGGAACAACTGCTGAACAAGAAGAAAAAGAAGAAAAGGGCCCAACGCCCCTTACCCCGGCAAACTAGAGACAGGGAGTGGGTACCTCCCCTCCGTCCCGTGTCTGAGGCGGAGGATAATCAACATTCCGATTATTCCTCCAAGACATCGATAGGAACGTCGCACACTGCGGATAGCACCCGTGACAAGAGGTTCGATGAATTCCAAGACCAGCTGAACGCGCTGAAGCTTCAGCAAAATATGAACAAGCTGGGGGTGGTACGTCCCTACCCCACGGAATGGGACACGGTCCCATACCCAGCGAAGTTCAAACCCATCAGCTTGTTACAGTTTGATGGCAAGGGGTCACCCTCGCAGCACATCTATTATTTTATGGCGCAAACCGGATTCCTTACCGGGAATGACGCCATTCTCACTCGACTGTTCATAGGTACCCTCAAGGGGGTGGCCTTTGAATGGTTCCGCAAATTGGAGCCCGGCTCTATCAAGGCGTGGGCCGACGTTGAAAAGCTTTTCCTCGCCCGCTTCTTCGACGACGACACCGAGGTGTCAATGGCCACTCTCCTTGCTGAGAAGCAACGGAAGTCGGAATCGGTCAATGACTTCGTGAAGAGATTTCGGAACCGATCAGTCCACTGTCGGGACCAAGTTTCCGAGGCGACACTGATCGAGATGTGCCGCAACAACCTGTCGATCCATATCTTGTCCAAGATAGGGGCGGTAGAGACCCGGACTTGGAAGGAGCTTGTTCGCCAAGGTGAGCAAGTCGAAAATATGATCAAGAGGCTGGAGGCCGAAGAGCCGCAGTCCAAAAAGGGAGCAGCAGAGCCGGCTGCGCCAAAGAACCCTCCCCGATCGAAGGGAAAAGAGGCTATGGCCGTAGACTCTGCCGCGGCGCCAAAGTTCGTTCAAAAGCCGAAACCCAGGCAATTTGAACCGCGCCCCCAGCGGCAATATGATTTCAAAGAAGACCAGGTGGTAGCTACCTTCGACACTCTACTCAAGAGTGGGCGGATTAAGTTACCGGAAGCCACCAAGCCTGAAGAGGCAGACAAAACCGGTGACCCAAGTTACTGTGCATATCACAGATTCCTTGGGCATCACACAACCAAATGCTACGTCCTCAAGGACAAACTCCAGGCCCTCTACGACGCGGGGGTCTTGAAGAAAGAGAAGGTCCAAAAGCAGGTGACGGCGAACATGGTCACTTTGAGCTTTGGGACGGGTCTCCCAGAGGTTCAAGCTCCGGCGGGGATAATTCCTATCCCCAAGGCGATTTTGAAGATCACTAACGACGATCCTCACAACCAGCGGGAGAAGGGTTTGGTTCCACAAACTCTGCCATCAGGGCAAGTGATGTGGGTCCATCCGGACCTCCTCGACGACGAGCAGTGGACCGCACAGCCTTCCAAGGAGGCTAAGAGGAAATATTGCAACGTTGTCACCGCCATCCTGGATACAGACGACGCGGCGATGACTGCCTTAACCGACTCTGAAGAAGACACCAACGTCTTCGCCACGAGAGCCGGAAAGGAGTTTGCAAAACAATATCCCGCGAGGACGGAAAACCCAGCAGGACCTCCCGCGAGGCCGGCCGCAGCAGTCCCTCCCAATCCGGATGAGCCAAGTTCAAGCCGCCAGCCTTACCGGTTCAACGTGCTCGCGCAATTGAAAAGCATACCCGCGCGAATCACCGTGTACGACCTCCTCCGGTTGTCTAGGCCTACCCGGGAAGCCCTACAAGAGGCGTTGGCTGACGCAGAGGCGTTCTCGACCCATTTCTCGAAAGAAACGGAGATCGAACAGGGCTGTACAACTTGCTGCCAAGTCTCCGAGAGACAGATCCCCTGCATCACTTTCACCCCCGAGGACATGCTCATCAAGAACACGTCCCATGACCGGCCGCTGTACTTCACAGGATACGTCGGCTCGGCGAAAGTGGATCGGATCCAGGTTGACCCGGGGTCCGCGCTGAGCATCGTGCCCCTGAAGCTAATCAAGCATTTGGGGATACCGTCGAAGCGCCTAGCCTCGACCTCGACTACCATCTTCGGCTTCAACGCCACAGGGACTCGGCCACTCGGCAAAATCCGCCTGAAATGTCGGATAGGCGACATGAAGACAGAGGTGACGTGCTACGTTATCGATGCTGAACCCTCCTACAACATACTCCTGGGGCGTCCGTGGATTCATGGCAACCGGATCGTTCCATCCACACTACACCAATGTTTGAAGTATGTGGACGACTACGAGCGAGTAAGAACGGTAGTGGCCGACAAACATCCCTTTAAAGGGGTCGAGAACTACTTCGCGGATTCTCTGCTGTACCAGGACCCCGAACAGCCACCAGTGGAAGAACTGGAGAGTGGTAATGAGGCGGACAGCGAGCCTGAATACGGTGACAGCTTAATTCTGAACGACTTTGAGTCGATTGTAATTGGTTATGAGAGTCACCATGTAACTAACGCCGTTCAGGCAGAGAAGCTTATCATGAATGAGAAATCCGACCTTGCTTATTTGTCGTCTTGCTCCTCGTCCGAAGACGACGCACCTAATAACTCATGGTCGACACTCTACAGTGAGTCTTCTCTACACTTGCCGGTATGTTCGTCATACGTCTTCAAGACGCGGCCGATCGAGCCATCGCGAGCTGTATTCGTCGTGCCAGCACGGAAGAGGTATCGAAAAGACATCATCTTCGGTCGAATCGATCGTCCCCTACGCACGCTATGGGACGAATCTGAGGACGAAGACCCAGCGCCCCAGTTCTCGCAATACAGTCGAGTGGCGAAACGCATAATGAGCAACATGGGGTACGACCTCACTCGCTTGGAGGGCCTGAATTACGGCCGAGGACGCAAGACGGTCATCAAACCCGCCTACGTCCCCAAAGGGAAGCCCTCAAATTACTTCAACAGGACTAGGAGAGGCTTAGGCTACTCCGCCTCCTCATCGGAGTTTTGTTTTTACGTCGATGAGGATTCCGATTACGCATGTTCAGGGGATCAGTCGTCAACAACCTCAACCTGGGACACCGACGTCAGCGTAAGGGATCTGTTCGATGGCCTTACAGTCAACATGGCTACAGTAGACCCCGCCGGAA
>NC_033801.1:130741428-130750810 GCF_001876935.1 Asparagus officinalis | reverse complement strand
AGCGGTTGCTGGGGGAACAAATGAGGCACCAGGCGCATGAGCTGCCCGACAGCCCTCAATTTTTGGTTCGGCGACGCCTATGGCCGACCCCTCCGCCCCTGTTTGCCTCAAAGAGAGCAGGTGGCTTCCGCCCACGGTAGAGGGCGGTTCATTATTACCTCCCAGCATGTCCTGTAGCAGGGTTTTCGATCGCTCGAGCTGCGGTAGCGGTCCCTCGCCATTCCCTTCGGACGATCGCTCTTGCACCTGGGATTTAGAACCCCTTTCTCAGGACGCGGCGGGTCACTCGTGGTCGTCAACTCACGTAATGTCAAGTGATGACCGTCCGTGACCCTCTGTACCAGACCATGCGGCTTATTAGCGGTGAATACGGGCATTGGAGCCAGAGAAGGAAATCGAGAAGGCACCGTATAATTCGTAGCCCCGGCGTGGCCAACCGCCACACCCTCCGGGAGAGCCTCATCGGAGAAGGTCGCTGCAACAAGAAATAAAAAGTCAATTGAGACAAAATCCGCTGTAGGGGCGAAATCGCCCATCAAACAGAAAAGGGCCGAACTCGCCTTACGAAAAGGGAGTTCGCCTCCTCCCCACTGAAGGATTTGCCTACAGGGACGGTACCCATCCTCTAAAGGCAAAATAGGGCAAACTTTGCCCCAAATCGGGGAAAGGAGTAACACTCATCTCCCTAAAGTCCGACGCCTAAGACTTACAAAAGATCGTCCAAACGAACCCATCAACATACCTGGGCGCGGCTCCAGAGCACCGGCAGGCATGCCGGCGGAGAGACGGTCGGAATAACGTCCGGGGCCCGCACCCCTCACTTTGCACCTCTTAGATTTCGGAGCCATTGTAGGATGAAGCGGGAATTCTTTCCTGGGATGTTCCTTTCAAGATTTGAGAGCACGATAACTCCCAATGGAGGAAAATGGCTGAATTAGAAGGGCGGAATTGTCCACGTGGCCACGACTGCCCTCGAAAAGCGAAAACCCTAACGGACAGAAGACGTGGCCACGATCAAATTCGACGGCTCAGATCACCCTCGGTATATCGAAAGAACCGAGGTTGGCGGCTACATCCGACGGTTGAACCCGAAAACCACGGCCACGATGCGTCACGGGGCGAAACACACGAAATCGTGTTGTCAAACCACGATCGCCGCGACCCAATGAGACCGCGCCGCCTTAGCTGGGAAGCACAAGGCCCCATCAACTGACACGTGGCTCATCTCCCGTCAGATCTGGGCCCACCTCAAAAAGGGCGGGTTTCGCCTGCAAATACTTGGCATGACCCCGCGAGCTGCGTGAAATTTGGCTCCCAAAGACTAATTTCGCCTGGGTAACTCGCTCG
The DNA here is from genome assembly GCF_001876935.1 of Asparagus officinalis. Lineage (NCBI taxonomy): Eukaryota > Viridiplantae > Streptophyta > Magnoliopsida > Asparagales > Asparagaceae > Asparagus > Asparagus officinalis. The sequence goes on along the minus strand of NC_033801.1, from coordinate 130,749,463 downwards.
CCACTAAAGGTAAAATCATAAACAAAGCCAATGGAATGACCTCGCTTAAACGGTTAAAACCCACGCCTCAGACGGCTAAGGGTTAGAGCAGAAATCTTAGCATTAAGCCTAAGAGAGACTGTTCGACAACTCATCATACTGAGGGGAATAGTATGGCTAGCCCGATTCAAACGGTGATCGGTAAAGGCACATCAAACCCGTTGATAGCTGAGGATTTGCTAAAAATCCTAAAAGAAATCAAGTGCGCTTACTTCGCCGAAAATTTCTTCATTCAAAGTATTCCAGACCACACGCGAGCCGGTTTAGGTCTGAAAACTTTGAAGGGGGTCTTGTAGACGGTAAAAAATACCTCTATAGGCTTACAGGAAATTCGCCTGCGAAAAGAGCTCGCACGCCCAGTTCGCTGGCACGGGCCTAAATCGCATGGACATCGCACATGCTCGATTCTAAGTTCGCCTTACGGTCGGCTCGCCAGCACGAGTTAAGATCGATCAGGATGGCGGAAGTTCGCCTTTCACTCAACTCGCCTGCCCGAGTCCAGAGTCGAATCCGCCAGCAAACCCCAAGACCGTCAGTACAGCTGGGTATCCACTACCCCACGTGCTGAGATGGACCTTCCCATCTCTCTCGACCCGAAGGGAGAGAGAGCACAGTACCCCAGGACCGTCAAACGGCCGCCCACAGTGCACACAGCGCGAAGGACTGGACAGGCGTCGAGTCAACCTGAGCATTCATAAATGCGACTCACCTCGGATGTCTGAGCCAAGAGCTGGATCCGCCGGCACTCGGCAAGCTGGCTAGACCCACTCGAGTACTGTACACCTACTTCACCGCCTCTCCTGACCGGAAAGGAGAAAGCACCGTGCTCAAAGCACGCCGGGCGGTCACGCACAGTACAAGTGATCGGACAGACACTTCATCGATCTGCGAACTCATAAATGCGGTTCATTAATGCTGGTCAAATCCACTCGGATAGCAGTCGTTCGTTGCCTCACACACAAGATGGGCCTTCCCATCGTAGGTGACAGGACATAGAGCACAATCCCTGGAATGACCATTCATGGTATCGAGGAACGGCGAGACGTCTCTGAAGAGGATGTGGTCACATCCCACAATTCAAGGAGAAGTCAAGCCGTCCTTCTTTCATTGTAAACATTTGATTTGTTAGTTTGTAATAAGCTTTCTTATAAATACAAACGAAACTCCTTTCCTCGGAAGAATCAAATTTTCACCCTACAATGCGCCAATGATAAACTCAAACACACTCAAATGATCACGGAGTTCGGACCTTCCGTACCTTCCGTCCTACGTCTCCGCTCCCCACTCCCGGGGAGAAATCCACTATCACAACCGGGTTTTCTACGCTCACCCGAATAATGTTTACACCTCACAGTGTCGGTTTTCAACGCTCACCGAACAACGTTCACTCCTCACACTCGGTTTTCTAGTTCACCGAAAACTTCACAACACACTCGGTTTTCTAGCTCACCGAAAACCTTACAATCTCACAATGTAACAATAAATGATTTGTTCTCTCATACAAGGGGAGAACTCAATTAAACAACCCTAATATACTATGTATGCAAATACAATAAGCTCAAGTGGGTGTGTGTAACAATGAGATAATATAATCAAATCTAAACTCAATATAAAAAACTAGCTTTAAAGAATGATAATCAAATAACTAAGCAAATGTAAAGCTAGATAGAGTTTAGAAAACTTCTCCAATAGATGACAAGATGGAGAGATGGAGATTGGAGCCCAAACAAGAAGATGATCTCCTCTACTTGTGAAAACAATCTTCAAACCAAACAAACACTAAAACACACTTAAACCCTTGTTTAAAACTCTTTAAATTTGTTTAAAACATTTCTTGAGTGCCTTTAGAAGTATGATGGCATGGAGTATATATAGGCTCATGAAACAAGCCCAAAAACCCAAGAAAACCAAGCAAAAAGACAAAATAACGGATATATCAGAATCTGAAAAATATAGCCGTTATGCTACAGTAACCACGTCCAGAGAGTTTGGCGGTCGACCGCGGGTACTGTAGCACTGTATTTTAGTTTTGTAAAATCAATTAAAAATAGTAAAACAGCTCCAAAAAATATGAAATTTTGTAGGAAGGTTATAGACATGTAGAATAACATGTTAGAGAAAGAATTTCTGAAAAATCATTTCCCAGTTGAGAGAAATAAATATTTGAACACAGATTTACAGTTTCTAAAAAACTGCTGACATACACGATTTAGTAAAATCAATTGGGCATAGTAAATCAACTCCAAAAATAGTAAAATTTTGAGGAAAGTTTCTAAACATATAGATAAACATGTCAAAGAAAGAATTTCTTGAATAACACTTTCCATTTATGAAAACTCATCTGTTTTATAAAACATGCACGAACATGTGCACTAACAAAAACATGGTTTTGTAAATTCCATTAAACATAACAAATCAATTCCAAACTTGATGAAACTTTGCAAAATATTTATAAACTCCAAACTTGATGAAACTTTGCAAAATATTTATAAACATGAAAACAAACATGTTACAAAAATAAATTTTTAATTTTCATTTCTCAATTGTGAAAACTCATTATTTTGTAAAAACATGCATGAATATGAATTTGTTAAGAACATGTTTTTGACAAAAAGAGTTTAAACGCATATTGAAACTTTATGAAATATCTTCATAAACATTATAACACATGAATATAAAGTAAACATGGTCAATAAAACAATATCACAAAGTTTTCTCAAAATAGCTCATTTTGTGAGAAAATCCAATATTGTGTGTGTATATGATATTGAGCTTAGAGTATTAAACACACATAATATAAACCTATACTAAATATACCCAAGCTTGATGAAGGTCTTCAATGAGCATGACTTGGTAAACTTTGCGGAAGAAGCTTGTAATTGGATCTTTAACTTGAATTGACGTTGCTTCACTCCACAATTCCGCCAACCTCCATTTGATATGATCGTTAAGGCTCGATTCCATCCATCCTCCAACAACGTTGTTTGTCTATAATAAATAAGAAAACACAAATACTAGACAAACAACATTAGAAGTAAAGTGTTTGTTAAACATCATCAAAACAAGAAGGCTAACATCCTCCTGCATAACCACCGATAAATCAGCCTCCGAACTCTGCTCGGCCTCTCTGAATATAGTAGGTACCAACTCATCGATACTCTCCACCAGAAGTACATACGTAACTGTGTCGGCATACCGTGCTGGCATCTGTATGTTTCTCCTCTGTCTCCGAACCTCAATCGAATCCTGAAACTGAGCTGTCGGTCCCTGATCCTGCACATCAGTACTCGTATCTCCCGTGCCATCGTCGTGCTCGCCTGGCGTCACCTCAGTCGGCAATCTAATGGATACTGTACCATCTGGACAATGTGGAGCTGCATCGATCTCCACCACCTGCGATATCTCTTCCGTCGGGTCGCTCTCCACCTGATGAGAGCTGGGAAGCTTCAAGATAGAAGCCTCATCAAACGTGACGTCCCTACTCAGCACAATCTTCTTATCAACTGGATCCCAAAGCTTGTATCCCTTGACACCACGCTTGAATCCTACAAATATGGCCTTCCTAGCTCGAGGTTCCAACTTATCAGTTCTCACATGATAAAATGCAGGGCACCCGAATGCCTTGAACTGGTCATAATCTCGTGCTGGCTCTCCCGACCACTTCTCCATAGGGGTTTTTCCCTCAATCGCAGATGAAATTAGCCTATTAATGAGGTGGCTCGCATATGTAAGTGTCTCAGCCCAAAAGATCTTTTCTAAACCACTCTATGACAATAAGCATCAGATCTTCTCCAGTAAAGACCGATTTAGTCTCTCTGCTACCCCATTCTGCTGCGGTGTATGACTAACCTTGAAGTATCTCTCTATGCCCTCTTCTCAACATAACTTCTGAAAGGGGTCTGAAGTATATTCACCATCGTTGTCGGATCACAACGTCTTGATCTTTTTCTCCCAGTCTGTAGTTCTAATCTTTTTTTCCACTCTACAAACAAATCTAAGACTTCACTCTTCTTCATCATCGTATACACCCAACATCACCTAGAATAGTCATCAACGAACGTGACGAACCAATGTCGACCACTAAGTGATGCAGTCTTGGTGGGACCCCAAACGTCTGTGTGCACGTAGTCCAGGATGCCCCTCGTCTAATGAATGGCAGTCCCGAACTTCACCTTCGTCTTTTTGCCAAGAACACAGTGCTCATAGAACTCAATCTTTTTACTCTTAGCTCCCTTCAATAGCCCCTGCTTGCATAATGCATGCAGTGACTTTTCACATGTGTGCCCCAACCTATAGTGCCAAAGTCTACTCATGTCCACTTCTGAAATAGCCGAAGCAACCTGGCTAATCTTAGTGCTTCCCTTCAGATAATATAAATTTCGATTGCGGACTCCCTTCATCACCACCAATGATCCCTTAGTAACCTTCGCTACAGCGTTTTCGAAAGTCACCTTGAATCCCTTCGCCTCCAAAGCTCCGACTAAAATAAGATTCTTCTTCAGCTGAGGAACGAATCTCACCTCCTTCAATTCACGGACTACTCCATCATGCATCCGGATCCGCACAGTACCTATCCCACAAATACCACAGGATTGATCATTTCCCATGACAACAACTCCCCCATCGAGCTTCTCAAAAGATGCAAACCAATCTCGCCTAGGGGTCACATGATAGGTAGCGTCGGAATCAAGCATCCAATCTGATGCATCCACATGGTTCACCTCCGGAGTAATCAGTAGAGAAAAGCACGAATCATCGGAATCATCGCCTTTTGTAATATTCACCTCATTGATCTTCGGGCCCTTTTTCTTGCCATTCTCTTTCTCCTTGAGCTTTGGGCAGTCTCTCGTCCAATGTCTCTGCTCTTTGCAGAATGCATATTTGTTCTTTGCTAATTAGTGACGGCTTCTTGACTTTGACCTTCCTCTATTACCACCTTTCGGATATGGGCTTCTACCTCTCGTCGACAAGGCCTCGCCTGAAGTGCTAGCGCGGGAAGTCTCCTTGTCCTTCCTCCTCAAATCATAATTGGTCAATGCATTAGTCACTTCACTATAGCTGATAGAAGATCTCCCGTTCAACAAAGTGAGTACGAAGGTATCATACTCCTCATTCGGTAAGGAGCCCAATAAAATAATCGCCTTGTACTCATCCGATATCTTCTCATCAACATTCGCCAAGTCCGACAACGACTTAGTGTAGTTGTTCACATGAGCCGCTAGCGATGTGCCTCTGGATATCTGAAATCTGAAGAGTCTTCGCAGTAAGTGCAACCTGTTCTCAATACTTTTTGTGAGATACTTATTGTTGAGAATTTCCCACATCTTCATTGCAGACGTCACTCCAATCACATCATATTTCAGCTCCTGTTCCAAACAGGACCTGATCACCCCACAACCGTTCCTATTCATCTTCTCCCATACTGTCTCTTCATATTTAGGTGGCCTCTCGTGGACCATGATGGTCTCTTCCAAATTCTGAGCATTGAGCGCATCCTGTACGTCGCTCATCCACAAACCAAAGTTGATTTTACCGTCATACTTCACCACACTAATCTTAGTGTTCTGAAAACCAACTTGTATTATACTCGCCATCGACTTGCTGCTTTCACCTTCTTCTCCCACTGCAAACTAACTCTAAATTGTAGAGAAAGAATAAATTTGATAGAAATTAGGAACCACCCAACTGAACCCTAGATCGGATTTCAAATAGATTTCCTATCCACATGAGGAAAGCGAAATCTCCAACGGCAACTCCTAATGCTATCTCCACCGAAGCCTAGAACTCCAAGAACCAAGTTTCACACAAAAAAATCTTCCTCCACCAAACTCCAAAACCCTAGATCTGCAATCTGGGCTCTGATACCACTTGTTGCGCGCAGCGAAAATTTCGGCAGCACTTCGGCAGCACAACAAGAGAGTCAGGTCGTAATAAGAATTCCCGTCTCACTAAGGAAACAAGAATCTGAAGCGAATATCTTAACAAAGAAATATATCGGCTCTTCCTCTCATTAGTTCTAGGACTGACCTGTCGAGGGATCCTAAAAAACTATTACAAATCACACAAAAACGATACAACCAATTTTACGTGGTTCGGTAAATTGTCTACGTCCACGGGGCAAGGAGGGGGGAGATCTACTAATAGAGGGAGAGAATACAACTAGGGTTTATAATCACTCACAACCTAAACCCTCAAACAAACTCTCAAATCTCTCACAATATCTCTCTACAAAATAGGAGCACAAAACCCTAGAACAGCTACACAAAACTCATTTTTCCCCCCCCAGCCACAAAAGAATTCTCACAAATCTCCTTTGCACTCTGCCGCCAACAAATCCCTGCCCTCCTGCATCCGTAATAAAAAAACAAAATCTCCTTGCTAACCTACTCCACGAAACCCTGGGCACATTTATAGGTCTCTAAAATAAAAAAAAATCGGGTGGGCTTTGTCCAGGTTCCAAGTTCGATATTCCTTCACGCGGTTTACCAGCTTTCCTCCCACGCCTTCATTCACGTGGTGGACCCCCCCCCCCCCCCACGTTCACAGTTGTGACATTTTCAAAGAAATATTACTGCAGCATAGGCGAGATACTATAGCATTGTTAAAATATATTACTATGACATTTTAAAAATATATTACTATGGCAGAGGTGGGATATTGTAGCATTTTAAAAAATTATTATTATAGCATTTTTAAAAAACATTACTGTGGTATTTAAAAATATTGTAGCAATTAAAAAAAAGGGATTACTGTAGTGATAAAAAAAGAGAATGTCATGCTTCGCACCGGGGCGCACACTAGTTGTTAATAGATGATACTATATTTCCCTCAAAAATAGATGCAGTTTGGAGAAATTTTCAAAACAGTCACATTCCTTAATTTATTCCCAAAATTTAACCCATTTCATTTTTATTTAGTGAAGTCGACCCAGTTTCTGGCGACGTCAGCATCACGATGAGAACCTGGTTGTTTAAAAAAATGAACTTCTAATTAGTTGGAGTTGGCAACCCCGACTAATTAGAAGCAGCTGTAAGAGGTTGCCAACCAAAATGGTCAAGGTTGCTAACCCCGACTATTTGGATGACTAATTTCAAAAGTCTCCACTAAATAGTCGGGGTTGCCAACTCCTACTATTTGAGGACCGCCAATTGGAGCTCGAAATTGGCCAACCCCGACTATTTGGAGCTCGAAATTAGCAAAAAATTGTCGGGGTTGCCAAACCTGACAATTTTGGTTGAGTTTTGCAACCCCACCAATTTTTTGCTAATTAGGCAGGGTTATCAACCCCGATTAATTAAGCCAGTGTTTTTTTAGAAATTAACCTAGTTTCTGGCCATGAAGCTGACGCGACAGAAACTGGGTCGATTTCGCTAATAAAAAAGAGATAAGATCAATTTTTGTGATAAAATGTGAGAGTGGGTCTATATTGAAAATTTCTTCGATGTAGTTTTTATATGACTTGGTTAATAAATCACATAATCCATTATCCTTGGCTCCACTGAATGTACACCCAGATTCCCTGCTCCATCACCACCTACCATCTCTCACTTGAATTGGGATCCTCTCCTCATCCTAATATTTCCTAACGAAGAATTGTGAAAAGTTGGGAGGGGGTCCACAAGGATGAGTGGGAAAATGAAAGGCCATGATAAAAATGAAAGAGTAGGATCTCCTTATTAGGAGATATTATGAGTTTTTCATTAGGAGAGCATCTGAATCCCTCTCACTTACCCGCTTGACACCCTTTACCCTCTTCCTCCTCCTATCCATCTTCTCTTATGGCCTGTTCGGATGAAGAGTAAAGAAGAAAAGGACAAGGAAAATTTTAGTTTATGTTTGTTTGGAAGTTCAATTTAAAATGATAGAAGAGGGGAATAAGAGGGAATATTGAACTGAAATTTTATCCCTAAATTGGGGGTAAATAAGGGAAAGGAAAGGAAGTGGAAAATTTTTCCCCCCATCCTTCCGTTTCCTATAATAGTCTTCCCCAAACACA
>NC_033801.1:130716804-130741374 GCF_001876935.1 Asparagus officinalis | reverse complement strand
ATTCATTTATTTCTTTTTAATATAATTTTTTCATCTATTTTTGCAGAAGTTGTTTAGAGCTCCCCGACGCCGTACGAGGAGGCGCTGGACTGCTTATCCTTGCTGGTTGCATCAGCGTTGGCCTAATGTTTGATTAGTTAAAAGGCAAGTTAACCCCTTTGCAAGATTTTTTGCCTAAAGATTTGATTTTGATACATGGGTTTGGTTTTTATTAGTAGATATTGGATCTTGAAGAACCCATTTCGCAGTTGAATGTGATTCCTGTATCTGGTACTAGATTGTAATTAGAGTTCTACTTGCACTATTCCGGAGTCAATTTTGAGAAATTGCGGGTTTCGCGCTGGATTGTTCGCTTCACGTCACTTGAATAGATGGGTAATTCTTCATAAATTTCCCTCATGATTATGAAACTTTATGTTGGTTGTTGCACTAAAGAAATTTGTTGCAAGGGGACCTTTGTTGAAGATATAACAAATCCTGACATGACAACACGTATAAGTAACAAAAATAATAATCGCTTTTGGATGAATATGATATACCCTAAAACAAAAACATTTATATATCAATTCTTTGGCCTGGTAACAATAAGCTCATTCCATCTATAGATGCATTTTTTGCATATATCATGACTTTTGGAGCAAATCACAAGTATAAAAGTGAAAAAAGTCGTAGAACAACGGGAGCTAGTTTTCCTATGCCGTTTTGGCTAGCAAGCTTTCTCTGGTCTGCTGCCTTCTTTGCATGGAACCTCAAGTCAAGCATTGTGCTGCAAATTATAATTATTTCAAAATTCATCAGACATGAAAGCCCAACATATAATAATACAGAAACAAACCACTCTGGATACAACAAAGATTTCTTGCTTCTCCATTTATATAAATAACGCTCACATCTATATTACCCAAGAAAAGAGCCAAGCGGTTGCACTGGTAATCACTGGAAAAAAGATAAAATATTCTGGACCAAGATTCAATTGTTAAGAACTACTACTGAAAAAGATCAAATTTTTACCTAGAAACCATAGGATCAACCATAATCTGAGGAGCCCAGATGAGTATCATCACAAATCCCATAACCAAACAGCCAGTCTCCTCTGCTGCTGTTTTGAAAAGAACCCATCTTAAGAAGCCCTAAAAAATTCCCAGAAAAAGCTACGATATTTCAGAAATTGTGTGAAGACAAGATGGTTTAAGGGGATTGGGTCCTGCTGAGAGCATGAACTCGATGATGGAGATTGCTTCTATCTTTGGGGTTGGTTTCATCAATATTGTAATTTGTAAGTGATTTAGGTTATATTATTATTTGTGTTATTGAATTTGGGAGCACCGTTTGAGATGAGATGGAATTTTAAATTGTTGAATGGAACGCGGGACTAAGGTAAGTTGGGTATCTTATTCTCTGTAGTTGTGGAGAATGGTATTTTGGCTTTTGTTAAAGGAGAGAAATTGGAGTGGGGATAGTGGTATTTTGGCTTTTGTTAAAAGGAGAGAAAATGGAGGGGAGATAGGTATGAGTATCTTTGAAGGAAGGTGTGTGAATAAAGTCATGGTTTTTAAGGAGAATAATTTCTTTGTGACTCCTTTTTCCAGCGTTTCAAGAAAGAGGTTCCCCTCTGTGCTTCACAAAACAACATTAAGCTACATATTTTATATTTCAGTGATTATGAGTTCTATAAGAACAGCACACGTGCAAAGCGGATCCTTCTGATCTGCGCAAGACACGGCCGAAGGTGCCTACAACTTTTCCCTTTCCTCGATTTGCTTCAATCTTTTCTAAACTTAATTTTCCTCGAATTTTTCAGAGATTGTGAAGAGCACAATGACCCCGTACAAGGAGGCACTGAATTGCTTATCCTCGCTGATTATTCCACGGACTCGTGCTGATGCATCTACGATCCGCTTCGACCTGATGTTTGACTATTTGAAGGCAAGTTAAACCCTTTGGAAGGTTCTTTGTCTAGAGATTTGGTCTTGATACATGGGCTTGGTTTCAATTAGTAGATATTGGAGCTGGAAGGACCCGTTTCACAATTGAATGTAATTCATGTTGCCGGAACTAAAGGGAAGGTGAGTATCTTTGAATTTGTGATTTTTATTTTTATTTTTTTTATTTTTTTGGGAATTTTGAGATTATAGTGGTTGTTGTTGTAATTAGGGTTCTACTTGCACGTTTGTAGAGTCGATTTTGAGAAATTGCGGATTTCGGACTGGATTGTTCACGTCGCCGCACTTGATTGATGTTAGGGAGAGGTTCAAAATAGATGGGTAATGCTTCATTATTTTGATGCAATATGGTTCTCATTGCGGAGTTCATTTCATGTTAGTTTTTAGTAGTTATTATTATTATTATTTTCAGAGTGGAAATTTCTCAGGAGAAGTTCTTGACAAACTTTTGGTGGTGTTGGAATAGATTGCGGGTAACATGCATATAGTTGGTGCATTCTTCGGTTTTCATGTGTGGTCTACTTTGATCTTTCTATTTCAAGGTCTTGTTCTTTTCATGTCTCGTGGTCTTGTTGAACTGGTGGATCTTGGGTCTACTTCGTTTGATTTTTACAGGAGAAAACCAATGATGATGTACCCATGCCATTCCATGTCTGTTTCCTTGCATTGCTTGCATTCAAGATATTTTCCGTTGAAAAGGTAAAATGCGTTTAGTTGTCAACAAATTGTGTGAATACCCTATCAAACCCTCGAAGGTCGAGAATGAGTATCCTGTTCCAAGCATTTGAACATAATGTAGATGCTAATCGTGTTTCTTCCATGAAATAGGTGGATGTTGCTATCTTGGAAGTTGGTCTCGGAGGAAAATATGATGCAACTAATGTGGTAACCGTTTCATACTTTGTGATTTTTCCAGATTGAACTTTGAAGTTTATGATTCTGTTCAAGTTGACGATTATCCGTCTTAGCATGCTTTGAAATGCATCTGAGAGCTGAATCTATTATATAGGTCTCGTATAAGTACAAATCTATTTGATTTTTGTTGCAATGATTTTGACAAAAGTTCTTCTAATTTTCCATCTTTTTGCAGGTGAAGGCACCTATTGTTTGTGGAATATCTTCCCTGGGCTATGACCATATGGAGATATTGGGTCAGTTATCTTTCAAATTGTTTCCGTTGATAAATGATAGAAATGGTGTCCAGCTGAAATTTTGCCATTGAGAAGAATTCAGATTGAGCATGGTGTTATTCTCTACAGGAAATACATTGGGACAGATTGCAGGAGAGAAAGCTGGCATCTTCAAGGTTTCGACCCTTTTTACTTTATTTTTGCAGAAAAGTATCTAACTCTTGATGCTAAAATAATGTTTCTTGTTGTTGCTTAAAACAGCAAGAAGTTCCAGCATACACCGTGCCTCAGCCAGAAGAAGCAATGTCTGTGCTCAGGGATCAAGCTTCCCACTTAAGTGTAAGTTCAGTGTTCACCATAGGATTACAAACACCAAAGGTTATCTATTTAAACCATTAAGTAGTACTATCTGCTCCAATTTTACAGATTCCCCTTCGAGTTGTCTCACCTTTAGATACAGAAATACTGAAGGATCAGCAACTTGGACTTCACGGTGAGCATCAATATCTAAATGCAGGCCTTGCAATTGCCTTATCAAAAAGTTGGCTTCAAAGAACCGGGCATGAAGAAAGTATTTTTCTCAATAATACAGTAAGTATTATTTTCAGGTTTTAATTTGGATTCCGTCAATTTTGAACTTTTTTTATCAACTGATATCAACGATACAAATAGCAGAATACTTTACCAGAACAATTTGTTAGGGGGCTCACAATGGCCAATTTGCCAGGCCGGGCACAAATTATCTCTGACCCCAGTTTTGAACAACTAGTTTTCTATTTGGATGGGGCACATACCCCAGAAAGTTTGGAGGTGTGTGGGAAATGGTTCTCTAGTGTTGTCAGAGAAGAAACTCAATCAGCTAAAAGTTGCAAATCTGAACAGGCACGAGTTCTCTTTTAGATTTGTTTCACCTTTTTTTTGACGGGTTTAGTAATTTTCTTTGGGCGAATATTGCAGATACTTCTATTCACTTGCTTGTCAGTTAGGGACCCTCGGCTTCTGCTTCCGCCCCTAGTAAATAGTTGTGCGAGTCATGGTGAGTTTCATGACGATACACACTTGTCATTGGTTTGGTGCGCATTTTCTATATCATTTTCACTCTGTACATTCATGACTACTATTTTGATGTAATTGAAATGTGGTTATATATTTCAGGGATCCGCTTCACAAGGGCCCTTTTTGTACTGAATCAGTCCGCGTATAATATGTTTGGTGCACACGCAACAACACAAGATGAGCCACAAGTTGATGTTTCATGGCAACTGACACTTCAAAAAGTTTGGGATAACCTTATTCATGGGGGAAAAGGTATAATTGAACATAATAATGTTTCTTCTTAGCCACAATGAAGTGGTTTTTTATTTAATACTGTTACTGTTTATGATCATGATGAGGACTTGACAATGATGAGCTCTTGAATGCTTCTGAAGGTAAAAAACAGGAAGAGCTGAATACTGCAAAGGGTGATGAGAGTAGTTCAGTGTTTCCTTCACTCCCTTTAGCCCTTAACTGGCTCAGGGAAAATGCTCAACGAAATAAATCGATTCGTTCTCAGGTATATATAAATAGTATCTTGCCACTTTATTTCAAGTACTAATACTGTAATGTTCACAAGGTAAAAGAGAATATGCAAAAAGAAAAGAAAAATGAATAAATGTGCTATTTTGTTTGTTTCTTATGTTATCAAGGAATAGTATACTGACCTAATAATATGTTATTACGTAAATATCCCCTCTTAACTGTTTATGTATTTTTGTGTATTTAGCATATATTGTCTCTATTTCAGGTCTTGGTCACTGGTTCTTTGCACTTGGTTGGGGATGTTTTGAGATTGATCAAGAAGTGATACGAACTCTTTGAATCGATCAAACTGCAGTCCTTCGATCAGGGCACCATGGAGCTCACATCGATCAATCCTTTCTATTTTTCCGTAAAACCCGACAATAAATCCTTTTCGGTCCTATATATTGTAACAATAGCTGAATATGATCATCGTTAATGTTTGAGACGGGCTATCAAATTAAAAAGATCTTGTAGCCTAATAATTTGAGTATATGGGATTTACTAGTTTGTGGTCATATCTATCATCATGCATGTTGATGTTGTGTCCGTAGCAAGTAATGGATTGGTCAATGAATCAATAATGAAAATAATGAGTATGAAGTGATGGCTCATTTTGCTAAATGAGCTATTAAAGATATAGCTATTTGATGAGGTCCGTCTTGTTGGTCACATCTCAAAAGGTGCGGGCCAAGTTTCTCTGTCTCGAGCAAAGTGTTAAGACATAATCTTTATTGCGTTTGAACCACCTCCAATAAACACCATAAAAATATTGCATTTGAAACCACCGTCAATAAACACCATAAAAATGTTGATACGACGAAACCTTTCCTCTAAACATCCTCAAAAAAGAGAATGCAACTTCACTCCCTTCTTCATTAAACCACACATTCTCTCAGTAAATTTAATCTTATTGCGTACAAATAATATTATATTTTCCTCAAGATTATCTGTAGTTTTTTATTCGACTTTTTAAGTGATGTGCACCGTCATCATGTGCTAGCCTCTAACCTCACCCATCCAAAGCCCATGGTGGCTTGTGCTAGAGTAGTGTTATATACTTATATGCTTTTAAACATCCAATACATTTTTATTGAATATTAATTAAATTTTATTGTTGCACATGTTGTTTGGGTATCTAATATATAATTGTTATTCTATCATTAGAAATTATTTTGTTAGATCATGCACTGTGATGGTCACTTGCTTGGAGATATGATCTAATTCAGAGGTTTCTTAAATTTGTGCTTAACCTATAACTAATAAAGGATAGCTTTGTCATAACAGGTTATTATGCATGACAACGACATATGAGATGTGATGGTTGATCTCTGCCATCGGGAATGAAGATTCCATGGGTGTATGTCATAAGCACATATTTGATATGTGTAGCACAAGACCTTATTTGGATTCTCTAGGACGAGTCACCTAAGAGAGAGAGAATTCGAATTGTTATATGGTTCCTTAGACTTGATAATATTATCATTTTCGATTTGTTAATTTAGTATACTTTGATATGATGGTTAAACTTGTTTTACAAGTGCTATACAACCTGAAATGTTACGTTACTAAATTTTATTTAGGGAAATGATGGATATCTAGACAGGATCCAGTATACTCATTTTTTATGAATTAATTTATAATGCATATCCCATGAAGATATTAAATTCTCGTCGACGGGTAGTTTTTGAAAATTATTTTTATAAATTTATTTTCTTATAAAATAAATTTTTTATGCTTTAAAATAATTTTATTTATGTTCATGAGATTTTAATTTTAGGAATGAGCAAATAGGTGATTTGTCCTGCTCAATAAAGTTGCCTAAAATAAATTGATACTTGAAAGAACTGAATGTAAGATAATATTATTCACGAATATTTAATGCCATATTATGGAAGAGCTTTTATGAACAGCTGGTCGGATAGGGATTTGATTGTTAAATTAAAATTATTAATTTGATTAATAATTGGTTCTCGATATGGGACTCAATCAGTCTCACTGATGTCATTAGAAGAGGTTTACATGTAATACAATTCTATTTCTATCCTAATTGTTATGGAAACAATATTCTATCTCTAAATGTTATGGATAAAGTTTTAAACAATTAAGAATTGTTTTGAAATTGAAATCTATAAGGCAGGTTCAATCCTAGGACTCATATGTAGCCTTATGTAGTGAAGAGAAAAGAAAGAAAAAGGAAAAGGAAATAGATTTTGAGAACTCATCTCTCAGTATTGCTCCTCTTCGATGACTTGTGAATTTCAGTTGGAGGCTTTTTCTCTTGAAGAAGCTATTTCGTAGTGATCTTGGGACAGATTATCGAAGAAAATTGAAAAACATTTCATGTATTCTTCTAGATTTTAATTAATTTTGATTAATCTACATGATGTGCAATTTCCTCTACGTTGTGTGTTATGTTTCCAACAGATTGGTCAATAAATCACATAATCCCCTATCCTTCGCCCCGCTGTACACCTAGTTTCCATGCTCCATCACCACCTACCCGCCTCACACACCCTCACCTACCCACTCCCCCTCCTCCATCTCTCCAATCTCCACACCTCCACCTCTCTCAAAGACATGGCAAAAGGCAAATGCATCTACTTTTTCCCTCATCTTTCTCAATTTAGTTATTTCTTTTTATTTTATATAACTAGTATAGTGCACGTGCTTTGCACGAGAGCATACTTGTTTTGTTTTATGTTTTTTAAAAAAAATTGTTCGCTGCAAAATAATGAAATGACATGTATAACAATCTAAATTTTGAACAATTACAATTTTGTTTAAATAAATAAATTGAAACTGTATATGAAGAATTATATGATTAATTATTATATTTTAGATAGTTGTTATAATTTATTCATAATTTATTAAAATAATTATAATATATTAAATAATTTCTTATTTTTTAAATATAATAATATTATACATAGCATAATAACAGCTCATGAATGCAATTGAATCTTGCAATATCAATTATCAACATGATCTTCCAAGATGGTCTCTCACATCTAATGGAGTTTACTCAATCAAATCTTTATATAATTTCCTTATCTCTAGAGGAATTACATCTCCTATTTATAAAGCTATTTGGAATTCCATCATACCAAGCAAGAATCAGTTTTTTAACTGGCTTTTATTCAATAATAAGCTGCACACAAAAGACATTCTTATAGTAAAGGGTTGGCAAGGTGATTATTTATGTTCATTCTGTGGTTTGGATACTGAATGTCGTGATCATTTATTCTTTTCCTGTCCAATATCCATGCAAGTTTGGGCACACTTTAAAGCTTATTTCTTACCTTTCCAATGGCCTGTGTCTTTCATGGATCTGTTACAAAATATTGAACAGTTAAGAGGAACTGAAGGAGATTTATGGCGTTTATTTTTCTCTGTTATATGTTGGAACATTTGGATTACAAGAAGCAGGTTTATCTTTGATCAAAGAAATTTCTCTTATAAAGCTATTATCAATCAAGCTATTTCTGTTATATATGAATGGATAGGTGCAGGAAGGAGTTCAATGTGCTAAGCATTTGTCAGCAAGACTGGACTCTCAACCAATCAGCAGGGCAAGTTGATTAACAGAGATCATACATGTTACAGACCCCTTTTTTGTTATTTTTGAAAACATGTATCTAGAATATTATAAGTTGTTATGTTTTTTGGTTTTTGTTGTTAGTTTATAGAATTTATATTTCAACTTAATATACGTATGGTTGGCTTTTGTTCTTTCTTATATTTATGTCAACGATGAGTGACGGCAAGGCACACTCCTCATCTTTATGGATCTTCGAAAGAAAAAAATTATACGTCCCTATTAAGTTGAATTATACCTTCTATCTACTAACACCTGGATACATTTCAAGTCCATCTTTTGTAACTAAAACTTTTATCTTCTTTATTTTAATGAATAGAGATCATCCCTTGTTTTTTTGTCAAAAAAAATTACATAGCATAATTATAGTACCATTAGTAACTACTTTTTAATTTCATAATTAGTTTATTATATATTAGTAAATAATTTACTGAATTGTGTATATTAAATTTCAGTATAACTTATTAATTTAAAAATACTATCAAAATCATTATACTATCAATATTATTATAATTACAATAAATACAAATTGTTTTTCATACTATTATCATACTTTTAAAAGGTTAATAAGATGAAAGGTAAAAGTATTATGTGAAGATAAATTATAAATTTTTAATTAAATAACACAATCAAATAATCAAATAATTGAAAAAGTGTAAAAATATATAATTAATAAGAGGTTATATATAATTAGTGAGTGATTGATTACAACTAATGACACATTTGAAAATTACCAAACTTAAAAGGGCAAAATTGAAAATCAAAAGTCCTCTTTTATATGTAATACTGATATAGATTTTTTCTTCCATTTTTGCAGAAGCTGTTAAGAGCTCCCCGACGTCGTACGAGGAGCCGCTGAACTGCTTATCCTCGCTGATCTCTCGACGGACTCGTGCTGATGGGTCAAATAAAGACGACCACTTTGATCTAGTGTTCGATTATTTGAAGGCAAGTTAACTCCTTTGCAAGATTTTCTGTCTAAAAATTTGATTTTGATATATGGGTCTTGTTTTGATTAGTAGATATTGGAGCTGGAAGAACCCATTTCGCAGTTAAATGTGATTCATGTTGCTGGCACTAAACCGAAGGTAGAATACTTTGAATTTGTGTTTCTTACCTTTTTTTTTGGAGTTTGAGATGATTGTTGTTGTTGTAATTAGGGTTCTACTTGCACGTTTACGGAGTTGATTTTGAGAAATTGCGAGTTTCGGACTGGTTTGTTCACTTCTCCACACTTGGTTGATGTTAGGGAGAGGTTTAGAAAAGATGGGTAATGATTCATAATTTTCACTCATATTTATGAAATTTTTGTTGATTGCTGTGCTAAAGAAATTGTATTAAAGGCATAATTTGTGCACAGTGGAGTTTATTTATTTTTTGTGAACTTTGAGATTGGAAATTTCTGAGGAGAAGTTTTCGTCAAACTTTTGGTGGTGTTGGGATAGATTGCAGGTAACATGCATATAGTTGGTGCATTGTGTACTTTTATTCTTGACATCGATCTATATGTCTCGTAATCTTGTTGAATTGGTGGAGTTTGAGTCTATTTCTTTGATTTTTGCAGGAGAAAACCAATGATGACGTACTGATGTCCACTTATTTCCGTTTCCTTGCATTGCTTGGATTTAAGATATTCTCCACTAAACAGGTAAAAGGTGTTTGCCTGTTAATTATGTCAATATCTTATCAAGCCCTCGAAGATCAAGAATAAGATACTTAATGGTGTTGTTTTCTTCATGGAGCAGGTGGATGTTGCTATCTTGGAGGTTGGTCTTGGAGGAAAACTTGATGCAACTAATGTGGTAAACATTCTATACTCCATGGTGTTTCTACAAGAAATATTGAAGTTTATGATTTAGTTCAAGTTTATTAAAGCCAATCTTAACTTACTTTGAAATGCATCTGAAAACTTAGCAGTAACTGAATCTGTTATATAGGTCATGTATACAGAATTATTTTATTTTCTTGCAATGATCTTATCCATTTTGCAGATGAAGGCACCTGTTGTTTGTGGAATATCCTCCCTCGGGCATGACCATACGGAGATACTGGGTCAGTCATCTTTTAGACTGATTCTATTGATAATTCATAGATAGATAGTAGATAAACATACACGCAGACGTGTGATACATATATACATGGTGTCCGATTGAAAATGGTGTCCTTGAGAAAGATTTCGACTCAGCACGTGTAAAGAATAATTAATCAGCCACCTTACTTTCCTTTTGTATCTTTCTCTCTGTATAGGAAGTATATAATTACTTTCCTTTTATCTTTCTCTTTGTATAGGAAGTATATAATTACTTTCCTTGTATAGCTGATATGGTTTAGGTATCTTATTGTAGTTTTCTACTTTCCTTGTACATTTGTATTCTTGGGTTATTAATACCCACTTCATATCAATACAAAATAAGTCTTCCAGCCTTTACATGGTATCAGAGCAAAAACACTCTCACTAGTTTTCGATCCAATTTTTTTCCTCCTTTCTCGAAATTCGAACCCCTCTCCAATGGCTCCTATCACCGCCACCACCGAAGTTGTGCAGCTTAATGCGCCGACCCACTTTCCTATCAAGCTTACCTCCAACAATTTTCTTGTCTGGAGATGTCAGATTCAGTCAACCCTCATCGTTCTCGATTTACTCGGGTTCATCGATGGATCCACGGTTGCACCATCTCCTTTTTCCGATCTGGCCAACAAGGTTGAAAACCCAGTCTATACGATCTGGTACAGACAAGATCAAATTCTTGTCAGCGCACTCCTCGGTAGCTGCTCCGAGACGATTCAGCCACTTATTGCAAGTGCAGTCACTGCCGTCGACGCATGGACTCGGCTTAACAACAGCTTTGCCAATACCTCTCGTGGACGTATTGTTTCTCTCAAAACCCAGCTGTCAAAATTTCCCCAAGGTACTCAATCTGTCTCTACCTATCTTGCTGCCATGAACAAGATTGCTGAGGATCTTGCCCTTGCCAATAACCCGGTTCTTGTTGAAGACCTCATTTGTCATGTGCTATCCCAACTTCGGGATGAGTTTGCACCCACTGTTGCCGCTCTCCGTGTGCGAGAGACCCCTCTTACATATGCTGAGTTAGAGGATATTTTAACTGATTGTGAACGGACCCTGCAAGAAACTATTGAGAACTCCGCTACCGTTCTTCCCACGGTTAACGCCACCTACCGAACTAGTGGAAATGGTTTCAGCAACAATTCTGGCGACAACCAGAATACTGGCTTCGGTGGTCAGTTTGGCTACGGCGGCCAGTCCGGCTACGACAGGAACGGTTCCTGAGGTGAGCGACGCAACAATGGCAGATTCTGTAAGTTCTGCCAATTCCAAGGCCATGATGTTCAGTTCTGTCGCAAGTTGGAGCGTTTCTTACGTGAGAATAATTACCGAGTTAGCGGTTCGGCACCAACCGTGAACACTGCGACGTCTACAAACCCGGGTCCTAGTCAATGGTTGTTTGATAGTGGAGCCTCTCACCATGCCACATCTGACTTGGCCTCTCTTCAGTTATTCACGGAATATGGAGGTCCTGATGAAGTACACTTGGGCGATGGCACCAACCTTCCTATATCTCATACTGGTAAGACAACTATCTCTACTTCTTCTCGTTCCTTGTCTTTATCCAACGTCCTCTGTGTTCCCCGTCTTCATAGTAACCTTGTTTCGGTTTCTCAACTATGTAAAACCAACTCTGTCTCTGTTGAGTTTTTTGATTCTTCGTTCCTTGTGAAGGATCTACTCACGGGGGCGCCTCTTCTTCGAGGACAAAATAATCATGGCGTTTACTACCTTTCGCGGTCAAACTCGGTTCCCCGCCTCCATGTCACCACGACTGGTTCTATCTCTGACTGGCATCACCGACTTGGCCATCCGTCCAACAAAGTTTTGCGCCAAATTTTTAGTCGTACTAGTTTAGTCCCTTCTAGTTTGTTTGGCCATCCGTCCAACAAAGTTTTGCGCCAAATTTTTAGTCGTACTAGTTTAGTCCCTTCTAGTTTGTTAGATCAGTTTCATTGCCTTTCGTGTAATATTAATAAAAGCCACAAGCTTCCATTCTCTGTAAACACATTAACTAGCTCTCATCCCTTAGAGCTTATTTATACAAATGTTTGGAGTACAACAAATCAATCTATTGATGGTTTTTAGTATTATGTTGTCTTTGTTGATTTTTTCACAAAATATATTTGGCTATATCCTATGCGCCAAAAATCTGAAGTCTTTACTATATTTCCTCAGTTTAAAAGACTGGTTGAAAAATACTTCAAACAGGATATTGTGTCAATTTTTTCTGACAACGGGGGTGAGTTCCGCAAGCTAATTCCCATCTTTAATGCTTGTGGAATCTCTCACTTCACCACTCCTCCTCACACCCCAGAGCACAATGGTACGGCTGAACGTCGTCATCGCCACATAGTTGAAACTGGCATGTCATTACTGCACACTGCCTCTCTTCCCATTCAATTTTGGTCTTATGCGTTTCAAACAGCCGTCTACCTTATCAACCGTCTTCCTACACCCATATTACGTCACTCGTCTCCTTATCAAACACTGTTTGGTCAGCCACCCCGTTACGAAAAACTCCAACCATTCGGGTGTTTATGCTTTCCTTGGCTACGCCCGTATAATTCCCAAAAACTTCAACCCAAATCTGCCTCATGTGTATTTCTTGGTTATTCTACATCTCAGTCCGCTTACAAGTGTCTTGACCCCGTCAGTATATTCTTTCCCGTCATAGTCAAATTCTTCTCCCGCAACATTTTTCGCCTCATCACTCTCGACTAGCCGACACACGCCGGCCACCCTCCTCCGTCACCTGCGGTTCACACCCCTCCTCCGTCGCCTGGACCGTTCGCCAACATTCCTTCGGTAGAACTCCCTGCTATTCCCACTGTCCATAACCCTCCTCTGTCCCCTGGACCGACGGTTCACCCCCCTCCTCCGTCACCTGGACCGTTAGTCCATATTCCTCCCTCAATAGAACTTCCTGTCCGACCAGCTCGTGACTGTCGTCCAAATCCCAAATACTTTAATCCTCACATGGTCAATCTTACCACCTCTCATCCCCTTCCGGTGTCCATTGAGCCCAGTACAGTTACTCAGGCCCTCCGTGATCCTCTCTGGTGTGCTGCAATGGATGCTGAAATGGAGGCCCTTCGGGCCAATCAGACTTGGGTCCTTGTACCTCGCTCTTCTGCTCCTACGGTTGGCTGCAAATGGGTGTTTCGGATCAAACGCCGCTCAGATGGTTCCATTGATCGCTATAAAGCCCGACTGGTGGCTAAGGGTTTCTCTCAAGAGTATGGGCGGGATTACTTTGAGACTTTTAGTCCGGTTATGAAACCGGTGACAGTCCGCATTGTGCTTACTCTGGCTCTGTCGAGTCGTTGGTCCATTCGCCAACTTGATGTCAACAACGCCTTTCTCAACGGCACATTGCATGAGGATGTGTATATGAACCAACCTCCAGGGTATGTTGACACGGCCTGTCCCACTTATGTTTGTAAGCTTCGCAAGGCCCTCTATGGTCTCAAGCAAGCTCCTCGCGCTTGGTATTTGGAGTTATCTCGTTTTCTGGTTGATTATGGCTTTCGGAAGTCTGTGGCTGACACATCTCTTTTTATCTACCGCTTAGGTGGCAATTTGATCTACTTCTTGGTCTATGTTGATGATATTTTATTAACTGGGAATAATACTATTTTTTTGGATGAGTTTGTCTCTCAGCTGTCTCATAGGTTCTCCCTCAAGGATCTCGGTTCGCTGAATCACTTTCTCGGCATCGAGGTCATTCCCACGCCTGGTGGGCTGTTCTTGTCTCAGCAACAGTATCTTTCTGATATTCTTTGTCGCCAACAAATGACAGGTGCCAAACCGGTCACCACACCTATGGCTCCGGGCAAATCTCTCACTCTTGAGGACGGCACGGCTACAGTTGACTCCACTGAGTTTCGCAGTGTCATTGGTGCTCTTCAGTATTTGGCCATCACTCGTCCGGATATCTCGTATGTCATTAATAAGTTGTCTCAGTTCATGCATGCTCCCACTGAAACTCACTGGCAAGCGGTCAAACGGTTATTGCGGTATCTAAAGGGTACTCTCTCTCATGGTTTGTGTTAGAAATTGGGGGTGGAAACAAACCTCCGCCGGCGACGAGGAGCTCCGACGAGCTCCAGGATGACGCAGGCGAGCTCCGGTTGTCACCGACGGCAGAGGAGCTCCGACGAGCTCGAGAAAGGCGGAGATGACGCAGGCGAAGTCGGCGAACGCAATCCTTCGGTGAACGCACACTTCGGCGAACGCAGAGTTGGGCGAACGCACCCTTCGAAGTCTGCGTTCGACCCCCCATTCGAGCTCTGCGTTTTTCTCTTCGACCTCTGCGTTCGCCCCCCTTTTGGCGTCCGCGGGCAGCTGGCGACAGGCTGTCGCCAGGCCATCCACTCGCCTATAAAACCCCCCCTCCAGCCTAGGGTTTTGCTGCTGAAGTTCTTCTCCTTCCCTCCTCCGATTTTTCTTCTTCTGGCGGCGGCGGCTGCCCTAAAATCGCAGAAGCGATTTTTACATTTCCCCAATCTTCAACAGCAGTAGTTGAGGGGATTTAAGAAGAGAGAGAAGAAAAGAAAGAGGGGTTTATATTGTGGGGTATTTATTCTCAAGTGAGAATTGAAAGGGTTCATACCCTTTGATTATTAACACTGTAGCTACAGTGTTTATTTGAGAAATCTTAGTTTTGAGATCTGCTCCTAAATTGTAATTTCTTGTTTGATTAAATAAAAAATTATCTGTGTGGCTCCCGAGGACGTAGGCAGTTGCCGAACCTCGTTAAATCTTGGTGTACTTTTTCTATACCGCGTTTCCGTTGCATTAGGGGTTTAGGCGTTAAATTCCTAACAACTGGTATCAGAGAGTGAAACAATCTAGAGAAAGTCAGATTCAAGTGGGAGCCATGGCCGCAGATGAAGGGTATGAGAAGCCATCAGCCGCGAACAAAGTTCATTTGATGCGACGGTTATTCAATCTGAAAATGGCGGAAGGCGCGTCAGTAGCACAACACCTCAATGAACTTAATACGGTTACAACCCAATTGAGTTCTGTTGAGATTGAGTTTGATGATGAAGTCCGGGCGTTGATACTTTTATCTTCCCTACCAGAGAGTTGGAACGCTACAGTCACAGCTATGAGTAGCTCGTCGGGAAAGAAAAAGTTGAAGTTCGACGACGTTCGTGATTTGGTTCTCAGTGAGGAGATCCGACGGCGAGAGACTGGTGAAGCTACAACCTCTTCAGTATTGCATACAGAGTCAAGAGGTAGAAATTCAACCAGAGGAAACGGACGAGGAAAATCAAACTACAGAGGTAGATCAAAGGACAGGAGGTCCAAATCAAGGAATCCAAGCAACAGCTCGAAGGCTATCGAGTGTTGGAATTGTGGAAAGACCGGGCATTATAAGAATCAGTGCAAGAGTGCACAGAAGGAGAAGGAGGCGAAGGCAGAGGTGAATGTCACCTCCACTTCAGGAGGAGACGACGCATTGATATGCTCTTTGGAGAGCAAGGAGGAATCTTGGGTGTTAGATTCAGGAGCGTCGTTCCACGCTACTTCTCAGAAAGAATTCTTCGAGAAGTATACCCCCGGAAATCTTGGATATGTATATCTTGGTGATGATCAACCGTGTGCTATAGTGGGCAAAGGCGTGGTGAAAATTAAGTTGAACGGGTCAGTATGGGAGCTGAAGGATGTCAGGCATATTCCCGACCTGAGAAAGAATTTAATATCCGTAGGCCAGTTGGCTGGCGAAGGATATACCACGACCTTCCATGGAGATGATTGGAAGATCTCAAAGGGCGCAATGACAATTACCGGAGGCAAGAAGACTGGTACCCTGTATATGAAAAGACTGGTACCCTATATATGACAGCAGGTGCACGTTGTTTGATCTCAGTTGCAGCAGGCAATGAGACTTCAAAGCTGTGGCACCAGAGACTCGGTCATATGAGTGAAAAGGGGATGAAAATCATGCACACAAAGGGAAAACTCCTAGGACTGCAGTCAGTGGAGATGGATATGTGTGAAGAATGTATACTTGGAAAGCAGAAGAGAGTCAGCTTTCAGACAAGTGGCAGAACCCCCAGGAAGCAGAAGCTAGAGCTCGTTCACTCAGATGTGTGGGGACCAACAACCACCGCGTCCATTGGTGGAAAACACTACTTCGTGACTTTTATCGATGATCACTCTCGGAAAGTATGGGTCTACTTTCTGAAGCATAAGTCAGAAGTATTTGAGGCTTTCAGGAGATGGAAAGCTATGGTCGAAAATGAGACCGGTCTGAGAATAAAGAAGCTCAGGACCCACAATGGCGGTGAGTATGAAGACACCGGATTCAAGAAGCTCTGCTATGAGCACGGGATCAGAATGGAGAGGACCGTGCCCGGCACGCCTCAGCAAAATGGTGTAGCTGAGCGAATAAACCGAACGTTGACGGAGAGAGCCAGAAGCATTCGAGTACAATCAGGCCTACCGAAGCAGTTCTGGGTAGAAGCGGTCAACACAGCAGCTTACTTGATCAACCGAGGTCCGTCGGTTCCATTGGAGCACAGAATACCAGAGGAGGTATGATGCGGAAAGGAGGTAAAAGTCTCACATCTAAAAGTTTTCGGTTGTGTAGCTTACGTGCATATTAGTGATCAAGGCAGGAATAAGCTTGATCCCAAGTCAAAGAAATGCACTTTCATCGGCTATGGTGAAGATGAATTCGGCTACCGCATTTGGGACAATAAAAACAAGAAGGTGATCAGGAGCAGAGATGTGATATTCAACGAGAAGGTGATGTACAAGGACATGCACAAGACAGATGACTCAGAGAGCGAGTCAATATTTGTAGATGCAGATGATGTCCCGAGTAACCTCTCGGAAGAACCCAATGCAGAGGGTCCTCAGCAAGAAGAGCCTGTTGGACAAGATGGTGCGCAGGAGCCCGACGTACCAGCTCCGATATTAAGAAGATCTTCTCGTCCTCCTGTACCCAACAGGAGATACATGAACTATCTGTTGTTGACAGATGGTGGGGAGCCTGAAAGCTTTGATGAAGCTTGTCAGTGTGGAGATGCGAGCAAGTGGGAGCTTGCCATGAAAGATGAGATGAAGTCCCTCATATCAAACCAGACGTGGGAACTAGCTGAGTTGCCCACGGGTAAGAAGGCACTCCACAACAAATGGGTGTACCGGGTGAAAAAGGAGCAAGATGGTTCCAGAAGATATAAGGCCCGGCTAGTTGTCAAAGGTTTCCAGCAGAAGGAAGGAATTGACTACACCGATATTTTCGCTCCCGTGGTGAAGCTAAATACTATCAGGACCGTGATGAGTATTGTAGCAATTGAAGATCTTCATCTCGAGCAGTTAGACGTGAAGACGGCGTTTCTTCACGGAGATCTAGAAGAGGAGATATACATGCACCAGCCAGAAGGTTTCTCAGAAGAAAAGAAGAAGAACCTGGTGTGCAGACTCAAGAAGAGCTTGTATGGCCTGAAACAAGCCCCAAGACAGTGGTACAAGAAGTTTGACGGCTTCATGCACAAGGAAGGTTTCCAGAAGTGCAACGCCGACCACTGTTACTACTTCAAAAGATATCAGTCCAGCTATATCATCCTACTGCTGTATGTTGATGATATGTTGGTCGCAGGAGCAGATATGGAGGATATCAGAAGTTTGAAGCAGCAGCTGTCAAAGGAGTTTGACATGAAGGACTTGGGTCCAGCGAAGAAGATCCTTGGAATGCAAATCACGAGAGATAAGAAGAGAGGTCTCTTGCAGTTATCTCAGACGGAGTACATCAACCGTGTTTTGCAGAGATTCAACATGGGCGACGCCAAGCCTGTGAGCACACATTTGGCCAACCATTTTCGTCTATCGAAGGATCAGTCTCCTCAGTCAGAAGAAGAGAAAGAGAGTATGGCTCAGGTTCCTTACGCCTCAGCTATCGGAAGTTTGATGTACGCAATGGTCTGTACGAGACCAGACATTGGCCATGCAGTGGGAGTGGTCAGCCGGTTTATGTCGAATCCAGGAAAAGCTCATTGGGAAGCGGTCAAGTGGATTCTGAGATATCTACGAGGCACCACACAGAAGTGTTTGCACTTTGGTAAGGGAGAGGTAGAAGTGCAAGGGTACGTAGATGCAGACTTCGGCGGCGAAGTTGATCACCGAAGAAGCACCACCGGCTATGTATTCACCGTTGGAACTACAGCTGTCAGTTGGATGTCACAGGTACAGAAGATCGTTACCCTATCCACTACAGAAGCTGAGTATGTTGCAGTGACTGAAGCCAGTAAAGAGATGATATGGCTTCAGGGTTTGTTGACAGAGCTGGGATTCAAACAGGAGAAGAATGTTTTGCACAGTGATAGCCAGAGTGCGATACACTTGGCGAAGAATTCAGCATTTCATTCTAGAACGAAGCATATTGCGCTTCGGTACCACTTCATCAGATCCCTGTTGGAAGATGACGTGTTGAAACTGGAAAAGATTCCAGGAAGTAAGAATCCAGCAGACATGTTAACAAAGACGGTGACAGTTCAGAAACTGGAGTTGTGCGCAACTTCAGTTGGCCTTCATGCATAGATGATGAGGGCGGAGCCACACAGGAGAGGAGCTTGATGAGATAGCCTGATTGACGGCGGTTTGATCTCCAAGTGGGAGATTGTTAGAAAGGGGTGTAGATCAAACCTCAATTCCGGCGAGGAGCTCCGGCGAAGCTCCGACGAGCTTGAGTCGAAGTCTGCGTTCGACCCCCCATTCGAGCTCTGCGTTTTTCTCTTCGACCTCTGCGTTCGCCCCCCTTTTGGCGTCCGCGGGCAGCTGGCGACAGGCTGTCGCCAGGCCATCCACTCGCCTATAAAACCCCCCCCTCCAGCCTAGGGTTTTGCTGCTGAAGTTCTTCTCCTTCCCTCCTCCGATTTTTCTTCTTCTGGCGGCGGCGGCTGCCCTAAAATCGCAGAAGCGATTTTTACATTTCCCCAATCTTCAACAGCAGTAGTTGAGGGGATTTAAGAAGAGAGAGAAGAAAAGAAAGAGGGGTTTATATTGTGGGGTATTTATTCTCAAGTGAGAATTGAAAGGGTTCATACCCTTTGATTATTAACACTGTAGCTACAGTGTTTATTTGAGAAATCTCAGTTTTGAGATCCGCTCCTAAATTGTAATTTCTTGTTTGATTAAATAAGAAATTATCTGTGTGGCTCCCGAGGACGTAGGCAGTTGCCGAACCTCGTTAAATCTTGGTGTACTGTTCTCTATACCGCGTTTCCGTTGCATTAGGGGATTTAGGCGTTAAATTCCCAACAGTTTGTTCCTACACTATGGTGCTCCGTTTACTCTCACAGCCTTTTCTGACTCTGACTGGGGTGGTCTCTCGGATGGGGGGAGATCTACAACTGCCTATGTGATTTATTTTGGTCCCAATGTTATTTCTTGGAAGTCTGCTCGTCAGAAAACTGTATCTAGGTCCTCTACAGAAGCTGAATATCGAGCCCTTGCTCATGCCGCTGCAGAAGTTCTATGGATTCAGAACTTATTACGGGAGCTTGGTGTTGTCCTCAAACAGCCTCCCTCATTGTTTTGTGATAACTTAGGTGCTACCTTCGTTGCCAAAAATCCTGTTTTTCACTCACGTATGAAGCATCTTGCGCTGGATTATTTCTTTGTTCGTGAGCTTGTCGCTACGCAACGGCTTTGTGTCAAGCATATTTCTGGCAGTGATCAAGTTGCTGACACTCTTACTAAACCATTGGGTCAACGACTCTTTCTTCGGTTCAGATCCAAGATTGGAGTCACTGATGGTTCCTCCATCTTGCGGGGGCGTGTAAAGAATAATTAATCAGCCACCTTACTTTCCTTTTGTATTTTTCTCTCTGTATAGGAAGTATATAATTACTTTCCTTTTATCTTTCTCTTTGTATAGGAAGTATATAATTACTTTCCTTGTATAGCTGATATGGTTTAGGTATCTTATTGTAGTTTTCTACTTTCCTTGTACATTTGTATTCTTGGGTTATTAATACCCACTTCATATCAATACAAAATAAGTCTTCCAGCCTTTACTGTCATTATCCACAGTCAATACATCGGGTCATCACTCAAATTGTTTCTATTGATAATTCATAGATAGATGTACATACACATGCATACATATGCTCAATGCACGCATACACATATAAATGATGTCCAGTTAAAAACAGTGCCATTGAGAAGGGTTTCAACTGAGCATGGTATCATTATCCACAGGAAATACATTGGGACATATTGCTGGAGAGAAAGCTGGCATCTTCAAGGTTTTGACCCTTTTAACTTCATTTTTGCAGAAAACTATCCAACTCTCGATGCTAAAAAAATTGTTTTGTGTTGTGTTGTTGCTTAAAATAGCAAGAAATTTCTACATATACTGTGCCTCAGACGGCAGAAGCAATGTCCGTCCTCAAAGATAAAGCTTCCAAACTTAGATGTAAGTTTGCATTTAAGTTTACAAACACCAAAAATATCTATCCGAACATTAATTAACAATATCTGCTCCATTTTGTTACAGATTCCCCTTCAAGTTGTCTCACCTTTAGATAGAGAAATACTTAAGGGTCAGCAACTTGGACTTCATGACAAACATCAATATCTAAATGCAAGTCTTGCAATTGCCCTATCTAGAAGTTGGCTTCAAAGAACTGGGCATGAGAAAATATTTTGCTCAATGATACTGTGAGTAATATTTCTCGCTTTTAGTTTGGGTTCCATCAAATTTGATTTTTGATTTTTTTTTTCATTTGACATAAATTACATGAATAGCAGAATACTCTACCAGAACAATATGTCTAAGGGCTCACATTAGCCAATTTGCCAGGACGAGCACAAATTTTCCCTGACCCAAATTTTGAACCCTTAGTTTTCTCTTTGGACAGGGTACATAACCCAGAAAGCTTGGAAGTTTGTGGGAAATGGTTCTCTAATGTTATCGGAGAAGAAACTCAATCAGATGAAAGTTGCAAATCTGAGCAGGCAAGGCCTCTCTTTTAGATTTTTTAAGGGTAAATTTCACTCTATACCTCCCCCCCCCCCCCCCCAAAAAAAAAAAAAAAAAAAAAAAAAAGAAGAAACCAAAAAAAAAACTAAAAGCGAAAAAAAACAACTCATTTATTAGCACTTAGCTTGCCTCAAATTCATGAGGGAGAGGGTTTTACCTGCAATTTGTCTTTGTAAAAATACAAAATGCAGGGGTGCTACGTGCTAGTAAATGATTTTATTTTATTTATTTGTTTTTTAGGGCGGGGGGTTGGGGTGGGGGAGGGGTTAACACAACTGAATGTACAGATGAAGGGGGTTATGTGCAATTTACCCATTATTTTATATTATTCTTATGACGGGTTTAGTAATTTTCTTTCAAAGTATATTGCAGATACTTCTATTCAATTGCATGTCAGTTAGAGAACCTCAACTTTTGCTTCCACCCCTAGTAAGTGCTTGTGCTCATCATGGTAAGTTTCATGAATATCACAATTGTTCTTCTATATACTATACACTAGCATGCACCATATGCAAAGCATGACCCCCTATTTTTTTAAGCACTGCATTTTGAACTTGCCTCCCTCTTAAGTTTTAATATATTTGATTTAATTATTGTATGCTTAAAATTAGAATCACATCTACTCCTTCGTACTTAAAGAATGATCCAAATTTTAATACATTTGATTTAAAAATCATATCTACCTCTATGCTTAAAAAAAGGATCCAAGTCTTAATACATTTGATATGCTTTACTGTTTAAGGTACAGTAAAATGCTGTAGCATGAATAGTAACTTTAAGTATGGAAGAGAGGATTTGATTTAATGTTAATGCTATAGTAAATGTTGTAGCATAAACAGTGACTTTGAGTGCGGAGGGCCAGATTTTTATTGTTCATGGTATAGCATTTACTGTAGTATGAACAATAATTTTTTGAATTCTCCTTTGAGGAGTAGATAAGTAGGATTGGCTTGATTTAGTGCACGTTTGGGTTATGTGGATTCTGATTTAATTTTGCATTTCTGACTATTACACTTGTCATAATTAGTATCATTAGCTATCATTTATTACTTACTCCCTACTATATTGTATACTACAGGTCGCCATATATTGACTGCATGTTATAGTGTGATCATACCTATATTCCCTAGACAGAGTTTTGGTTTTCTGACTATTACGCTTGTTTTGTAATTAGCAAGGTCATTAACACTTAAACACGAGAAGATTAGAACTATAGCTTATCTTGTTAAATGTGTATCGATATTTTTATAGCAAAGACCATAGATTAAGTTGCAAGATACTATTTGATACGCTCACATTTGTAATTAAATGTATTCAAAGTACGATATATTATCATGTGACCAGAGATTCTTTGATTTGCGTTCATCCAAATGTGACACTGAGTTCAGAAAGTAATTTTAGTTATGCGTCGGTTGTGCTGTACAACACAAATTTAAGTTTTAACTGATTTTTTGTTTGTTAGAAGTAATAAATGATCTATGCATCTTATCTCTGTATATTCATGATTATTTACTATTTTGATTGACTTCAAATATGATTATACATTTCAGGGATTCATTTCACAAAAGCTCTCTTTGTACCAAATCAGTCTGTGCATAATAAGGTCAATACACATGCAACGACACAAAATGATCAACAAGTTGATGTTTCATGGCAACTGACACTTCAAAAAGTTTGGGAAAACCTTATTCATGGGAACAAAGGTATACTTGAACATAATGTTTTCTTCTTCACCATTTTAAGTGTTTTTTTTATCTTTAGCACTATTACTATTTATGGTCATAATTAGGACTTGACAATGACGAGATCAAAAATCACAAAGAGCCAAATGCTACGAAGGTTGATGAGAGCAGTTCAGTATTTCCTTCGCTTCCTTCAGCTATCAAGTGGCTCAGGGAAAATGCTCGACAAAATAAATCGATTCGTTTTCAGGTACATATTAGCGCTGAAATTGCAGAAATAATTTTTTTTTCCACTTTATTTGAATTACTGATACTGCTAACCTGTGCATGCTAAATTTAAAATTTAAAAAGAAAAGAGAGATATAAATGTGCTGTTTTTTATTTTATTTTTTCCCTTATTTTGTTGAGGAATGTTATATCGGCCTTATATGTATTATGTAAATATGCAAGTAGGAAGTTTATGGTATGTTATTTATCCTCGACATTGTTTATTTATAGTATGTTATCTTCTCCATTTCAGGTCCTGGTCACTGGTTATTTACACTTATTAGTAGGAGATGTTTTGAAATTGCTCAAGAAGTGAAATATCCTCGGATCGATAAACTTTCACTAAGGCACTTTTGAGCTCACATCGGATCAAATTCTTTCTATTTTTCATCGAAGCCCATGGTAAAACTTTTTGGGGTCCTATACGTTGTAATAATAGCTCATAAGGTCATCCTTAATGTTTGACACGGGCTGTCAAATTAAATTGATTTTGCAGCCTAATATGTTGTCGCGTCAGTTTTAAGCTTAATTATTAGTCGATATGTTGTACGTGACAATCTCTTTTTTTTTAATGGAATAATATGAACATATTGTTTTCTTATTTGCTAGTTAATTTGTGATCATATCTATGACCGTGTTGTGAACGTGACATTAGAGAGTGATAGATGGGTCAAATAAATTAACAAATTATTTTATTGGACAAATTTTCAAGACAGACTTCTTTGCCAAAAAATTCCAAAAACTGACTTGTTTCAAACTTAATTTCAAAAACCGACCCAGTTGGGCTGAAACTGGGTCGGTTTTTGAAAAAAAAAAGTTCTCAAACTTCATTGGAGTTGAAGTTCCGTGAAGTTTTGTTACGTAACAAAACTTCACGGGACTTCAACTCCCGTGAAGTTTGAGAACTTTTTTTTTTAAAAACCGACTCAGTTTCAGCCCAACTGGATCGGTATTTGAAATTAAGTTTGAAACAGGTTTTTTTTAGATTAAGATTCAAAACAGGTTGGTTTTGAAAATTTATCCTTATTTTATTGCTACTTTGTTTGAATGGAGGACGCGTTAATTACAAAAGCTTTTCTCCAACTTGTAGGCGGTGAAAATGAAGGAGAACAGAAGATGACATCCCTAGTCATTTTCTCACTTAAAACATGTACACCGTCACTTAAAATTTTTTTTTTTCTTTTCTTCAGTTCAAACCTAACCAATGAAGATAATGCTCAGCAAATATCTCATTTTTAATGCACCCTGATGGATTAGTTAAAGAATCAAGTTGGAGATGGAGAATTTTTTATGAGGTTATGATTGCCAACAAAGATGCTGCAT
>NC_033801.1:130688166-130716794 GCF_001876935.1 Asparagus officinalis | reverse complement strand
ACACCAAACAGGGCACGCTTTTTTCAACGTATATCAATATTATTTCTGAGGTAAACAAGTTATATCATTTAATATATATATGATCAATTCGCAAAACATCAATGTTTTTTATATAGAACCCTCGCTGAGGGTAGAGAAATTCTTTGAGGGAACGGAAGGACATTTTCCCATCCCAATTGTAATCATGAGGGTAATTTTATTATAAAGATTTTTTTCCCTTCCTCTACTTTTTCTTTTCTTATTTCCAGAACATTTCTAAATCGCGGCGTGGGAAAAGGATTTTAAAACTTACATGACTAGTATTTTAATTTTCTAAGTTCAAACTTGTTTTCATGATTCGGAATATTTTAGAAGTAAAGAAAAGAAAATAAAAGAAGGAAAAGAACCGCCTCTCTTGCAAAATTACAACAACATATATATATATTATTATAGATGCTATGAGAGATGTTTTAAAAAAAAGCATAAGATATATATGTCAATGTATTTCATAACAATTGAAAATTTGAATATGATCAGTTCTAAGAGTGCCTTTTTATTATGAATGGTAGAGGTTTTTGAAACAACTCCTTATAATTTTTTTCGTTATTAGGAAAAAGTATTATCTATGTTGCATTTAGTTGATACATTTAATAAAGAAAATTCAACCTTCTCATGCTCCGATAACTTCACTCTCAGGTCTCAAATTTATAAGTATATTACATCATTACATTTTAAAAAACTATATTTTAGAAACATTGGTGTATTTTTGAGCAAATTGAAACTCTAAGATGTAAAAATTGTAAAAGATGAAATCTTAGGGTATTTGAATGCAATTATCCTTTTTAATAAAAATTTTGGAATAAATAGGTTTAAGATCTATTGTCATTTTTGCAACCTGGTGATTCTTCATTGACTGACAATTGATTTTAAAGAGGATTAACAAACAAACTTTTTGGAAGGAAATAAAAAACATGGAGTCGTGACACACGTGTTTCTTCACTGAAACATGACTGATCTTTTTTGGAGGATAATGACAAATTTTTAATTAAAAGAAGAAATGGGAAGTGCAACCACGTGTTTAAATTAAAACAGTGAAACAAGCCCAATTTGTGAATTTACTTGGTATGTAAGAATTACTATCTGAAAATGGTATTGATCTTTATTATCCATAATAAACTTTTTGAGGTAATTCCTTAACAACACTTCGATAGTATCTCACCTCTTTTATAACCTGACTATTCGTGATTCGTGAACACCGTAAAAAGCACGACATGTCTTTTTTTTTTTACTACAGTAATCCTGATTTTTAAACACTATACTATTTTTTAAAAAATTTGGGTTGCTACAGCTCGCCGTTGCTACATATTTTTTAAAATGCTACAGTATTCTCGTGTGCTACAATGTTTTTTAAAAATTGTTATAGTTTTTAATTTTCTATTTACTACAGTAAAAATAGTACAGTAAATACCATTATAATATTTACTGTGGTATGAATAGTGAACCTTTAGCTCAGCCGGAGTAGATGCTTTACACACTTTAATCCTTATCCATTAACATGGCCACTATCTTCACCAATACATGTACACCCTCATCAACTCTTCTCTCACTGACGACAAACAAACCCGCGGGCCCCTCGAAAACGCTGAATCAGACTAGAGTCCAATCTCTTTATATACTTCATCTCAAAAAACGAAAACAGAAAATAAAAATAAAAATTAGAAGAATAGAAACGTACTGAATCTCATTTCTCGATTTCTTATCGTACATTAGAAGATTCTCCCAAAAAAGAAAAAGGAAAAAAAATCCTTAAAAAAATCCTTCATCTTCTTCCTCCTCCTCTAAAGTTTGCCCTAAAATTTCTAGGGTTTCGGCGATGGCGAGCGCTCGAGTGGTCGGAGATTACATGTTTGGGCGTCAGATCGGGTCGGGTTCGTTCTCGGTGGTGTGGCTGCTCGCGAGGCACCGGATCTTAGGGTTCGAAGTCGCGGTGAAGGAGATCGTGATGGAGAAATTGGGCAGGAAGCTGCAGGAGAGCTTGCTGTCGGAGATCGTGATCTTGAAGAAGATCAAGCATCCCAATATTATAGCTCTCCATGACATAATTGAGGTCGATTTTGTTCTTTCTTCTTTCAATTTGGTTTTATTTTTGGTTGATCTAGTAGGTTAGCGTAGTTTGGAACTGAGTGCGTTGTTGAATTTTGTGGAAAAGGTGGAATTTTGAATACCTGGACTGCTACTGTCTCTGTAGAGGTTAGAATGCAGTTTTTTGCAGAAAATTTCAGCTGATGAGCAAAGAGGAAGATTATGGGAACTGTGAAGAGTGACAACCAAGTTACCAAAAGTTGGATTTTTAACACTTGAAGCTCATTAACAGTTGGCATTTGGAAGAATTTATTAGGAAAGTTTCTGTTTAAGGATGTACTTTAGGATGAAGCAGGGGAGATAATAGTATATGGTGTATGTCTTAATTTCTCAGCCTGACAATGATATGAGTCTATATAGCCCGTTCATATGATTCGCTTTTATCAAATCGCCTAGCCATGAAACACTCTCACTGGTCAGTAGGAATGGGTATATGTGTGATCCACCTTCTGGCAATATGAGTGCACCGAGGCCGACAGTGCTTGTTGAATAATGCTACGCGACGGGGGATACAAAGGATCTAACTGAAACACTTGAAAGAAAAGAGAAGAGTGTCCGGTATAACTAGATTTGTTGGATTGCCTAGTAGGTAACGACAATTCCACATACATGCATGGATAGGTGGACTTCAGCTTTCATCGAAAGCGACAGAAATTGGTGCGGTTAGAAGTACGTGCTTTTAATACCGTTGTGGTTGTGACAGCTATTTTTCCACATTATGGTAGTGCACCTACTGTATGGATACTTTTACTGATCCAGGGTTTCTCCTAGATTGTTAGACCACATTTAACCCATGACCTACCAAGATAATTTCCGCAGAAGTTAGACGTTCTTACGAAACGACTACAATTCTTATATGAACAAACGAAGGGATTCTTTTCAACTTAATTCTCAATGGACAAATTTCTTTTTGGATGTGGCCGTGAACCATTGACTACCATTGTGAACCATTGTCATATATATGGAAGAATGGGACAAATAGGTTTGTTTTAATACAGAAGGAGATCCACAGTTATGTGTGCTTTCATATCCATAGACTACCATACAGAGTGAATAATAAGCTTCTGAATCACTATCATGAGTCTGAGAAACGTGTATAGCCACTACATATGAACTTTTCTATCGTTATCCAATGGTTCTAAAGTTCCAATAGGGACAGGTACTGGGGTGAAAATAGTAAAGCAAGCTAACAAAATTGTACGAGTTAAATTTTGTGGTAACGTGTCCATGCAAGAGAGGATTATAGGGGAATCCTAGTAAGTAGCAATGGCTTTGCCTTGAAGATCGATGCAGTATCTTGATCAATGCAAACAATGCTTTCATTAATAACTGTTCTTGTTAGGTTTTTCTTACCATTGCTTTATTCATATATTTGTCATGTCTTGATGTAGGCACCTGGGCGAATATATCTTGTATTAGAGTACTGCAGAGGTGGTGACCTGTCAATGTACATTCAAAGACATGGAAGTGTTCCTGAGGCAACAGCAAAGCATTTTATGCAACAATTAGGTACAAGTAGATTATTCTTTTGAAACATCTAAAAGAAATCTTCTATTGGCATGCTTTTTAAATCTGAATTTTCAAGGAGAATGTGCTTTTTGTTTATCGTTGTAAATTTATCATTTTGTTACAGCTGCTGGTTTGCAGGTTCTCCGGGAAAATAATCTGATTCATCGGGACCTCAAGCCACAGGTTTGTTTCAGCAGTTTTATAGTTAGGATTTTTGACAGAAATAGTTAGCCTATCTATCTAATCTCTTTAGGCGCTTCCTTTGCTTCTTGAGCTTGTAAGTAAACATTGTAGTATTTTTTGACCCCCCATATATGCATCTTTTTGGACCCTGTATACTCTTCATCACCCTCTTTTGTTTATTTTTTTTTTTCATTTTTGGTAATAGCTTTTAGGATTCCTTTTCTACATCTTACCATTCTGCTTCGTATTGATCTCGACGAGAATCAAAGGTAAAAAAATGAAGAGAGAAACGTGAGACTGGTAAAGACAGCTAAATCGGAAATGTAAAACATGACTAAAGAACAATAATTATATGCATAATGTTTTTATCATAATTGTCAATGATGGAAAATTGGCTTCCTGTTGTGACTGCTATTAGAATCAGCAGATATAACGACCTATGAGAAGCATGTAGGTAATGATGGATTGCTCCAATAATTTCCATGACCTTCAAAGTCAAAACCCGGGCCTAATTAATATTTTTCTAGGTTAGCAGTAGCAGCTTAAATCTTATTTCCCGATGCCTCTTTACTTTCTATTATTTTGATTCTATGGCCATCTCACACTCACATACCTTCAAGATTCTCTAATCCATAGTGGATGGGTTTAATTTTATAAACTTAGAATCAGATTTTGTTGACATTGACTTTGAGATGAAAGACTTATTCAGAACCTTACTATTATGTCTCCAGAATCTTCTTCTCTCAACCTATGATGAGAATTCTGTTCTGAAGATTGCAGACTTTGGCTTTGCAAGGTAAGTTTCAGACTCACGTTTTCTTATCCATTTGTTTGCCATAGATCTTTTGAATAGTTCACTTTTGAAGTTATTCATTTTCTGAATAGTTCACTTTTTTCCTCGTGTTAAATAATGATGCATCCATGCATGGTTACATAAGTTAGTTTATCAGTTAGAATGTGCAAATATTTATTGCTTGCAAAAGAGTTTATATCCTCAGCTCATGATCAATCCACCAACTGGTACACTTTTTGAAACTCTGAGCAAGGGAAAAATATGTTTGTGTGTTTCTTTTTGCCTAAATTAGCGTATGGATCTTTTGAAGAAATTCCATTTTGAAATTTTTTTAAGTATTTACACTTTGATTCTTCAACTGGCAGGTCTCTTCAACCACGTGGTCTAGCTGAAACACTATGTGGTTCCCCATTATACATGGCTCCTGAAATAATGCAACTTCAGAAATATGATGCAAAGGTGATCATGATTTAGCACATAAGAAGTTATTATCAGGATAATTCTTTTTTTTTTGTGACTTACACTGAAATAACAGGCAGATCTCTGGAGTGTTGGTGCCATTTTATATCAACTAGTGACAGGAAGAACACCGTTTAGTGGAATGAACCAAATTCAGGTTTGATTGTTTGCTTCAACAATTTTTTACCATACAAACTCTGTTGTGTTTTGCCTAATTTTGCCTAATGACTGTATCTGTTTCTTCAAACAGTTGCTGCAAAATATAATAAAGTCAAATGAGCTACGTTTTCCTCCTGATAATAATCTAAGTTTTGATTGCATTGATTTGTGCCAGAAGTTACTTCGGCGCAATCCAGGTATGTGTTTCTCAGCTGTTTTTGAAATAAGGACGTTATTATTTCTGTTTGGTGCAATTATTTTGTTTTTATCGCGTGAATCATTTCCATAACTTGCTAACTATCTGCACACTAGCGTCTATAATTTAAGTATTAGCATCTAATTTTTCTTTAACCCTGTAACATCTAATTTTATTGCATGCTTTTAGTGGAACGATTAACATTCGAGGAGTTCTTCAACCACCAATTTCTTTCACAACAACCACCAGAGGAATCATTAAGGTGAGGGCCCTATATTGGATAGTAACTGATTTCAGACTACGGCCTTGTTGCCATACCTATTAAGTATACAATGATATGCTCTTATTTGCACATCTAGCCGAACATCATCAGACATGAGAGATGTGTTTCCATCAGTTGAAAGCAGTCCTGCAAGGCCTTCAGTGGAGAGTTCACAGGAAGACTGCCTCCCATTCATTTTGGATGATGAATCCATTGGACAAGATGGAAACCAATCTGTGCTGAAGACCAGGGGTTCTGTAAGGCCCACTTATGGATTCTCTGTTGACAGCAAAGTGGATAAAAGCCCTGTTAGCAGCCAGTCAAACAATGTAGGTGTTGCTTCCAGATTTAGCAGCTCCCTCAAGAAAATGGAAAATACCAATTTTGGACAAGACACTCATATATCACAGGATAGAAATGTGAAAGAGACCACTGCATCTAGGAAAGGTGCCATTATCTTACTGTTTTGATACATGTTTCTACTTTTTTGGATAGTGATTGCACTGATCTGTTTCTTTATTTTCATATGCATAGATTTTTCAATTGTAGATTCTTTGGAGTTTGTTGATCAGGAGTATGTACTTGTTCCTGGACCACCGTTGGAGATGTCATCTTCTTCAGTTAGTGCCTTGCCACCACGTAATTCACCAGGCAAATTAGATGGTTCACCAATTGTACCCCGAAAAATGAGTTCTTTAAGTGCACCAGTGCCAATAAGTGGTGCAGCAATTAGCGATAGGCTTGCTATTGGAAGCCTAGATAATCGGAGTTCTCCAGCATCTGGGACCTCACAAGGATCCATGGATACTGGCGATACTATTGAACAACCATCAGCCCACTGCATGACAAGGATCAGATCATTGCAGCAGTCTGCTTTTGTCATAACTGAGCTGATGAGGGAAGAGGTAAACCTGTTAATGGAATGAATAACAGATTTATACCCTCAAAATCTTCAATTGTTATCTTCAGTTAGA
Source organism: Asparagus officinalis (assembly GCF_001876935.1). Taxonomy (NCBI): domain Eukaryota; kingdom Viridiplantae; phylum Streptophyta; class Magnoliopsida; order Asparagales; family Asparagaceae; genus Asparagus; species Asparagus officinalis. The sequence goes on along the minus strand of NC_033801.1, from coordinate 130,710,138 downwards.
CGCTTTCCTGTGTAGTTAATATTAGACTTGAAAATTGGTATTTTTAGTCGTCTATAAATATTTTCTTGTTATGAGATATTGCATGTTACTGGAAATTTACAGTACATGATTCGTTATTACTTTCTGCAGCTAAGTTTGTTGCTCTGTAAAATGTTTAAAGGTAGCAAATGGGAGGAGATTGGAGGCATTTTCAATTCAGCTAGTAATTCTTGCAATATGGAAGCAAGCATTGCACATTTGCCATGCTCATGCTGCATCGGCCATAGAAGGCAGTCCATCTCACAAAGCCATCCCTAGTAGCAGAGGATCTTACAGCAGCAGTGATTCACCACTACCAGATGCTCTTTGCTCACAAATCGAAAAAGATTTTCTTGTTGAGGTTGAGCATGCTGAAGAACTCGCTAGAGATATGGGACAAGTTGAAGGTAGGGATCAAATCATCTAGAGAATTCCATGTCTTAAGTCTGAACCATCAATAATCACAGTAATTGTTAAACAAGTTATTCACTTGTTACATGCAGAAACTATGGAGATGCCTGACGCAATTGAGATAATATTCCAATCTGCACTCACATTAGGTCGACATGGTGCTGTAAGTAATACAACTCTGGTTACCTCTCATTCCAGGAACATTTTTTGTTAGGCTTAAGTGCAAATACACCCTAAACTATTTGATTAGCACTTACGCCACAGTATTTACCAGGTAGGTTCAGATGTCACTAGGATTCACGTGACAATAAATTGCTTTCTGCATTCAGATCAACTTAAAAATGACTAGATTGCACTCTAGATCGAGGGCAACGTTGTTTTAGTTTGAGAGTGTTAAGACTGTTGGTGCTTGTAAAATAGTTTTATGTTCATTGTGGACGGACGCTCTGTACTCTGCAGTTCTATTGTTGCGGATAGACCCTCGAGTGAATTTATTTTTACTCTTTTATCCTCAGATAAAGAGAATTATTCTTTGACAAAGACCTTCTGATGGTAAAAGAGTCAAAAAAACCACTCGGGGGGTAATTGGGCGGCGTACGGGGAGTCTATCCACAATTAACCCAACTTGAGGTGTAAGTGATTGTGACCCCATAGTACAGGGGGTGTATGTGCCGTTAAGCCTATTTGTTACTCTCTTTCTCATAGCATATTATTACACATGACAGAAGCAGAGAGTGGTTGTTTTCTCATTAAGAGCATTGTGGTTACATTTCCATGCACAGGTGGATGAGATGATGGGGAACACAGAGAGAGCAGCAGCTCGTTACTCCAAAGCTGTGTGTTTGCTTCACTTTCTCCTTGTAGAAGCATCATCTCTAGTTCTCAATCCACCAGTCTCCCTCACAAATTCTGATAGGTATCGCCTTCGCTCCTATATCGACATTATCAGCAACAGACACAGCCAGTCAAGATCAACCCTTCTCAAAGTGTGAAGATCACCGGAACTCTCTGAAGCCAATCAGTGGTTCTTTGTAAATATTCATTTATTTGCATTTGTAAAGTGTTGATTTGTTGATGACCTAGTGTTGCGTGGTCGTTGCTAGTGTTTCTATGCAACATAGATTCACAATGTAAACATGTAGTTGTCTGGTCTCGGGCTGCTGTTCATTTTATGTAACCGTTGTCCTCTAGGTAAGAAAGTGGATGCGTCTGTGTTCCCTAACTATGAATTCTTTATTTAAATATTTGACTTTTGTAGATGGAAGTTCATGTTTCTACCGAATAAGTAACTCTCTGCCTAATGTTCGCGGTCTTGCGTATTCCACGGTTGTACGTTAACGTAAGTTGAACAAAGTACTTGAACAGCCCAAACTGCGTCAATTGTCTTACGAGGTTCAACAAGTTTGCGAGAGTCCAACGAGATACAAGTGCCATATAAGTAAATTCGAGATGAGATAAATTGTCCGACAATCTTTGGTTCAGTATCAAAATAAGAGCAAAAAATTTGTTGTCTAGAGGATTTCAATTGTGCTGACAATTGCAATCAGGTGCTACATGGGACATTCACAATCAACACTAGCTTTTCCCCACTCTTTCACATCTTCAATGCTGAGACAAAATCAATTAATCAACCAAGATACAGGTAGGAATCAGGTGCTGAGTACTCCTCAGCCGACATGGGAAATTCACAATCTATAACACTAGCTTTTCCCCTCTTTTACAACCAAGAAAGTCTTCTCTTTTTTTTTTCTGCTCGTGAATTTTCTACCACATGATATATTATATACACAATGCTACAGAGATAAAAAAAAATTAAAGAATTCCCACACGATTTGTCAAATCAGCTGAAAACGACAAGCTTTAATTTTGCTGCAAGCAAGCCGCAGAGCGTCATCTAAAATGCGAACAAAACCTCGACCAAGAATCTAGAGTAACTGACGGAGCTGCTGGTTTTCCCTTCTCAGATTTTGAACTTCCTTCATCAGCTCGTCTTGCTTTTCTAGGACTGAATTCAGCAGGCTTGTCATTTCCGTCTGTTGTATAGAAATGAACAAACTTAGTACCATTAGTAGCAAAATGATCAAATAGCCAAGAAGAAATACCATTATTGTTGACAAACTAGTTGTATAAGAAGATGACTTAAACAGATGTCGTGCTACAGAGGCCATTAAATGCAACAATTAGGAAAAACGGTAAGATTATAATTAATGGCAAAAGAATAACCAGAGGCAAACGTAAAACAACTTGATTGGAAGCAATTAAGAAGGATATGATATTGACTGAGTGCAGGAACAATCCTCAGCGGAATTGAATTATGATTCATGTAGCCCACCCAAAATTGGGATAAAGGCTTGGTTGATGTTGTTGTTGTCGTTGTTGCTCTTGTTCTTGTTTTTGTTGTCTGTAGATGACTCAAATAGATGAAAGCGAAATGTTAATCCTAGAATGATAAGGTAACATACAACTAGTTTAGTTCTAAACTGATTGTAAAACATCATAAACTAACAGTTATATTACACATGTCAGAAATTCGTTAATATTGGAGAAGAAGCTACAAATAAAACTTGAGCAGCGGGTACTTTAGCATGGCTTTAAACTGTAGTGTTGGTGCTTCTCATCAGGATTTTGAAAGTTCAAGATAAAGAGAAAACCCAGCTTGTAACCACTATAGTTTATGTTTATACTGCTCAGACCACTATATAAGTTTAGTTATGTATGCTGCATTTCAGAAATTTGTTTATATCGTGTGATGCTATCTGATGGAACTTAAAAGATGACTACAGCTCGTCTTTAAACTGAAATGCTGGTGTCTCTCTTAAGGCAACAGACAGAGTTCAAAATAAAGAGGAATACAATGATAATTTAATTCTAGACTCTCCAATGAAGTTACGTGTGATAGCGTGGAAGAAATATACTAAAAAGTGCATTGATAAGAGTGTTTATGGACATTTTCGACTCTCACGGAGGTAACACTAATCGCTCTGTGCAAGTATTTCTTAATTATTTCAGCACTGGCTCCATTGTTGTATATAGTATGTGCAGGCTAGATTTTATTAGATGCTCATGAAAGATAGCAACTTTTACCCTGTTAGAGTACAATTCCAATATATATCATGATACTATGCATGCATTTAACTTCAAGTACATTTTGAGCAGATATGATACATACCTCCTGCAGATGGAATTGCCTTAGCAGCTCGATGTGAAGGTTCCTCACATCCTCATGAATAGACTTTTGTACAGAACCCAAAGTTTCTTCAAGAGTTCGTTGTACTAGCTGAAGTGAAAATGAAGAAAAACCCTGTTGTTGATCTACAGGCTGACCAAGGGTCTGTGGCAATTGAGACGCCTGTCCCTATTAAGAAATAAACATGAACACTTAAATTTCTCATTCTAAACTTTGATTTTCATGAAGTAGATGTAGATGTCTGACTATTACATTGATTGCTGGAAGGCTCCCAAATCCCATGGAAGTTGATGAATCTTGCCTTAATTGTAGGTTGTTTAAAAGTGCTTCCCTAGTTTCCAGACCAGATTTCTTTGATTTTGGTGAACCCATTGCCGAACCTATTCCGTCGCCAAACGTCGAGGTTGTACTTATTCTTTCAGCATAAGTTGAATATCTCCGGGGAAGTGTTGATTGTATTAATCCTGGCAACTCTGTATTGGCTGATGATGCCATTACTTTGCTCCCTAATGACGTGGAAAAAGAACTTGAACTGTAAACAGATGAAGACTCTGAAAAAGTAGAGCTCTCACTTGCAAAGGTAACTCTGCTCTGCAAGTTTGTAGATTTTGATCTAGTACTTGTCAAAGAGTTTATAGTCGAGCGACTAATGGCTGAAGATGTATCATGTAGGCCAGCAAATGTAGAGTCGAAGGGTAATGATACAGAACCACGTGAAAACATAGAGGTTGGCTGTTGGCGATGGGTTAATTTGTCAGGCAATGCATTTCCACCCCAAGCTTCAGGAGGAGTTGGAGACAATGATGAGTCGCTCTTCAAAGGTGCAACAGGTGTTGCACTTGTTTCTGATGCAAGATCATCATCCTGCATGAAAAGATGGAACAGACCAATCAGTGCAGTTTGTACCAGGTGCAGTAGAGTTGACAACAGCAAAATGCAGCAAAAAATACTATTCCAAAAAACAAAGTGATAAAAAGGAAAAAATTGAGAGGTCTTAGATCCCAGTGTTTCAGTTTTGTCCTCTCAGTGACAAAAGAAGCTGAAGAAAGAAGGCAACTAGCCTGTGTTTGAGTTTTTGTGTCATTCTCATTTATCACATACGTATAGTCTGCTAAAGTAACTAGGATGTTAGAGATCGCATCGATCATCTATCATCTCCAATGAGATTTTCAACTAATGCCCCAAACTTGACTAGTCATTAGCCATTCAAGTGCAAATAAATATTTATATGTATCCAACAGGCATGACTTACGCTTTGCAACAGCATGCGGAGAACTCACTGAGAGGAAGGTGATAAAAATCTAATAACTTTGATTTCTGGCAGCAATACAGAACAGCAAACATACACACAGATTACAAAGAGGAAAAGCGGGCTGAGCAGTTATTTATTATACCTGTTTGGAAGTTGTATCAGACAACCAATCAGAGGTCGGATGAGAGTCACTGTTGCCTTCAGTAAATGGGAATCTCCTTGAGGAGGCAGCAAGGATTGAAGACTTCTTATCAAGGAGAGCATTATCCTTTTTTGCATCATTTTCATCCCACCAGTTGCTTAGAGACGGAGTAATTGGCTGAACGTCTACAAGTGGAGAAAATACATCCATATCGTCCTTCGTGTCATAGCCAGAATGAGGTGCATGTAGCCTTGACAAAGATCCACCTTTCCATAAGCGACTCTTTGCTGGAGTTTCCTCTGGTAACATTGGTGAATACGAGGCACTTGATACAGATCCACTGGTGGATCTGTTGATTGAAGAATGAGAGCTCGACAATGCAGCTGCTGAAGTAAAGTTTGACACTGCTATGGAAGGCAGTGGGTCTGGCATAAGAACAGAATCTTCATTTATACCACCAAGAAGAGCAGCTTCAGCAGTGCAATTATTCTCACTGACAATGACAGGCTTCGACCTCTGCCAGCACAAACTCGTAACAGCCTGATAAAATGCAGAAAAATTAATGTCAATTGACAAAGCATAAAAGAACACGATACTATCAACATGACAGACAAGACAAGAAAGAACTTGTATCACCGGGTCAAGTGTATAAAGGACATAGGCAGAAGTATACTAGTATAGGACAATACATGTAATTTCAGTGATAATAATCTTCATACTGAAGTATTTTCAACAGATACTATACCTCAGAACTAACATATGCACGAAGAACAGTAAAAGGTTGAGGTTTTCCCCGAACATCATAAAATACTACACGTCCGCTGTTTGTTCCAGCCGCTAGTATGTTGCTGTCGTCGCTATATGCTAGTGAAGAGAAGGGTGCCTCATAAGGAATACATGATGTAGGCTTTCTTGACCCGGAATCAAATGTATATAACTTTTTATCCAGACCAACACTGGCAATGATCTATCAAGGAAACATTTGTTAGGACTTAGGGGACATTAGTTAACATGCATCAAGAAAATTAAAAATCAACAATAACCTGTTGTAGAAAACAAGAATTCCACATACCTGGTTACCACATATTTAAAAATATGCACGCTTTTCTTATCTAACCAAATAGATGAATTAAGTTGAGAAAACATACCTTGTCACTTGATGGTGAGAAGCAAACACCAGATATAGGTGCAGAATGTTGTTTCAGCCATGATACCTGCAAAATAAATTCAGTATGATGATCATCCTTTCCCCCAAGGTCCTAATTCTTTCTCATTTCCTTCATCATCTAATCATGTGAACAAGCACAGTGCCTTAGATATGGAGACCAGGGAATACCAATGATCAACCACATGTTATTTTATTTCAAGAGTGTCAGCACTTTATTACAAATTAGGATGCCAGCAGTGTAGAGCTAGGAGCAATTAGAAAAATCAAAGCCATTTATGTTTTCGCTTTATTTATACTTTCATGATTATTCCCCGGTCAGAGCAAAGAAGCATAGGAGTTTCGCATTACAAATTTTGACATTGGAGTTAACCGTGTATGACTTACCTTTGGAACTCGACCAGTTGTATCCCATAGATGTACAGATCCACCATCACCTGCTGTAACCAAAATGTGCCTACTAAGTCGAGAATAATCGAGCACCCTTAATACCTGACCTTAAAGCATTGGCATGATTATAAACATCAATATAAGATACAGACCTAGATATCAATGGCAACAAAAACACTTTTCACCTACACTACACAGGCAAATAGTAGGAGGAAAAAAACAACCAAACAACCTGGCCAAGTGGATCCTTGAGTTCAGCAGCCCTTGCTCCAGAAGCAAGGTTGTGGAGAATAAGATCCCCCTTCATACTGATTGATGCCAAATGTTCATCTTTGCAGTTGTACATAACACCAGTTATTGCGTCAGTATGACCAGTCAACCATTTGATGCAACGCTTCCTTTGCAAATCCCATATTCTAACAATCCGACCACTTCCCCCAGAACAAAGGTACCTAGAACTTTTGTTGCTAAAACTGATAGTTACTACAGACTCCTGCAGCATAAGATTTAAATTGATGATGCTTGTGGGTAGAAGCCAAAAGTTGATAATACATTTCATGTGCTTTGCAGTCAAATGTAGGAAAAGATCCTAGCTTAAATCAAAATAAAAACCCATTTTGGTCGGATAACAAAAGGATACATGTTGCATTGAAAGGTAACAAATAGAATTTGAGGTGAAGAAAGACATGATCACCTATGAGAATTGTCTTATGCTGAGATAAGAAATTACAGTATCAACTACCAAGTTATCATTAGATTCGAATTTATGTCCTCGACTTTAACAGAAGCCGGCCAAATTTTGGCTCAAGTATCAACTACCGAGCAGATTTTTTTTTTAAAGGACAAGAAACACAGGAACTAGGGGTATTTGCTACTAAACACTTCTTAACAAGGAATTCCTGGTTAACATACCTGTAGTATGGTGAGGCGTGTTCTGGTCAAGTTTGAGATTTTTTCCCCCATCATTTTGAGTATTAAAAAAAATGAACAGACCAGAGAGCGATATGCATCAATCTAACTGAGTTTAAACAGATTTGATTCAACCACCTATATTTTCTTACATTCTAAGCCCTGATACAGTTATTACACAATTTTTTATGAACTCCATAATGTATATTCTGACATATCATATAGTGAGCATGTATGGTTACTACCGACTCAATCGAGTCATATTAGTATTGTTTTTTTCCTCATGGAATCTCAATATTGTTAACGTGTCTATATATGTACCATAGACTCACTTAATGAAAGAAGAGCTGCATAACACTAGTACTTCCCCTACTGCACCAGTAAACATATCAATTTCGTCAGCAAATTGCAGTTTTTACCTCCAAATCATCACCATTCTCATTCCCTGAGAAAGGAACAGACCCCATACTTTCACCATTTTTACGCCACAACGAAATCTTCTTATCATCTCCAGCACTTGCAACTACAAGATCTACAACAATCATCATCAAAAATCTCACATTACGCTCAAAACTTCACCTTGATCAAGAGCATCATCGAAGAACTAAACAATCGATATAAAAAGAGAGGGAAATTACTAGTGTGGTTCCATTTGACGCAGTTAACTTGAGATCCAGGGGTCGGCGAGTAGCTGAGGGCGCAGGGATCGCCGGAGTCGACGGAGACGTCGAAGAGCTTGACGGTGTCGCCGCCGCACGTGGCCAGCAGCGACGCCGACCGATCGACGAAGCTCATGGCGCGAAAATCTCCTTATTCTGATCTCCTTCGATCGAATCTATGGTCGAAAACTGAGAATTGAGGGATTAGGGCATCGAAAAAAGAATGAGAAGAGAGTGAGAAGGGGAAAACTTTTTTGAAATTTCAGATTTCGTTCCGCCGGCCGCCACAGAGGGTTTTAGTTTCCAGCGAGGCCCAGCCCATTGGAAAAAACTTTGCAGACGGCCCAGCCCATTCTGCTTGCTATGTGATTTTCTATAGAGGCCCTTCTAATAGGATCTTTCCACAAAGCTCCGTTGGTGCGTTGCGCAAGCTCTATCTCTTTCCCCCCTTCGCTCTCATCTGTTCCTCAATAATAACGCGAGGATCCAAAATTCATTATTCATATTATAATAAATGTTACAATAAATTATCACAATATTATTACTGTAGCATATTTAGGGGGATCCATGATCCACTATTCATGCTGCATGGATTACTATAGTATTATTACTGTAGCACAAGCGGAAGGTGTAACGTTTAAAAACATTACTGTAGCAATAATTACTGTACCTAAGACGGGATGCTATGGCATTTGAAAAATGATACTGTATCACTTATAAAAACTGTATTGAAATACAGAATTACTGTAGCAGAAATAAAAAAAATTAGAGGTTGTGCTTTGCACGGGGTGCAAGCTAGTTATTATGAATAAAATAATCGATGAGTTATGTTTTTCCCTGTTCGCTGTGTCTAAAATTTATAAAGGGACGATTTCTTTCAGTGTTGTTCGTTTTTCAAGGTTTATTATGCTCTTGTTTTGCAGTATTGATTGACTGGGAATTTATCGCACGCATTTGCAAAAATAGGAAAAAAGAGTTTCCTTCACTTCGTGGCTTCATGCATGCATGCCCCGTGATGTAAAGGCAACCATGCAATAAATATGATTATTCAGCTAAGTATATGTTTTAAAGGGGGTGTTTGGTTGCACAATTTGATAGAATTTTTTCTTTCAAAATGTCTTACAATGGCAATTCTGTAATTAAAAAATTTCTGTTGATTTTCGTAAACTGTGTTTGGTTCAAATTACAAAAATATTTTCTGTAAAGTACAAAAAAATATCAAAATTTACAGAAATCAATTTTCTCTCAAAATGAGCGGAAATCACGCAGAAATTTGACACCGCATTGACACTTTTTTATAAATTTAGGGGGTGTTTGGTTCAATTTCTATAAATTATAGAAAATCTTGCTATTTTCTATAAAATTATTGGTCATTTTCTTGTTTTGAACCAAACAAGCAGAGTAAAAAAACAAGGAAAAATGATACTTTTTGACTTCTCAAAACTTTTCCTATATTTTTTTTTAATAAATACAAGGAAATCATATTTTAGGTGGAAAATATTTCCTATAATTTGTAAAAATTGAACCAAACACCCCCTAAGTCTGTTGCCTCTTATTTTATTTCAAAACTCATGGCAGTTTGCAATCTTTTATGAGCTCTTTTCTTTTACATTGAGATACTTGATTTCAAGAATGCCGAAGTTGATGTTTAATATGTGTTGGAGAAAATTGATCGATAACCACAACGGTGTAAAAGGGCTCAAGTGATACTATAGGGATTGGTAAAGTTGGGGTTCGATCAACATTTGCAATAAAAATGTATCATGAAGTTTTCAATTTAAATTCAATAAATAGAGTTGTTCTAGAAGGTGTTTAAGTTTACAAAAAAAAATTCCAATTATTCTGCGCGGAGGTGGGAAATAACTGTTAAAAACTTAGGTATCGTTTGGTAAAAGGTTAAGTGAGGGGTTAAGGAGACTTAACCCCTTCTTAACCCGTCAAACATATAAAATCTATACAAGGTTTAAAGTGAGTTAACCCTTCATAAATTGCCAAACATAAAAAATATAGAAGGGTTAAATTAACTCTTCTAGAGGGATTAAAATGAGTTAACCCCTCAAAATAAGGAGTTTACTAATATTCCTATTTAGAAGGATTAAGAGTTAACATTTCTAATTATAAAGAAAATAGTCAAAATCCTTATTATTCCCAAACACTACAAATGATCATAAGGGTTAAAATAAAACTTTTATAACGGGTTAATAATTTAGTCCTTCAGATTATCGAATAGGTTAACTATGTTAATCCTTCTCATTAATCATTCTTCCTTAAAACTTTGCCAAACGAGGCCTTAAGGTCTTCAATTAACAAAATAACGCTGATTATTATTCTACTTTGAGTTGGAAAATATTTGTCAAAAACTCATGGGAGCATTGCAAAAATTATTCTAGGTATATGGAAGATCTTTCTACATGATATTGACACTTTTATTGTTCAAACCCGAAAATGATCTTTCTGATTCTCAAAGAATGAGGGGCAATTGGATTGATCGAGAAAGATCTCTTGTTCTTATTAGATTATTAAAAATTAATTAATTATTAATTCAAAAAAGAATTGGGGGTGGATAATTTTCATTTAATTTTGTTGTTTTTTCTCAAGTTAAAGGACTGGGGGACAAGGTAGCCAATGTGATTACTACACCCACACAGTAACGATTAATCATTGTAGAGTTTGGACTTTGGATGGAGGAGATGTTGATTTCGGCATATCATCTAATCCGAGCTGGCATGATTCCTTACTACATTTTAATATTTGGTCCTTTTCTAAAAAAAAAAAAAGAATTGTTGCAAAATGCCGTAATAAAATGATTTTTTCGATGATGATGTAAAAGTAAAGTTGTTTTTTAATGGAATGCAATTTCAATCGAGATATATATAGATTTGAACTAGATTATAGGCCTCTTTAAATCGCATATTGATATTTGGTAAGGTTTTTTCTGTATATTTTACTACTTTTTATTACAAGGTTGCCTATTAATTTCCATTTCTAAAACAAGATAATGCTACCAGTTTGAAGTTCATCACGTGTCAAACTGATGATCAATGAAACAATCTTGATCCGTTTTAGAGCGAAGGAGACAGTGTAACCTAATTTACCAAAACACTTGTAGACAGCACAACTATACAAGGGGAGAAAAAAAAGGTGGTGAAAAAAGTTTTTCTCTATGCACATGAAGAATTAGGGGTGGTAAACAATCGAATACTAAGATGTTCGTGTTTGTATTTGTTTAAAATTATCGAATTTGAATGCAGACTCTAATATTCATATATCTAGTTTTTCGAATTCGAACTCGAATACTTGGTATTTGATAAATATTCATGAGTATTTACGAGTATTTATCGAATATCAAAGTATATTTATTATGCTAAAAATTTGATTTTCAAATAATATTAAAATTCATAAATAAAAAATATTTCTTTATAATATATGATGTATATATTTAAATTAAAATTTTAATTAGAAAAAAGATTTAAGATTATTTAAGTCTTAAAATCAGCATATAAAACTTAAGTAGAAATGGTAAGTGAGTTAAAAATATGACATCATATGTGCAATAATATACAAATAATAAGGTGTGATCAAATATTAAACGAATATTAAATAGTCAAACAAATTGAATATCCATTTGGTTAAATTCTATTCGTTAGTAAACTCGAATACTAAACAAAAAAAATTGTTTAGTGGTAAATGAGCTATCGAATCGAATATGACGGAATAGTTATTCAAACGATTATCGAATTATCTGTTAATTATTTGGTTCATTTCCACCCCTACGAAGAATCGTAAGATTTATTAAAAGTTATCCCAAATCACAATAGTTGCTATTCTATCTTTGATATTACATTTTCCCCTCGATTTTGTCATTTATTTCACTATTAAAGAATAAAATTAGAAGGTTCAATATTTCTATTAAAACAATCACTTTGTTAGAAAAGGAATATTAAGTCAATTAAACATAATAATGTTTAGCATTTTGTTGAGATGCAGTATTGTTTTTGTTTTGTATTTATCTTGTTTCAGTCCTAATATGAGTATGTATGACTACAGCATGAGCGTCTTCGCAGCTGTTGCTGAGCTATGAAATTACCTCTTATCTGATATGTATCATTCTAAAGAAGATGATTTGGCTGTTGTATCATTAGATTATTAGTCAGGAGGTTAAGGACGTGACATTAAAGGGTTTTAACAACAATATAACACCATGAGAATGGTAATTTAATCATGTTACCTTTAATTTAAGTATAATTTAGTTAGTTACCCACCTCGGGTGATCTAGATGGTTGGAAGATTCTGATATGCCTATCATGGTCTTGGGTTCGATTTTGTATTAATTAAAAAAATGTAAAAAAAGAAAGTATAGGTTTTCTAATTGTCCAAAAAATTCATGTTAGTAAAATATTCTATTTTTATATAAAATAACATGGACTTAAAAATTACAGGTATAATTTTAATTTGGATGGTAAAATAGGAAATTATAATACTTCATGTTAATGTTTCTAACACTTACAAAGAAACCAAAGTGAAGAAGAAAAGAAAGCTGAGGTTTGCTGAAAAAATAAATTGCAGTAAATTAACTTTAAATTCAATGTTTAGATGTATGTAATTATATTATAAGAAATATATTTTCAAATGCAACTTTAGTGTTTGGTTGGAACAAAGCTACAAAAAATTGTTATATAAGGCAACCTTAGTGTTTAAGTTTTTTTTCTGTTTGGGGTTTATAAGTTTTTTTAATTACATGGAATTATTATTTTTAAATTATCTTTTTTGAACATCATAGGTTTTCCTACCATCAATTTGGCTGTGATATTTATTGCAAGTTTTTTCTACAAAATTGAAGTCCATTTACATTTTCTAATTACAAAGTTATAAACTGAACAATGTAGTTATAAATTCGGTTTTACATTTGCAACACTATTTCCATCCAACCAAATAGCCCCTTAGAGCATGTTTCACTATGGAATAATTTTTTGAAAGAGACAGATTTTTAAAAATATTTAGCAAAAGCAACCATTTTGCTAAATATTTATCAAAATCGAGATCTTTTTGTCTACATGACCAAGTCTGACAAAAAAGATCAATTTTGTAAAATATGGGATTCAAAACACATGGGGCTATGTGTGTTTAGGGTTCGCTAATCAGGGTCTAAACACCACACAAAAAACCCACGAGACTAGTAGTACCGTGAATTTTCTGTGGAGTAGCAAAAAACCCATGAGACTACTAGCCCTGTAGGTTACAGAGACTTTGCCCAATGTCGGCCCAACAAATACATGTGATATTGTATATACACATTATATAAGTTGGAATGGAAGTGTGCATGTTTGGGCATCTCTATAAAACCATAGGACTAGTAGACCCGTTGATTTTGCTATTGCATAGTAACTCACAGGACTAGTAATCCCCCGTGGTTTTTTTACTATTGCACAAAAAACTCACGGGACTACTAGTCCCTTGGGTTTTCTCTATGGTGCTTAGGCCCCTATTAGCAAGCCCTATACACATGAGACTAGTAGTCGCGTGTGTTTTGAATTCCATATTTTGCAAAACCGGCCTCTTTTGACCTGCCTTGATGAGTTAGCAAAAAAAGAGATCGATTTTGCTAAATATTTAACAAAACAGTTGTTTTTGTTAATTATTTTCTTTTGCTAAATATTTTCTAAAATGGGTCTATTTAAAAAAAAAAAAAAAAAATCTCCTTCACAGCTGGTCAAAGCGGCTGAAGTCACATAGTCTGGTCGAGTAAAAGACCATTCTACCCATTATCATATAAGAAAATTACAAAGCCTTCTTTTTATATCTCCAATTTCTTTTTAGTCATTTTGACAACAAAGAGGATTATAAGCCACTCATTTACCAAACACTTCATTATTAAAGAATAAATTATAATCTACTAAATTTATCAAATAATTTAAATTATAATCCACTTAAATTATAAGTTATTTATAAATTATAAGCTAAGCGGATTATAATCTAAAGTTGGCTATCATGCGCTTCATCTCGTGTTCCCTGGGGGGGCGGGTGGCGTTGGAGTGTTGGGGTTACATACGTCGTGGGCCGGCCCAAACCAAATATAAGCAAACTTGGACTTCCTTCTGAGTTCTGACCAACCCGATATCCCTTTTCAACGAACCTGCGGAATACCAGACCGCTAACATTTCGGATACGACAGGAAACAAAATACGCGATCGCCGCCGTATCGACGCCGAAAAATAAAAAATTCGCCGGCGAATCGTCAGAAAAAGTTTCATTCGTCGGCCATGGAAGCGCATCACGCGTCTCTAGGTCGACGAACGGTATAGATCTCTTTCTCCTCTTTTAATTTCATACACTTCTTTTTAAATTTTTTCAAAAAAATTATATAAACTTTGTTAGTTTTGTGTTAGTTGGAAGAGATTCGCCAGAAGAGAGCGGCCGAGAGATTGCAGAAGGCGTCGTCGGGTTCGGAATCGGAATTTTTGAATAATTTTGGTAGGATTCTTTTTCCTTCAGATTTGCTATTGATTTTGAGATTATTTTATCTGGATTTTCTAATTTTTTTTCCTAATTTGATGCAGGAGGGAATAGATCTGACAGTGGGAGTCGAATTGGAGAGGTTAGCATGTCTTAAGAATTTCATATCTATTCATTAAAAAATTTTGTTTTTATGATTTCAAGCAGTGAAAACTATCAATGTTGCATAGAATTTTTTTTAATTATTAGTTAAATTTGGATTATGCTCTTTTCTTTGGAACATATCTTTTGAACTATGAACTTTTTAAAATTTCTTCATTTGAAAAACATTAAGCAAAGAAACTATATCAATGTTGGATCAATTTTTTAAAATATTAGTTAAATTAGGATTTGGAGTGAGAGTTGCCAAATCTTTTTGTGCATCTCTCAGTAGCTAAATGGGGATTGGGTAGTTTGAAACTACATCCTTTTAGCATTTAGGAAGGAGTTTAGAGCATGTTTGGCAATTTTAGATTATAACCCACTTGGATTATCATTTGCAAAATGGTTATAAGCCAAGTAGATTATAAACCAAAGTGTTTGGTAAATTTAGTGGATTATAATCCATTTTCAAAAGTAGAGTGTTTGGCAAATGAGTGGCTTGTAAGCAATCATTGTTGTCAAATTGCCCCAAAAGCATTTAACGGGATTGGAGAGAGAGAGAGAGAAATGGAGTGGAACTTTGTGAAATGGTGAGGGGTATATTGGTCTTTTACTTGTCAAACCTTGTGTCTTAGATAGAAGCCACTAGAAAATAAGCTAGGGTACCCTAGCTTTTTTTTTGGTGGCTTATAAGCAAAAATAATACATTTGCCAAACATGTCAAAGTGGCTTATATGCCACTTAAGCCACAAAAGTGGCTTACAAGCCACTTGACTGCTTGACAAACACGCTCTTTGCCCCATTGTCCTATAAAAACCTTTAAAAAAAACACTATATAAGTTGAGAAAAAGCTATGCACATTTTTTACAACAGCTATTTAAGATTTATTCGTTTGTAGAACCTTAAGCAAAGAAAATTATATTTAAGATTTCTTCATTTGTAGAACCTTAAGCAAAGAAAATTATATCAACCGTTGTTTTTTAATATTAAATTGGAATGCGGGTTGTCATATCTCCTTGTTCATTGCTCTAACCATTTCCTTTTTGACATTTACTTCCATTTCTTTCTCTTGTTGTTTTAGCTAGCCATATCTTAAGGGAAGAAAAAGTGAAATGTTTTTCTATTGTGGTCGGAATAGGCGTAGATGGGTTCAATTAGGAACAACTATACATGAAAAAACAGTAAATACTGGCCAGGGGAAGTTAGCTTAGTATTACGCATGCTTTTGTATTTTGTTCTGACATGCTTATAAGATTGAAAACGGGCACACAGCGTTGCTCCTTTTTGTAGTGACCAATGGCATGCACAATACATAAAGACACGTTTGAACCCTCAAATATATCTCGTACACCGATATAAACATGTACAACATTGAGCTGCATACATTATAAATATGTTGATATGAGCTGAGTTGCTGATCTTCAGGCTAATGAGTTCAGATCAATCATTTTTACAGGTTCTTTTAAAAAAAGGGTAGATAGATGGTGTGAAGTATGTTGTAGAGATTGGGCATGAGTACACAATAGCAAGTAGGAAATATGTTTAAACTTTTGACAGAAAGTAATACAACTTGCTGGTTTTTTGGTTCAAATAAATATTGACTCATGGTAATGAATGATTGCAAGATCACCATGTACATTTTCCTTTTTGAATTGCATTACATAAATTAGCGAAAATATCGGTGTGTTTGATTTTTTTAATTTTTTGAAGACCGTTTTGGCCTATATAGCTGTGTTTATTTTTCATGTGTTCTTGCAAGTTTTGTGAAGTAATTTCTTACTGTATTTGTTTTCCTAACATAATGTCGTGTGCTGGAAATATCCTATCATTAAATTTTGAATGTTTTGTCTTTCCAATTCTGATGTTCTCCTTCTCAATTTTAGAGAGATACATATGTGTTGCAATCTCGAATTAAAGAGCTTGAAAGTAGAAATGCAGAACTGGAAAAGGAGAACCATTTTCTATTGTCTCAGGTGACATACTTCACCTTGATCGTTTATATTTTAAATAGAGAAATCTAAACTTTCATTCTTACAAGTTACAAGCTGTTACCTTTTTGCCAGCTTAAAGAAAAGGAAGTTGAGAATGATTCATTGTTGAAGCGTCTAAATGATTTGGTAAGTTTAATTTATTCCAGCTAGCAATAACCAAATAACTGCTTCGAGAAGCTCCTAATGATTTTTCTTTACTTCTCATCGCAACTCATGCAGGAACATAATAGTTTGCCTTCCTTGAGGAAAGCTTTGAATGATGTCTCACTTGAAAAAGATGCCGCAACTGTTGCAAAGGTGTTCATTTTGAGATAGTTGATTCCCTCTGTCATTGTATATATTTTATTCACTGTCACTTATATTTTGTTGTAGGAGGATGCTTTATCTCAACTTCGGACAATTAAAAAACGGTTAAAGGAGGCAGAAGAAGAACAATACAGAGTATGTAATTTGATATATTAATGTAGTGGCTTGTTACATGACCTTCAAATTCTGATGGTTTTTATCTTTTAAAGGCTGAGGAGGATGCTGCAGCCTTGAGAGCAGAGTTAAATTCTCTGCAACAACAGAACTTGGGAAATCCATATGGCAACATCTCCACAAGTAACTTGGAGGAACAGGTTCTTGCTATGGAGAAGGAAATAATGAATTTGAAGTCAGAGTTACAGGTGACACTTGTTTCTGGCTGTATTCAGTTTGGTTGATTTAAGCAGCTCTAGTCATCTGACTGTTTGATCTACTGTAGCAAGAGTCTACATTGAGACAACACGGGCAGCATAAACTAATCGAGGAGCAGGTCCGGGCCTCATCTCTTGCAGCTGAAAAACAAGATCTTGAAGATAAACTATTAGCTTTGTCCAAAAAGGTCTCAGGTGTGACAAGTTCATTGAATAACTTTTCTCATTATAACACCATCTTCAGTGTTTCAACTGGACTCAGAATCTGCAGTCTGTTTTTAGAAAATCCCTGTAAATATTGCTTTGAGTAACCTCATACACTAGTGCATATGTTTCCTGATGGCACCCACGATTATTTACTTTCATAATTCATAATTGTCAACTAGAGCACGAAACCCCTATAGTTTATAATATGCTCAGCAATAGTACATTTCTCTTAAAGTGCATTGAGATGGTGTTTTAAATTTTAGAATTAACATCCGCTCGTTCTTTTTGCGCTCAAATAAAAAAATTCCAGCTCTAATGGTCAAGCGTAGCTGTTATTTTTTGGGCATTGAAAGCTGTGGCTTTGGGCCTAAATCTAAAATTACCTTGCCAAAGCCAAGCACCGGTCAGACTGGTTCGTGCTAATTCCTTAGACTAGTTCTCATGTTAGGTAATCCTGAATTCATCATATGAGTGTGGAATTATAAAATGGGAATATAGAAAAAAAAAAGATTGATACAGAAAGTTCAAAACTGGATAAGTAGGACTGAAATGTTATGCTCTTTTCTGTGCATAAGCGTATTTCATGATTATCTACTTAGCCTTCAGCATATCTCTGAGGTGTGACTGTGAATTCCAGCTTTTGTCCCTTTGCTGTAAGCCGTGGATGTGCTTTTTCTTCCAGTTGGGGTCCAGTTTATGACGTCAGAGTCATCATTTTTAAAGATTTTTGTTCTGATGCTTTAATATGTATCTTCCTGATTATTGGCTTCCATGGTGCTTTTGTTTTTCATGCAGATGAGGAATCAGAAGCAGCTTCTCACAAGGCATTTTCATTGGTAATCCACAAGATTTCACTTGGATGATATTTTTTAATGATACTTAATGAAATCCAATGGTTTTTTTTGTTTTTTTGTTGATGCTACATATATGTATATATATGCTCTGGGAGGCTCATGCATAAATTGCAATACATCTAGTATTAAAGTTTTGGATGATGGTATTTAGTTTTCTTTTGCTACTATGTATTTGCCATATTACTTGGAATACTTCCTCTTAATGCAATAATTTTTAATTGCTACATTCTTAAGTAGTATTTATTTTAATCGCCATTGCAGACTGTATCTTCTGTTGGACCATTTTCTCTGTGCATTGGAAAATTTTCCGTACTTTCCTCTTATTCAGAAGGATAGATATTTTTTTTTGAACAGCTCAGAGATATACAAATCATCTTATCTCTACCGCGTAGAAACTGATCTGAGGCGTTTTCTCATTGACCCAATGCGTTTAATGCTAACTCATTCTATTTTATAGGACTGATATTCCTGTGGACTAATGATTAGCAGAATAAAACAAAACTAGAATTCTCTCAGATGTATTTTGGTATTCTTAAAATTATCATGGTATCATATGCTGTTTCCATTAAGGTCTTCCTCGTAAAAGGGTTGCTGACAGTTCCCTTCAAATTGTATGATATCCAACTAGAAAATCCTAGTTTTTTCCCCTTTCATCTCATAATATATTCTCTTCATTGCGTCATGATTGCTATATCAACTTTGGCAGGAAAGTAAGGCAAAACTTGAAGAACAGTTGCATGATATGGCACTGATGGTTGAAAGACTTGAGAGTGGTAGACAAAAGCTCTTAATGGAGGTACCAGTATTGTTTTTTACGATTTTTGCACTACTGATTGCATGCTAAAGTAGTCTGTGTTTTTTTCCAGATTGATTCACAGTCTTCAGAGATAGAAAGGTTATTTGAAGAGAACTCCAGTTTGTTGTCTTCTTATCAAGATGCTATGGGGGTTGCAGTGCAGTGGGAGAACCAGGTATGATATAAATTCTGCAAATAATGACAACTGTATCATCCAAACCTTACTGTTGTACCTCTTTCTTTTTTTGACAAGAAATAATGCAGCCTATTATCGAAAATTTTAAATATCACACGCCTCTACTACGTGTCAGTGGTAGCTTTGACTAAAGTCCCATGTCTAGAGACGACTTACAAAGCAACTATGAGATCACACCCTATAAGCCTTAGTTGAAAGCAATAATGTTGTTCGGAAATACATTTTATTTACCTCTTAACTCTTTCTCGTGAATTTTATCTTGGTGAAATGCTATCTTTAACTTCATTTGGGTGTTTAAGGTTATTCAATTAATCATGGATGTCTGCCTGAAAAGGCAAGGATCATGCGAAATATTCCCAAATTCATTAAGTAATGGATTCAATGCCTATCTCACTGGCATTTAAATACTGGATCCTAAAATATTAGGTCTTAAAAAAAGAAAAGATTATAAAATGCAACCCTCTTCGGATTAGATCAAATATTGACTAATGCCTTTGCTGTACAACTTAAACGCTCTTGTTCATCACCTGGTACACCAGTAGTCTTCCTGTCTCAAGCATGATAGGCTTCATATTTACTGTTCATGTTTAGTTGTTTACAAGGAGTGACTTCCTTCTACCAAATATAATCTGATGCTTAATTGAGATGAAAAATTAAACTCTTTCAGCAAAATATGTTGGTTTGCTTAACCCTTTGATTGAAGTTGAGGCAGCTTACTCATTTAAGGGTCTGTTTATTGTGGCCTAGCACGTTATGAGGACTCCGGAATTAAAATAAAAATAAGGGGGCATTTTTTTAAAGATTACTATTCTGCATATTCTTTCTTGGCATCACTGCTGCTATCTTTCCATGTATAGATGTATGAAGTGCTCGGCAACTGCAGGTGAAGGACTGCTTGAAACAGAATGAAGAGCTCCGCAGCTTGCTAGATAAATTGAGATCTCAACATGTTAATTCACTGCGATCAAGTGCTAGCAATGCACAACTACATGTGGAAGCTGACCAGAATGTTGGAAATGTCTCTGGCCCTGCAGAAGTTGTAGCTGAAAACCTCTTGCTTAAGGTTTGTTCTTAATGATATAAGATGGAAACAAGCCTAGTACTTAGCAGCATTCTGAATTTCTGAGTTCATATGAGATGCACCAACTTTCCTCTCCCATTCCTATAATTGTTAAGGCACTATATTTAGCCTGGTGCCAGTTTCTATTTTTCTTGCAATTTTCTCGTTAAAAATAAGACTATATGGCTGCTTTAAACAGTTTGTCGATTTTTTGATAACTGAATGTGCTTATGTCATAATGAAGCAATATGGGGTGCATGAGCATTTTACGATTAGGAAGTAATTTGGAATGATCATTCCAGATAAGCTGACATATAACGATTAATTGTAAGAAGAAAAAGAAACAAATTGTGTACAACAATTAGCTGTAGTCAGCTACGGTAAAAAATACTTGTCTAAAAGTAACATAATTAGGAAAACATAGGAAGCAAAAGATATTTCAGAAAATTCTGTTCTTCTATTTGATGTTTATGAAAATGTTATATCAAATATATCGATTAAATTTCTAGACATGAAATGAAGCTGCTTAGATTATTGGTACAGGTTGATATTCAGCCTGTCACCTGTACATGCTTGCATTTTGTATTGACAATGACATGTTTTAATTGGATTATGTGGGTTGAGCTTTTAGGTTCAGATAGTGTTGCACAATATGATTTTGTGCCATTCTCATAAAATAGCATGTGTTGTCTAAATTATTTTAATGGAGATGGAAGGCTATTTGTTTAAGATTTCAATTTTATTGTTTAATCTACTATAGGATCAACTTGCTAAAGAGCAGACACGAGCGGAGGCATTGGCAGCAGAGATCATGAAGCTTTCAGCTGAGCTCAAACATGCTACTCGCTCATACAACAACCTCACACGCCTGTAAGTTTTCATTCTCAAATATCCTCCCTTCTCTTTCTTCTTTCTGGTTGTTTCTGTTAAAGAGAAAAAAGTTGATGTCTTTCTTTGTTTGGTGCAGCTACAGGCCCATACTTCGGAATATCGAGAACAACCTTATGAAAATGAAACAAGAAAGCTACATCACAGTTCAGTGATTATGTTTTTCGAGCAGCATAGGTTTATGTGCATCTGGAGAAGAGAACAGAGAGATTGTGTGTACAACATCAGCTATACTGTGACGAACTGCAACAACAGCTATACTTCGGCTCAAACTGCAGTTATGAGCATGATATCCAATGTAAACAACATCAAAATGCAACCCCAAAAAAAGAAAAGAAAAAAAAAAGATTTCATTTCAGCCTCTTTATCTCGAATGTGCTACTTGAGATGTTACTTTCTGTGAATGTGCTTATTAACTTGTTGCGGCTTTCTCTTCAAGATGTTATGTCATGCAATATTTGATATAGTATTCGGCGATAGTGAATTTGGATATGTGTATTCAAATGAGTAGTGATAAATATTCTACTATTCTTACACTATTTCCACACCGCAAAAGAGAAAATGATGGGCACATTT
>NC_033801.1:130612812-130688156 GCF_001876935.1 Asparagus officinalis | reverse complement strand
CATATATTTGAAAATGCTCATTAGTTTCTCAAATCCCAAAGGATCCTGCAAATTAGTCCCTCAATGACAAAAGTGCTCCTTAGCTTATGCTTTTTTTACCCTTCCAAAAAGTACTATTCTCACAAAAACTTAATGTTAGGGGCATTTTAGCCATTGAGGGAACACGTTGCAAGGCCCCTTGGGATTTTATGGACTGAGTAATTTCAAGGATTTGAGGAACTAATATGGAATTATTGAAAGATTTTGAGGGACCAATGTCTTAAAAAAAACGAAACGAGCTGAGTTTAAGAGCATCTCCGGCCCCTTAGCTTAGTTAAGGGACTTCGGAGGGGAAGTTGCTCTAACGAGCAGGAAAAAAAAAACGCCCCTTCACACCAAACCCCTCAACTCTCTCCCCAAATTAAGGGGACTGTTAAAGTCCCTTAACCTTCCCCTTATAATTTTATATTAATATTTTTTAATAGGGTTAATGAAATTAAGATTAAAATAATATGAATTTAAATTTAAAAATGATATTTAACTTTTAACATGATTTATATAAATGAATTATTTGTTAAATTTCGATATGATTAATTAACTTAATGATTATATAAGGTAATTTCGTAATTTAGATTTATTAATTAATTATTTTTAGTTATTAATATTTAATTATTTATTCATTTGTAAATAAACCTCATATTTAATTAAATCCTAATCTATAAAATCAAAACACTAAATATGAATAATTAAGGATAGGGTTCTTCCTTAATAGTCCCCCTAGGTTAAGGGAGACTGTAGGCATCCCTTGGACTTGGAGATAGCTCTAACAACAACCCGAACCCACCAACCCGCTAATTTTCATCTCGTCTTCCGACGCAACTTCATGAATCTAAGAAGGACTCATCAAAAAGCGTAGTCTCTCGATGATCGAGGGATCACTCTCCTTCGGGCTGCCCAAACCTCGCTGTTGCTGCGAAGAACGACCGAACGCTGCAAAGGTCTCAACTTTCAACCCCCCCGCCCTCTTAACGATTCCTGACCGCGTTATTCCTCGTTCTGATGCCGGTCTTGTTTGATTTGCTGGATTAGTAAAATTTTGAGATACATGGGTTCTCGTTGATTTGGTAAAAACTTTCGTGTGGTATTGTTTGCTTTTGGGAAAAAATAAATGACTAGATTTTCTTTCCTATGAATAATTCAGTTTGAACGTTGATATGGGTATTGCTTTATTCCCTAAAATTACTTATATTGAGCTCCATGTGTGCATTGCTTAAGGGCATCGATGGCATTGCCTTTTCTAAGATTTATTAGGACTTTTCCCCCCTCCCAATTGCAATAGTGGATTCGAATCGCGAAATTACTTTTAGAAGTTGGGTGTTTTCATCATTTGGTTTTTCTATGGAGTGCGCATGACACTCTATAAGAGAAGAGAGAGAGAAAGAAAAATGAATTAGAAAAATAATTTATGTACAGAAATTAAGAGAGGAGAGAGATAGAGAGATAGAGAGAACTAGAGAAATGAATAGCTCATGACCCCTGATTTGCATTAATTAATATCTGTGCATAATTCATTTATGTAGAAAGACCGTTTAGTATTTCGAAGATTCTGAGCCTCGATCATGACTGAACTCGGAAAAGAATTGTCAAAACTAATTGTTTGCCGATCCCTTTACAACAACTTCTCTGAAAGTGGGAGTTGAGTAGAGGAAACGTTAGTGAGGCTGCTATTTTCTTTTCTTTTCTAAAAAAGCATCACATTCTCCCAAATCTTTCTATGGAGTTGATGTTTACCAATTTCTTGTTAGTCTAAAATTTGATTATATGAGAGAAACAATGAAAAATGTTTAAAAGTCTTGTGGACTCTAATAAGTGGCGTGAGGCCAAATTACCACACACGTTTCCTTTGTCTGTTTTTTACCAGAAACGAAAGCAGCATGACTTCTTCAAGATACAAAGCATTATGGCAGAACTAGCGAGGGGAGTGCTCTCTCTTCTAACTCACGCATTTGCAAGAAAAATGAGTTCTTTTCCGTCTCACTCGATCCCCTGTGCCCTTGCTTTCCTTTCTTTTACTTCGTTTTTAGCATCAGCAACACCCCAGAACTCTCTCTCAAGAGACTCTTCTCTTTATGTGGAGGATGATTCTAATGTTCTGCTCTCAGCTGACGAATCCTTCACATGTGGCTTCTACGAGATTGGCGCAAATGCCTACACCTTCTCAGTTTGGTTTTCAAATTCAGCGAACAAGACAGTTGTATGGACCGCGAATCGTGATCGTCCAGTTAATGGGCATGGATCAGCCGTTACCTTCCGCAAGGATGGGATCATGGTTCTGTCTGATGCCGAAGGCATAATCATATGGAGCACCAACACCAGTTCAACCGAAGCTAATACAGCACAACTTCTCAATACCGGAAATTTAGTTCTCAATGATCCAAAAGGTAATCTCATATGGCAAAGCTTCGATTCTCCTACTGATACTCTCTTACCAACTCAACCTATCATTAAAAGCAAGCAACTAATCTCTGCAAGGGCCAGAGGTTCACTTTCATCAGGCTACTATAGCTTTTATTTCGACAATGATAATGTCCTTAAGCTCATGTATGATGGGCCTGAGGTCTCTAGCATCTACTGGCCTGACCCTGACAACACGGTGTGGTACAATGGTAGAACTAACTACAACAGTAGCAGATACGGCGTCCTTGACGAACAAGGCCAGTTTCTGGCTAGTGACAGATTGGCTTTCAATGCTTCGGATTTCGGTTCTGGGACTAGAAGAAGATTGACGTTGGATTATGATGGTAATCTTAGGCTGTATAGCTTGAACGAATCGAGCGGATTGTGGTTGGTTTCGTGGGAAGCCCTGCCACAATTGTGTCTTGTTCACGGTTTGTGTGGCAAGAATGGTATATGCGTGTACACTCCCAGACCTGAGTGTTCTTGTCCTTTTGGTTATGAAATGAAAGATGCAAGCGATTGGAGCAAAGGTTGCAAGCCTCGGTTCAATATTAGCTGTGAGAGCCATCAGGAAATGGAATTTGTAGAGCTCCCGAAAACAGACTTTTGGGGCTTTGATCTCAACTACACCCCTTCAGTAGCATTGGAGTATTGCAAGAAGCGATGCAGGGATGATTGCAGATGTCAAGCTATTGGGTACAAGATTGGGAGTGGTGCCTGCTTTACGAAGAGTGCCCTCTTTAACGGGAAAACTACTCCTCAGTTCCCAGGAAGTGCATATCTGAAACTCCCAAAGAGTTTTGGAATGTCGAAGCTCTCTGCTACACAAGTACATGAGCCAATTTGCAATAGTAGCAATGCTGAGGGTTCTGTTGATCCTTCATATATTTTCTCAAAAAGCAGTGGACTATCGAAACTGGTTTATTTTTGTTGGTTTGTATCGGTAATCGGGGTAATTGAGATTTTGTTTGTCGTATTTGGTTGGTGGTTCATTTTCAGGAGTGATCGAAAGTCGACATCAGTGGAGGAAGGGTACAAGGCGATTTCTGATCACTTTAGGAAATTCAGATATCAAGAGCTTAAAAAGGCAACTGGAAGTTTCAAGAATGAGCTTGGGAGGGGAGGGACAGGGGTTGTTTACAAAGGAGTCTTGGATGACGATAGGGTAGTGGCAGTAAAAAAATTGGAAGATGTAATTCAAGGGGAAGAGGAATTCTGGGGTGAAGTCAGTGTAATTGGGAGAATATACCACATGAATCTTGTAAGAATGTGGGGATTTTGTTCAGAACGTTCACACAAGCTCTTGGTTTATGAGTATGTGGAGAATGGGTCACTGGACAACCACTTGTTTTACAACACAACCAGTGCTAGATTGCTCAAATGGAATGAGAGGTTCAAGATTGTGCTTGGTGTGGCAAAAGCATTAGCATATCTTCACCATGAATGCCTTGAGTGGGTCATCCACTGTGACGTGAAGCCTGAAAACATACTTTTAGACAGTCAATTTGAGCCGAAAGTTGCAGATTTTGGATTAGCGAAACTGTTGAAGAGAGGAGGAGCTGATTTGAATATTTCAAGGATGCGAGGGACAAGAGGTTACATGGCTCCTGAATGGGCATCGAATCTTCCCATAACTGCAAAAGTTGATGTCTACAGCTATGGGATTGTTGTCCTTGAGATAGTGAAGGGAGGTAGAATTGGGGAGGCAGCTGAGTTAGAGCTGATAACGTTAACTAGGATGCTGAAGGAGAAATTTGAGAGTGGAGATGAGTCATGGATTGTTGATTTCATCGATCAGAGATTAAACGAGGAGTTCAACCGTAAACAGGCAGTAATGCTGGTAGAAGTTGCATTGTCTTGCTTGGAAGAGGACAGAAGTAAGAGACCTTCAATGGATGATGTTGTCCGAATGCTCATGTTATGTGACGATGAACCAAACTCCCACAAGGTAAGAGTTTCAGAAAATGATATCTGGTAAGTTTCTTGTGGAACCGGTGTTAGATAAGAGATATTGAGACAGTGAATTGTGTATGAATATGTGCATTTCGTGAGACTTTCTTATAGTTCGTTAACTTCCTACTCTGAAGCTCGGATAAATCTCCGTTTGTTATTCACTAGCAGCACGTGGCTTCAAAGCTCTTATTGTAATTTATACAATCAATACAATGTTTTCATGGACTCCATCCATGTGTTCAAGGTGATTATCTCATGCAATCACAAGTTTGGTCCGCAGACATATCTTTGATATAAATGTTGGCATTCTACCCCCACAGAGACCACCATAATGGCCCCAATTCACTGAGCAACATGGAGGTGAGTCCTCACCTTTTTATTTTACATTCTGATAGTTCTTGTGTCACATCTGATTTTTTAATGCTTGCATATTTATTTATTTATTTTCAAGTATTTGCTAGTTTTCATAATGATGGTGCTAGTGCCAAAAGGAATATAAAGCAGAGTTAATCTGTATTCGTGACGGAACACTTTTGACTTTTAACCTACCTGAAGTCTATGGGTAAATTTTAAGTGATCTTCATGAATTTAAAAATCATAATGATATGAATTTTTTATTCTAGCATCCCATATGTTTCTTTAATGAAATTCCATTCATAAATAATTAGATCCTTTGACTAAATATTCAGTTATTTATGTGTTTTTGAGCACGTGATTTCATACTACATTAATGCTTAAATTACAACCCCACATGATTTCAGGCTGGAAGCAAAACAAGAGGAACAACAACCCAAATCATACTCCCTTTAAAAGTACGAGTTCGGAAAAATCTTTTCATGGTCAATATTACCCTTAATTTTTTTTTAAATATTACATTATTATCCTAATCTGTTTTTATTATACTATCTTCTCTGAATTGGTAATTAAATAATTTATCATATTTATAATGATATTTAACATGTTATTGGATAAAATGGGATACGTTTGATATAATTCAAATTCTTTACTTATTTCAGTTCGCAGAGAAATCTAAAAAAACATAAGCTAGCTAGCACTTAAAAATTTTTGGACTTTGTAAAAAATATCTTTTAAGTTTTTTAAATTGCAAAAACACCCTTACAAATACAAAATTTTATTAAAACACCTTAAAAATTATAAATTTTACTTATTTCAATTTAGTGAGAAATCTGAATAACATATCCTAGCTAGAAACTAAAAGTTTTTTTGACTTTGGAGAAAATATCTTGTAAGTTTTGAAAATTTGTAAAAACACCACAAAAAATTTAAAATTTTGTAAAAACACCTTGAAAATTTCAAATCTATAAACACACTAGAAACCTACAAATAACACAAATAAACCCCAAAAATTTATGGAATTTACAATAAACAATCTAAACTTTTTACAAATTACAAATTAAAACCCTCAAAATTGTAAACTTTATAAAAATAATGATAATTTCTAACCTAATAGTACATTGAAAATATAAAAATTGTAAATATCCCCTACATAATTTATAATTTATAGAAAACACCCTTAAAGTTTCAAAAATTACAAACAAAAACTCAAAATTTAAATTTTACAAACAACACCCTGAGAATTGCAAACTCATTAGTAAATTAAAAACAAAGGAATTATAAATAGTCTATAAACAATTTACAATATGTAGAAATAACCTATAAGTTTAAAAAATTATAAAAAACCCCTAAAATTCATAATTTAAAAAAACACCATGAGAATTTCTACCCTATAGACACTAAAATGAATATACAAACCTACTAACAACTCCTAAAAATTAAAAAACTTACAAAAAATATCATACTCTTTAAAAAGTATAGGTTTAGGAGATACTTTTCATGGTCAATATTAGCCATAATTTTTTTAAAAAGAACATAACTAATTAAAAATCTATTAAATTTAAAATTTATAAAAAACACCATTAAAGTTTAGTACATTATAAATTATCCCTCCAAAGTTTAAAATTTTTCAATGATTTTTTTACAATTCTTTGATTTCAATGTAATGCTTAATAGTTTTCTATATTTGTAAATTACAACTTTTAGGGTATTTTTTTTTTATATTTTTTAAAATTTTGAGGGTGTTTCTTTTGTAGTTTTCTAAATATTCATTGTGTTTTCAGTGTAATGTATAGATTCATCAATTAATAATGATAATGAAGAGTAAGTCGTTCTTAAGATATATTAGGCTTTAGTTAAGTGCACATCACTCTTCCTAAGCAGTATAGTTTATATATGCAACTATTTTCAGACAATTTATATAGTAGTTAAGGATTTTGAATTTAATATATTATTTTTTATAAATTATATTTAATGTGAACCTACCTTATAATTTTGACTGTGGTCATCATAATTTTAATATATTTGATTGATTGACTAAATAGGTATATAGACCATAGATTACTTTACTTTCTCACATGAACTAATATTTAATGCTTAATAATTTAAATTATTATTTTTAAATTTAATATAAAGAGAAGCTCTAATAACATTTATTTATTTACCTGTAGGATTATACAATCTCAATTCTTATTTTTTTTGCTTGAGATTTATTCTATAGTTACGTGTATTAAATTAGTAACTACAACGTAAAGTTAACCAATTTTGTGGAGCCCAACTACTGGCTACAAGCATCGAGGTTTCCACACATACAAACACACATATAATTTATTAAAAAGGGTCATATAATCTTATATAATAAAATTGATTTAATACTGAATAGTAGTATCGTTGTAATAATATTGTTATTAGAGAAAATTCTTCATGAGCCAATATGTTCTTTACAATATATAAGCTATGCATTCTAAATTTTTGTGTGCTTTATAGAGCCAAAAAGTTTGAATACAAGCCTCTAACATTTTGCTCTTGCAACAACAAAATTCACTTAGCAGATGTGGATGTTCTAGATAAGTTATATGTATTATATACAATACAATTGCCCTAGGCAAGTAAGTTATAATAGCATTTTTTATTCACATCATTTGGAGCAAGATATGATAGGGACCTTGCATCAAATAATTTTTTTTAATATTTAGAGCACATAGGGAAATATATCATAATCTCCATGCTCTAATTTCGTAAGAAAATAATTCTTCATATTTTCAATTTTATTTCTATGATACAGAGAATGCTGAACCATACCTTAATGATATTATTTTTTATAATATTTTTTAAAGAATAAAAGTTAATTAATTTTTCAAGTACAAGTGTTGCTCCTTAACAGTTTCTTTCAGAGTTTCGTAGTCTTTGTCCGTGTAAATGATTACAACATTGGGAGAGGGTTCCACAGTGTTTGCCCATTCAAAAGATTATAAGGAAAGTGCTTTTGGAGAGAATATGAGAGTTGATTATGTACGTGAGGTTGAGAGATTGAGAGACGAGAGTTGAGTGGTTTCTCTTGTAGTTCTCCCTAATACATAGTGAATTTCTCGTATTGTTGTCCTGTGGATGTATGTCGAAGTTGGTCAACCGAACCACGTAAATTTCGGTGCTCTTCTTATTGATTACGGTCGTTTTCTATCTTGTTGATTGTGTGTTGACTTTCGAGTTGCGGGGATCGTAGTAGACGGGAGGACTAAAATTCCCCAACCCAAACAAAGGGACTAATTTTAATGATTTGAGGGTGCTAATTTCAAAATATTAAGATTTTTTTGTTTTTCTTTCTTTATTTTTTCTTTCCGCTTGTTTCCTCCGACACTTATCCTCTTCATGCATTTATCGCGCGTTGGGATTTCTGGATTTGGATCTCCTATCATCTGATCCATTTCCTCTGGTTGAACTTTTACCTCTTGACTCTGTATGCAATACTGAAGAGGTTGTAGCTTCACCCGACTCTCTCCGTCGGATCTCCTCACTGAGAACCAGATCACGAACGTCGTCAAACTTCAACTTTCTTTTTCCCGATGAGCTACTCACTGCCGTGACTGTAGCGTTCCAACTCTCTGGTAGGGAAGACAAAAGGATCAACGCTCGAACTTCCTCATCAAACTCAATATCAACTGAACTCAATTGGGTCGTGACTGTATTGAGTTCATTGAGATGATGTGCTACCGATGCACCTTCCGCCATTTGCAGATTAAACAACCGTCTCATCAAATGGACTTTATTTGAGGCTGATGGCTTCTCATACATATTGGAGAGTGCTGCCATAAGATCTGCCGTGGTCTTCTCCTTTGCAATGTTAAAAGCAACATTGCGGGTTAACGTCAAACGAATAACCCCGAGGGCTTTTCTGTCCAGAAGATTCCAATCTTCTTCCTTCATACCCTCCGGCTTCTTCCCCGAGAGAGGTTGATACAGATTTTTCTGATACAGATAATCCTCTATCTGCATTTTCCAGAATCCGAAATCTGATCCATCAAACTTCTCTATTCTCACCTTTCCCTCATCTGCGGCCATGGCTCCCACTTGAATCTGACTTCCTCTAGATCGTTTCACGCTCTGATACCAGTTGTTGGGAATTTAAACGCCTAAACCCCTAATGCAACAGAAACGCAGTATAGAGAAGCAGTCACGACAAGATTTATACGAGGTTCGGCAACTGCCTTAACGTCCTCGGAGCCACACAGATAATTCTTATTTAATGTAACAGAAATTACAGGTCAAAGCAAAATCCCTAAACTGGGATTCCCTAACAAACACTCGTAGCTACCGTTGTTCAATCCCACAATAAAATAGTAACCCTCTTCTCTTTCTGCTCTCTTCCTCTCCTTAAATCCCCCCTTCATCACTGGTTGAAAAGCTGGCGGGTAATTAGAGAAATCGCTGCTGCGATTTGAAGAATCAAACGCTGGCTGCGGTTTAAGGGTCCGCCCCAAGAAAACAGGGGGAAGAAGCAACAGGAGCTAGGGCCATCGGGGGGGGGGTGTTTATAGCCGAAGTTGATGGTGCCCGCGAAGCTCTGTCGCCACGGTGGCAGCGGACGCATGGTGGGGGCGCTCAGGACGCAGGGTCGAACGACTTGAACGCGCGGTCAGGCGTTCAACCGGTGTCGCGTTCGATCGAGGCGAGGTCGGCGTTCGCGCAAAGCACCATCCGCGTCGTCGTCGAATTCGCGAGTCGACCTCGCGTGCTCCAACCTGGAGCTCGTCGGAGCTCCTCCGCCGTCGGAGGTTTGTTTCCACCCCCAATTCTAACAATCTCCCACTTGGAGACCAAACCGACGACAACAGGCTATCTCATCAAGCTCCTCTCCTGTGTGGCTCCGCCCTCATCATCTATGCATGAAGGCCAACTGAAGTTGCACGCAACTCCAGTTTCTGAAAGGTCGCTACCTTTGTCAACATATCCGCTGGATCCTTTCTTCCTTGGATATTCTGTTGAAATCCTTTGACAACTCGTCGGGCTCTGTATCTTCTGGAACCATTCTGCTCCTTTTTCACTCGATACACCCACTTGTTGTGACGTGCCTTCTTCCCCATGGGCAACTCAGCTAGTCCCCATGTCTGGTTGGAGATCAGAGATTTCTTCTCTTCTTTCGCAGCAAACTCCCACTTGCTCGCATCTCCACTCTGACAAGCTTCATCAAAGCTTTCAGACTCCCCTCCATTTGTCAGCAACATATAATTCATGTATCTGCTGTTAGGCACAGGAGGACGAGTACTTCTCCTCAATATTGGAGCTGGTGCGTCGGGTTCCTGCGCACCGTTCTGTCCAATAGGCTCTTCTGGCTGAGGACCTTCTGTATTGGGTTCTTCCGAGAGGTTATCCGGAACATCATCTGCATCTACAAATGTTGACTCGCTCTCTGAGTCACCGTCATCTGTCTTGTGCATGTCCTTGTACATCACCTTCTCGTTGAATGTCACATCTCTGCACCTGATCACCTTCTTGTTTTCGTTGTCCCAAATGCGGTAGCCAAACTCGTCTTCACCATACCCGATGAATGTGCATTTCTTGGACTTGGGATCAGGCTCATTCCTGCCTTGATCACTTATATGCACATAAGCTACACAACCGAAAACTTTGAGATGTGAGAGGGTTACCTCCTTTCCGCACCATACCTCTTCTGGTATTCTGTGCTCCAATGGAACCGATGGACCTCGGTTGATCAAGTAAGCTGCTGTGTTGACTGCTTCTGCCCAGAACTGCTTCGGTAGACCTGACTGCATCCGAATGCTTCTGGCTCTCTCTGTCAACGTTCTATTCATGCGCTCAGCCACACCATTGTGCTGAGGCGTGCCGGGCACGGTCCTCTCCATTCTGATACCGTGCTCATAGCAGAACTTCTTGAATCTGGTGTCTTCATACTCACCACCATTGTCTGTTCTGAGTTTCTTTACCCTCAAACCGGTCTCATTCTCGACCATGGCTTTCCATCTTCTGAAAGCCTCAAACACTTCTGACTTTTTCTTCAGAAAGTAGACCCATACTTTCCGAGAGTGATCATCAATAAAAGTCACGAAGTAGTGTTTCCCACCAATCGACGCGGTGGTTGTTGGTCCCCAAACATCTGAGTGAACAAGCTCTAGCTTCTGCTTCCTGGGGGGTCTGCTACTTGCCTGAAAGCTAACTCTCTTCTATTAAGTTCCTCTTCAGGTCGGGAATATACTTGACATCCTTCAGCTCCCATACTGACCCATTCAGCTTAATCTTCACTACACCTTTGCCAATAATGGCACATGCTTGATCGTCACCAAGATATACATTTCCAAGGTTTCCGGGGATATACTTATCGAGGAATTCTTTCTGAGAAGTAGCATGGAATGATGCTCCCGAGTCCAACACCCAAGACTCATCCTTGCTCTCCAAAGAGCATATCAGCGCATCATCTCCTCCTGAGGTGGAGGCAACGCTCACATCTGCATTTGCCTCCCACTCCTCCCGTGCACTCCTGCACTGATTCTTGTAGTGTCCGGTTTTCCCGCACTTCCAACACTCGATAGCCTTCGAACTGTTGGGATTTCTGTACGTGAGGTTGAGAGATTGAGAGACGAGAGTTGAGTGGTTTCTCTTGTAGTTCTCCCTAATACATAGTGAATTTCTCGTATTGTTGTCCTGTGGATGTATGTCGAAGTTGGTCAACCGAACCACGTAAATTTCGGTGCTCTTCTTATTGATTACGGTCGTTTTCTATCTTGTTGATTGTGTGTTGACTTTCGAGTTGCGGGGATCGTAGTAGACGGGAGGACTAAAATTCCCCAACCCAAACAAAGGGACTAATTTTAATGATTTGAGGGTGCTAATTTCAAAATATTAAGATTTTTTTGTTTTTCTTTCTTTATTTTTTCTTTCCGCTTGTTTCCTCCGACACTTATCCTCTTCATGCATTTATCGCGCGTGTTCCGTAGAATGCCTCTGAAGTCTTTGCGCAGAGCAGCAGAATTCAGTGGAATCAGTGAACCACTTCCTTCTGTCCCAGTATCATTGATAAAAGAGTGAGCAAGCAAACAGGTTTGCACGGACCACGAACCCGTGACCCGCTAAACTTGTGGGAGCGATATTGATACCTACCAACAGTCTGGATCACTCAAGGTGGGTCCGTGATCTCTTGACTTACCCTCGAAGATCCGACAGCTCGAATCCGTGCTTATATTGCTGAACAAGATTGGGTAACTCATACATTGCACGGAAAGATTTAAAGTAAAAACTCTTTTGGAACTATATTTTTTAATGTTTATTTTGCTCAATGATAGGTAAAGTTTTTCGGGCCTAATGTGGAAGTTGATGCTCTAAACAGAAAGATGATGAAACTTCTAGGCATGCAAAATCTTCCCACTGAAGGAAATGAGGAAGTTTCTAGAAACGCGTCATGGATAAAGTGCATTTTGAGGAAGTATTATGCTGATAAAAATGATAAGTTGGGAACAATGAGGTTTCAGATATATGCAACAAGGCTTGTAGATGATGCTCAAGGAGAAGGTGCTGCTCAAGAGGCTATATTGGGACGGAAGTAATAGTGGGGACGGCTGATATGCCAATTATGATTTATGATTGATTGAAGACGGTTATGTGCTGCTATTTTGAAGATGTGGTGGGTTTTTGTTGGTGTATAGTGAGGTTTAAGGGTTGCTACTGGAGGATTAGGGGGAACAACAGTTTTGAATGTTATGTGAACTTGTGGGTAATGTCGTTTGCATACATTGTTTATGTAAATTTTGTATCTAGTAATCTCTGGGTAGTTATGGCAGATACTAAATATTTTGTATTCTGACATGCAAATCCCTTCTCTCAAAGTTACTTTGAATCAAACTTCAGGTGACAATGGGAGGAATGTATGGCTTCATTTTGTGAATATATTTTTAGGTTGAATGTGATCAATGCAGGCAGATTTCTCTTATCAAACCCTTGAGGTGTCAAATGTAAGAGAAACGAGGGGTTTGTGTGGTGCCGTAATGGACTTCAAATCTATCCTATAATTGCAAAGGCTGATGTTTATAGCTGGTGTGACGATATGGAACATGGTTTTGGTTGAACCTTTATTATTACTATTGTTATTATTTTGCAAGTTTAATTTTGTTTTTAAAAGAAATCACTATTTTCCTTTGTCATTTGAACATTTTGTCGAATTTTCCTCCAGCATTTGCATCATCCTCACTATTGCTTTACAGGTAAGTATAGAATGATATTGATTGCAGCTTGTAAGTTTTAATTAGCAAATTGAGTCTTACTTAAAATAAGACAAGTTTGAGATGAGATTTGATTTGATTTAGCATTGATTTCAGAAAAGGTTCTGGGCCTTCTTGTGTTCAGATATTTGGCCTAATATGAGGATCTTCCCTTTTGCAGGAAAGTAAGGCAAAACTTAAAGAACAATTGCATGGTAAGGCGCTGAAGTTCGAGAGACTTGAAAAGTAGTAGACATGAACTCTTATGGAGGTACCCAATACCCATATGTTGTGTACAATTTTTATACTACTACCTGCATGGTTAATTATTCTGTAACTTTTTGGCAGATTGATTCAGTCTTCATAGAAAGGTTATTTGAAGAAAACTCCAGTGTTTCGTCTTGTTATCAAGAGACACTGGGGGGTCGCAGTGCAGTGGGAGAATCAGGTATGATATAAAGACTGTAAATGATGACGATTACTTCCCCCTTTTTTACCCAAAAAAAATGCAACGTGCTATTGAAAATTTTGGATATCACATGCCTGAACTACGCAATAGTGATAGCTTTGACTAAAATTCCATATGTGGAGACGGCTTACAGACCAGCTATGAGATCACACCCTAAAACCTTACTTGAAAGCATTATATCTCTGGGAAATATGCCCAATTTACCTCTTGGGCTCTTTCCCGTGAAGTTTATGTCGTTGGAATGTTACCTTTAACTTCATTTGGGTGTTTAAGGCCTTGTCAACTAACCGTGGCTTTCTCCCTGAAAAAGCAATGATCATGCAAAAGATACAAACTCTGGCATTGTAGAACCTGGATCCTTAAAAATTGTCATACGAGAAAAGAGAGATGCAGCCCTCCTTGGATTAGATCAGACGTTAGCTAACGACTGTATTATAATACTGAAGCCTTTGTTCCTCACCCTGTTCACCACTAGTAATCATGGGTATGCTTGAGCATGATAGGCTTCTTGTTTATTGTGAAATTCACGTCTTAAGGTAGCTTGACACATTCACGAATTCTTTTACAACATTCACGTATTCTTTTACAGAGAAGCTGCAGCCTACCTTTGTGTTTTTCATTTATTTTTCTTTAACTATAACAAAGCCATATCATTTTTCATTTATTGTTATAAATAACATGTTTACAGGGAGTCATATTGTTTAGAAGGAGTGACTCCCTTCAACCAAGTATAGTACTGATGCTTAAATGATGTGAAAATTTCTGATGCTTCATGTTTGAGAACTCTGGATTTTGGATTATAACCCAAGTGGACTATAGTCTAGAGTGTTTGGTAAATTTGGTAGCTTATAATCCATTTTCAATAGCAGAGTGCTTGGCGAATGGGTGAATTATAATACATCATTGTTGTAAAAACGATCAAAAAGGACATGGGGTTGGTGGTGAGTTACTAAAAGAGGTCTTTCATTTTGTGAAATCGTAAGGGATATAATTGTCTTTAACTTGGCCAAACCTCGTGGCTTATAATCCACCAAAAAATAAGCTACAGTACCCAACCTTATTTTTTGGTGGATTATAAGTTAAAATAATCCACTTGCCAAACATCTCCAAGTGTGCTTATAAGCCACAAAAGTGGCTTATAAGCCACTATGGCCATTGCCAAACTTGCTCTAGGCCAAATATATTTTGTCTTAACTCTTAAGTTTAGGCTTTTTAATCTTGTGACTGGTTGTGGTTATTACAGCTTAGCATGCTAATGGTCTGGGGAATTAAAATAACAATAAAATGGGACGTCACATATTTATTACTCTGAATATTGTTTCTGAATATTGTTTCCAGGCAATTGTTGCCGCCATATTTTCATGTATATGGACTACAGGTGAAGCACTGCTTGAAACAGAATGAAGAGCTTCGTGGCTTGCTCGACAAATTGAGATCTCAACAAATGAATTCACTGTGATCAAGTGCTAGCAATGCACAACTATACACAGAAGCTGACCAAAATGTTGTCAATGTCTCTGGTTCCCAAGAAGTCGTAGCTGAAATCCTCTTGCCTAAGGTTGCTTCTGTTAGAATGGGGATGTAGATCAAACCTCATTTCGATGAGGACCGCCGGCGAGAAGCTCCGACGAGCTTGATGTCGACGCAGGTGAGGTCCAGGCGAACTCTGCGTTCGAACCCACCCCGAGCTCTGCGTTCGAACCCTCCACTTTGCTTTGCGTTCGCCTCCCCCGAACTCTGCGTCACTGCGGATCCGATCTCTGCGTCGGCTCGAACCTTGCGTCCGCGGGCCGCTGGCGACAGGCTGTCGCCAGCTCATCCCCCCATCGCCTATTTAAACCCCCCGCTAGGGTTTCGGTGGCTCAAGCTTTTTACCCCTCCTCCGATTTTTCTTCTGGCGGCGACCAAGAACGCAGCAGCGTTCTCATCTCCAGCGCTCAATTGATTTTGAGGGGAGATTAAGAAAAAGGAATTTAAGAAGAGAGAGAGAAGGGGGAATTAAATAGGGGTTTTATATTGTGGGGTTATTCATTTATTCTCAAGTTGATAATTGATAGGGTTCATACCCTTTAATCATTAACACTGTAGCTACAGTGTTTATCTGAGAAATCTCAGTTTTGAGATACGCTCCTAAATTTGTAATTTCTTGTTTGATTAATAAGAAATTATCTGTGTGGCTCCCGAGGACGTAGGCAGTTGCCGAACCTCGTAAATCTTGGTGTACTGTTCTCTATACCGCGTTTCCGTTGCATTAGGGGATTTAAGCGTTAAATTCCCAACATTTTTTGCACGCATGTATATTATATAGCATTTTTTGTGTGCTTGCATTCAATGTCAAATCAGTAAAAGCAAAATAACCTTGTTAAAAACTTCTTAGATAACCTGAAAACTGAGATCAAAGAGGGTTTTTATAGCCTCCAAAACCTCAGCCAAAAACCCCAACAAAATGACCCAAAAACCATGCTGCAACGGCTCTAAAAAGAGCCGTTGGGACTCCAGCGGTCGACCGAAGAAAATCGCGATCGACCGCAAACAAGTTCAGGAACGGAGAAAATTTCCAGACAGTCCGTCGGTCGACCGGCGGCAAAATCGGTCGACCGGAGGTACTGTAGCAGATATATCTGATATTATAAAATCGGTTAAAAATAGTAAAACAGATCCAAAAATTATGAAATTTTTGTAGAAGGTTCTAGACATATATATAAACATGTTAGAGAAAGAATTTCTGAAAAATCATTTCCCAGTTGAGAGAAATAAATGTTTGAACACAGAAATACAGTTTCTGAAAATCTGCTGTGATACACGATTTTGTAAAATCAATTAGGCATAGTAAATCAACTCAACATGTTACAAAAAGAATTTTCTAATTTGCTTTTCCCAATTGTGAAATCTCATTATTTTGCAAAAGTGTTCAAAACATGAAAACCCAAAACCATGCATGTATATATATAACTATATATATACATAGAAACCAAATACGTGTGTGTATATGATATTGAGCTTAAGGTACTTCACACACATAATATAAAATCTAAACTAGATTACCCAAGCTTGATCTTGATCTTCATTGTAGCTCAACTTGGTACACATGCGGATGAAGCTTGAACTTGATCTTTAACTATGAATTGCATGTTGCTTCACTCCACAATTCCGCCAACCTCCATTTGATATCATCGTTATGGCGCAATCCATCCATCCTCCAATAACGTTGTTTATCTACAAAACATAGGAATGCACAAACACTAGACAAACAATATTAGTAATAAATTGTTTGTTAAACATCATCAAAACAAGAAGGCCAACACCTCTCTCTTGTTATCTATAGAGAAGTTTCCCTCAACTCAATCTAGCTTTACATTTATATTGTTTAATTACCATTTTATTAAGCTAGTGTTTATATTGAGTTTAGTTGATTTTATTTACTCTTTGTTTACACACACAACCATTGAGCTTATTGTATTTACATACATTGTATATTTTGGGGTTGTGGGTTTGTGACTAAGAGTGTGAGCTTTCAGCCTAATTGTGAGGATCACTTTGTAATACACTTGTACACCGGGAGGAGTGTGTGGTGAGGACGGAGTCGATACTGAGAGGAGTGGCGTCGGTGGCCTAGTGAGAGGTGATAATTCCGAGCACTTGAGGGCGTCGATACGTGAGGATTTGTGAGAGTTATCGGTTGACTTGATAACCGAGTGTGTAGAGTTTTCGGTTAGCTAGAAAACCGAGTTTGTAATGAAGTTCCGGCTTTCAAACCGGGTTGTGTAGTGGATTCTCCCCGGGAGTGGGTAGCGGAGACGTAGGACGGAAGGTCCGAACTCTGTGATCATTTCCTTGTGTTTGAGTTTGGCATTGGCGCATTTATTCTTGCATATTGTTATATCACCATTGTTACATGTTAATTTTGTTTACCCTTGTTTATATTATATATCCTTGCACATATCTTGTAGCATATTATATATACTAGGTTATATTTGTTAGTAAGTTTTAATTGGCATTTAAATCAGATTAGATTAGCATAAACCCTATTCACCCCCCTCTAGGGCTCTTTCCTAGCGACCTTAGGGGTCTAACAACCCTAACTCCCCGTTACGAGTCAAGAAAGTGTTAGTGTTAGGGTTATAAAGCTCCAACAATGCTAGGAAATGATGTCTACTGATCGGTAATTCGTACATGATAGCGCGTACCGATGCATACAATTCGCTTTG
The DNA here is from genome assembly GCF_001876935.1 of Asparagus officinalis. Lineage (NCBI taxonomy): Eukaryota > Viridiplantae > Streptophyta > Magnoliopsida > Asparagales > Asparagaceae > Asparagus > Asparagus officinalis. The sequence continues at coordinate 130,670,529 of NC_033801.1, read as the reverse complement.
CTTTAGTTCAATGTCCCAGCGTCCGAGAACATAACTCATCATACGAGTCCACCACCTCTTGGGTGGCGAGTGAACCTAACCATAGCACCTATACTCTTTTATAGGGAGTTTCGTCCCATGTCTAGCGAGACGGTTCCTCACTGTGTTTGCATCTATCAACACTTCATCTGGCGGTACTGTATCAAGTCCCAGAATCCCTGGTCGAAGGCCACTAATACAATTATACCTATCCGAACCCGGGGTCTTATGCTTGTTAATAAATCCACAGTGGACTCACTCGTGATCATCTGTAAGATGCTAAGACATCTCCCATTCCACGGCTTGTGCCTCTAAATGTGCAAATGAATACTAGCGAGGAATAGAAGGGATATACAGTGGACTTTTGTCGTCATCATTCAGCCATTGCTTATCGTCAAGAGTCAGCACATATGGATCCTCAACATGATCACCGAACAAATAATACGGCTTCTTCAAAGCCTGAGTAGAGCTGGAATCTTTAGTAAGGAGAGCATATGTGATCAACTGTCATAATGTACGATGACCCCCATCTCATACTAGCTGAGGAACCTCCTTAGATCCAGCCGGATCAAGTTGAGGAGTTGAACCAATAAGCAGCTTATCAACACTAGTGGTAAAAGTCTCTCTACTACAACCGCTCGTGGCGTAAGGTGGGAATCCATCCATAGGAAACTCAAATGAAACAGATAGCACACAATTAGAAAATTGTTTCTAAAGTAAGACAAGGAGTTGAACTCATCTCACGAATCGGCGAGATAGAGTCACTACTTGGTCAATTGGCGAGATGATTTCAACTGTTCTACATGCGAGGGATAATGTACATTGTCAAGCAAATAATGAGACAATATACCCCGCTCTATAGAGTGTAATATAGCATGAAATCACCTCCATCAACCTGAAGAAATGTATTGGCAAAGCAAAACACCTCCTTTAAAGCTTCAATCCCCGCAAAAGAGGACATCGGCTCTTCCCGAATGACTCGCCAAGGAGACAAACGAGGGTGCAATACAGATGATATCAAATTTACAAAAGCTATAAAAACTCACCCCCATATGAAAAAGCTGCAGGAGCCTCCCTCTCGCTGTGCTGAGAAGTCGAGCGACTCCTGTAAAAGCACGGTCATCATGGAGACATTACTAACCTGCAATGAAAATCCGTGGGTCAGGTAAATTCATAAATTCAGGAACCCGAAATTAAAAGAAAAATTATGAGATTTAACCAAAATCCTACAAATAAAATGGGATTTTACAGTTGAAGTCTAATTTAACCTACATATTAACAACGGGTTCAATTTGCATACAAGACCCTCATGATCAATTTTTGGTCAAAATACCCACAATACCCCTCATGCTCAAGGCTCAATGTTAGCCATGAGCACATTCAAAATTCAGCCATGATTGAAGGGGGAAAACCCATCATCCTCAACATTAAATTTTTGGCCACTTTTGCCCATAACCCCTCTTAAAAAAGTTTGGCCAATTTTGCAATATGACCCCTCAAAAAAATTTCAACCATAAGCTCACATCTAAACCCCTTAAATTGTCGGCCATGAGCTCACATTCAAGTCATCAAAATTTCGGCCATATATGTAATATAGCCCCTCAAAATTCGGGTATGATCAAATCCCTTTGAATCAAAGTTTCAAATTTCTTCCTCAAGCTCAAAATTTGGCCATGTTTTCAAACTTTCACACCCTCCAAAGTACAAAATTCAATTCATGAGATCAAAGCCCTAATCTTTGCATAGAAGTCCATGAATTCTTGATGCATACCCACATTACAAATCAAAGTTTTAAACTTTCCTCCAATGCCCATGAGTTCTTGAAATAAAGTCAAGCATACAAGTTGTGGAGGAAGCTTACCCAAATCAAGAGCTTGAGAATCCAATGCCAAAGCCCAAGTTTTGAACTTGAAAACCAAAAAAAAAAAACACTTGAGCTTGAGAGTGATTTTCAGCCAAGAACAATAGGAGGGGAAGATGAGGCTTCAAATCCTTTTATAAGAAGAGTTTAAGAGTCCTTAAAGGGGGGGATTAAGAGTTCTTAAAGAGAAGGATTTATGGGGTATGAATAAGTTGGTTTTGGATGATGAGTTTTGAGGAAGAAGATAAGAAAATAAGAGAGAATTCAAAATTTGAGGGGGAACACAAAGGACTCTTGTACAAAACCCTACACTCATCCCTAGGGCCGACCTCCTCTTTTCTCTCTCTCCTCTATCTCTCATGATCTCTCTCTCTCCTTGACCGAGACATTTATTGTGTCTCGGCCAAGGTCGGGACACAAGTTGTGTCTCGGGCCTAAAACAAGGCCCCACATGTTTAATGATACTGTTTTTGGTACGTATTCGCCCGTTATCAGCCGTTTCGGTGTATTTGATACCCGTATTCATACTCCAAAGAGTATATGAGTATAAAATGTATCTCCTTGAACCTCCAACGGGTACACGAGGTTAAACTGATTCCCGAAACTCCTAGGAGTATACGAGTATAAACTGATCCTCCCTACTGCAATGCCTTAAGAGCCTAAACTATGTAGACTCTAGTTAACGTATGAGTATAAACTGTGTTTATATCGGTCAACATGTAGCATTGGGTCAATGCTGGTCAACGTATAGCCTTGGGTCAACGCCAGTCAACAAGTTGCGATGAAGGTCAACACCGGTCAACACATTGTGATGAAGGTCAATACCGGTCAACGCGTTGCGATGAAGGTCAATAGTGATCGACGCGTTGCAATACATGTCAATGCCAATCAATACATTGCAATGAAGGTCAACGTGTACCCTTGGATTAACACCGGTCAACACTTTACGATGAAGGTCAATACGTTGATAATTTTCATCAAAACAAGGCTCCGATCAACTCCAAAACAAAGGATAATCCCAAGGATTTCAACCGTAGTTTAGCTATGAATTCCTGATGAAGATAGTCAGTTTAACGTCAACTCAATGACATGAGGTAAAATCAGAAATCAACACACCAGTTTCAATTCGAAACTTCGACAATGGTCAGACGATAAACGCAGAGCCGAAAGAATTTTAGCTATTCGACAAAATACTGAATAGACTGAGAATTGAAAAAGTCAAGAGCTAAAGCCAATTACATGTCCTTTTACACAGACTAAATGTTAGCCCTATCACATCCAAAGTATTTTAGACTCTTCTATAAAAGAAATGAGACTAAAATATTTTGGAGGGGTTATATGCAGGTTTCAAAAATTACCTATAGGTTCCCGTACGTAGCTCAAGATGGAGAGAATATGATGAAGATCATTATCCAAGTTAAAGAGAATTATTTAACATCAACAAGCGCATAAAGTAAATTGACGAAGCGTACGAATCAACAGAACAACAAAATAATGAAGAGACGATCCGATCGGGAGTTACGTTTCGTTCACGAAAGATGAAGCACCACTCGTGTCTCATCCACTCCATGTATGATTCACCTATGGGAGGTTGTATACCTGTTCTCTAGCTTTTTGATGCACTTCGAATCATGTCATTCTGAGATCGAACCGGGGAATTACGGGAAAATAGTCAATGCACGCTAAACGACATCCCTGTCGAAACCAAGACAAACATTGTGTCTCGGCCAAGGCTGAGACACAGAGCGTATCTCGTGCCCAAAAAAACTATTTTTTCACCATTAACCACCCATATTTCGGTATATTCTGATCCAAAGCCTCCCCAACTGATTTGAAGCTATATTGGAATATGGTTAAGTGGCTACAACTGAAGATGAGAGTAAATTGACTATTCTTATCCAAAAACCAAGCTTCTAAAGCCTATAAATATGGTCCTAGGGCTTTCATTTACACAGTTCCAGAATTCTCGAGTCTCGGCGAAGCCCTGTCAAATTAAAGAGTGAGGAGCATAAATTTCAGAGAGGAGAAAGAGATATTGGTGAGTTCTTCAGCATAAAGAGAGGAAGAGTTCGAGAGATCTGCATCCCGTTCATCTATTTCCCTTGAGATCGCACCTAGCTATGATTCTCAAGAAGAGTGATTGTATCGTTGTTGCCAATATAGTCACTTTAATTTCTTGTCTCCTTTGCTAAGCAACGAAGTATTTATTCGGATCTGATCAGTTTGTGGACCATGGATAAACCCCAGCACCGGCAAAGATCCTACGCAAGCAGAAGATCGATAAACAATCTCTCTGCGTGTGTTCTCAGGAAGTTATCTGTTTTATTTTCATTGTAAGAGAAGTCTTATAAAAAAACTAAATTTTCTTTATTTTGAATTGTTGTAATGTCTGAAGTTGTAATGGATTCGAAAGTAATGAAACCAATTTTTGACGTGAACAATAGTCAGATTATCCTAACATTTTTAATTTTTTGAAAACATCACTGTAGGTTCTTTCGAGTATACCTTCATGGCTGAGTATCTTCTGAGAGCTTCACTTCTGGGGTATTCAACTCAGGTTACTTAAAACTTTGAGTATATTCTTCCTAACCTCTTTCTTATATTTGATTTATATCCTAGTGCTGCTCATACTACATTGACAATTAGAGATGTCATCCTGCTCTATTGGTTAGCCAGGGGTCAGTCTTTTGTTCCAACTCAGATTATATTTATCTAGATGTCATCCATAGTTGTTACAGGTAGGGAGATGGTGGAGAGTAGGAAGAAACAAAATACCTAATTAGTTTAACCCTTTTTGTATATGTTATGACCAGAAGGCCCCATCTTTGCCTTCGGATCAAATGGAGAAGGGGAGAGCTACTCTACGTGATGAAATGATCTGGAAGAGTCTTGCAGCAAGAAACAGGATAGAGCTTGCAGCTGGTTGATCTTTAGGGTCCTAGCCTACATGTGATGATGTACCCGACTCTTATGGAGGTGGTGATGCTCGGTGGACATTGGATTCATTTAGTGTTAGAGTTGAGGAGTTACAGTTGGAGACAAGAACTCAGCATCAACAATTACAGATGGAGATGCAATCACATCACCAGTTGTATGACGTGTCTCTTCAGTACTCCATGAGAGCTCTTCGTCGACCAAAGTTGTCTCTTGGGGCAACACTAGTCTACGGAGACTTCATGCCAAAAGCAGCTCATGCACATGGGTATAAGGAGATGTAGAGAGATGATGAGCAACAATGATTGATGAGATTTCATTTTCTTTTACAGGTCCAGGTTTATTTTCATCTTTCTTCATTTTTAATTATTTTCTTTTAGTTTTTATTCAGGACCCATATACTTTGATGCTTGATCAGATATATTGCCATGTACTAACTATTTGGACTCATTTCATATTTGTGTAGCTAGTAATAATTTGCATGATCATCCATCCTGTTACACGTACATATATTAGATTTGATAGATTTCTTATTTTTTGGTTTTTATTTGATTTTTCTTGATTTAGGTTCTTCTCATATATTGAAAACCAAAATAAATATTTCTTTTTCTTTCTTTTTATTTTTCGTATAAAAAATTAAAAACAAAATTTAAAATTGCTCCTTCTTTATTTTTTAATTTGTTGTTTACTTATGAAAAATAAAAAATAAAATTACTATTTTTTATTTTCCTTTTCGTATGAAAAATAAAAAAACAAAAATTATTTTCATTTAAAAGATTAGAACTGGCCTATGTTTATGTTTTTACATGAATTATTTGTTCGGGGGGAAAATCGTTTTCATTGAAGTCATTGTTCTCTTCAGCAACAGTTTATCGGTTATAAAAGATCCGGTCTTTTTATAAGATCCGGTTACAACAAAATCAAAGAAAAAGAGAAAATTATAACTTTCCTTCTTTCGAACAAATCGCAAGATCAATGTTTGGAACGGTCCTCTTTCTTGCTGTAGGGTTCTTCGCCGTGCGCCGGGGTTAATCCGTGACACACCGCGCGATCGCTTTGATCCGGTCGGATCTACACGGCTAAATGACGGGTGTTATCTCACGAGGAATAATAGCCGGGGGGATTATTTCACGCAAAGGAAATCAATAGGCCACTATAATCGAAATCGACCAAGTCGACAATCGATACTCTTCTCGGGATCAAAAAACCAAGTTTGATCGGAGGCTGACCGTGTGGATCTCAGATCTGATCTCTCTCGAAACTCGACTGTTCCTTGTATTAACTGTGGAATCGCCAAGAACGAGATCTGAAAAGTCCGAGTCCTTCAAAGCTCCAAAACTGCCGAAGTTCAGTTCTCAATCCGTGCAGAGTTTCACACTCAAGAAGTCCTAGTTTCCTCAACAATGAGGCCTAAAGGGGTCTATTATAGGCTCACTCAAAGCAGAATCTGGGCTTAGATCTGGGCCCAGATCTAGTGGCCTCGGCCACCAGAGGTGGCTTCGGTACTGAGCCACCAAGAGTGCGCTCGGCCGGGCCACGCTAGGTGGCTCGCCTTTAAAGGTGGTGCCCGAGAGCCAGAGTGGTGGCTCAGCTTTGGCCACACCGGCCACATTTGGTGGCTCGCTTTGGCCAAGCCACCAGTGGTGGTCGGCACCTGACCACCATAAGTGTGGCTCGGTTTTGGCAGAGCCGTCCTTGTGTTTGGTTTTGCTGTTTTTTCGGTCTCGTGATTTATCCGAACTTTTAGTGTTGATCTGGACTCTGATTTGGCAGTCCGGATCCTGATTTGGTAGTAAATCCACTTTGGTGTTCGAGTTCGAGTCCGCTCCCGATCTTGTTTGATGTGGTGGACTCTACGGTTTAATGACTCTTTGTTTCATCGACCCGTTAGCTTGATTGGGCACGCGATTGGATGTATTCCGTTGTTTGCGTGCGGTTCGTTAACCTCGTTGCCTCGTTAATCCGCTTCGTTGCGTGTCACTTGGCTTCGGTGTTGTGGTCTAACGACCATGCTTGGATATATCGCCCGATGGTTCGTTCGTTTGTCGAATCACCGTGCCGAGCTGTGTTAAGGGAACTATAAGCAGTTTTATACGCCTATAGATACCCCCTCCAAAGTATTTTAGTCTCATTCTTTTATAGAAGAGTCTGGAATACTTTGGATATGATTGTTCCAACCTTCAATCGGTATGATGGGACTTTGGAATGGCTTCTATTCTTGATTCCTTCTATCCTTCAGGCTATTCGGTGCTTTGTCGAATGTCTGCAAGGGTTCCGGTGCTGCATTTATTGTCTGACCGTTGTCAGAATTTTGAACTTGAAGTCAATTCCTGATTTTCTGATCTTTAGCTCGTGTTTGTTGTTTTAACATAGACCCGACCATCGATTGTTGGCGTTGAGTCTTCATTTGCAACGCGTTGTCGGGCGTTTGACACAGTTTATACTCATACGTCTGTTGGAGTCTTGAGAAGCAGTTTATACTCTTATACTTTTCGGAGTGTTGTTGAGTTATCCTTAAGAATATTTTTAGAAAAATACTCTCCAGAAACTTCTCAACAAAAATAGGGAATAGTTTATACTCGTATACCTTATTGGAGTACTAAGAATGAGTTGAACAAGAATATTTTTAGAAAAATACTCTCTAGAAACTTCTCAACAAAAATAGGGGATAGTTTATACTCGTATACCTTATTGGAGTACTAAGAAGCAGTTTATACTCGTATACTTTTCGGAGTACTATTCAGGTCCAAATGAGCTTAATCGGCCTAATAATGACCCAAAAAGGCAGTAATTAGGCTCCAAAAAAAAAATCTTCCAACCCTTCCGAATGTGTGGGAGAGGAATGAATAAATAAGGGACTGAACCATCGGTCGATTTGAAGTCATTTCGATACTCGGTTCAGCTCCAATTTGAATTTTGGTTCAAATCTGGTTCAAACTTATTCAGAATTGGTTCAACCTGGTTCAAGACTGGTTCAAGTTGGTCTGATCCGGTTGAGTCGGCTGTGAGACCAACTACATCAGCTGATACATCAACAGCGGTTACACCTCCACTACCCCCAGTGACTCAAGGGGAAGGAGGTATAAATTAAGCAACTAAGAAATGACATTTATTTCCTCATCAAGGCTTCTGACGGATTTCCCCCTTTTTGTGTAGGGCTTTCTTCTCGGCTTCATGTCCTCGTGAAGGAGTTGTTATCAGACAACGATCCTGAGAAGATTGTCATATGTATAGAAGTCTGTTCCTTCTTCTCCTTCGTGAATACTATGATTGGCAAACTCTTCCATGGCGGACTTTTTCTTCACCAATTTAAGCCTTTCCTTGATCCCAAAATAGATTCAATAAGGGATGCAGGATATCCGGATCTGGCGAAGGCTATAATTGATGACCTTGATTGCCTGGAGCACGAGCTTCAGATGTTACGTGAGCTCCGGGATGCAGGTGCCTCTTCATTCATTGCTGCCAATTTGGATACTTGCTTACAGACATGGCGCGATACTCGAGCTTTTGCTGAGTTCGAGATTCAGGTGCAGCGGGATCGGGTAGACCAAGTTGAGGCCAACCTTGCTGTTAGATCATCTTCACTTAACGATCTTGACTTTTCTATTGCCTCTTGCGAGACCAAGATAGAACAGTTCCGAAGAGGACTTCGTGAAGAAGAGGAGACTTTGAGTATCCTTCAAATGACGAAGGTACAGGATCAGCAAGCCCACACTGCCTTGTCTGAGGAGTTGAAATCCTTAAAGAAGAAGCTGGTCGAGACGGGGGAGGTTGCTGTGAAGACTTTAGCCACCACTGAAGAGTCCATCAGAGCTGAATTGCAGGATGATCTTAGGCAAGCTTATGATGAGAAGCTGTCTAAGTTTAGTCAACAGATTTTTAGCCATAGGCTTGATGTATGATTTCATCTACTGAATATTTTGACTTTTGATCCTCTTAGTGGAAATGGTTTTATCTTTATCTTTATTATGATTCCTCATTCTGTTTGGAATAATTGACCATAATACTCACAGGATTTTTGGCAAACCCTCAGCCTTCAACGGGTTTGATAAGCCTTTACCGACTACCGTTTGAGTCGGGCTAGCATGCGGATTGTCTAAATCCGTTCCGCATGTAACGTTGTGCTAAAAGAGTAAATTCTCTGAGACTTTGTGCTATGATGTCGAATACATAGGCTTTACCATTTGTTACGGGAATAGGCTACCCGGCAACGCGTGTTAGGCGTTGACTTTAGGATTTTTGGCTAACCCCCAGCCTTCAACGGATTTGATTAGCCTTTACCGACTACCGTTTGAGTCGGGCTAGCATGCGGATTGTCTAAATCCGTTCCGCATGTAACGTTGTGCTAAGAGAGTGAATTCTCTGAGACTTTGTGCTATGATGTCGAATACATATGCTTTACCATTTGTTACGGGAATAGGCTACCCGGCAATGCGTGTTAGGCGTTAACTTTAGGATTTTTGGCTAACCCCCAGCCTTCAACGGATTTGATTAGCCTTTACCGACTACCGTTTGAGTCGGGCTAACATGCGGATTGTCTAAATCCATTCCACATGTAACGTTGTGTTAAGAGAGTGAATTCTCTGAGACTTTGTGCTATGATGTTGAATACATAGGCTTCGCCATTGTTACGGGAATAGGCTACCCGGCAACGTGTATTAGACGTTGACTTATCCCTACTTAGGCTTCGGGATAAATTCCCCATGCGTGTAAGGCATGGATTTTGGTGTTATTAATAACAATCTGCCATAATGTTGAATATGTGGTCGGGTGTTCTTTTTAACGGTTAAGAACTAACCAGTAGCACGGGTTAAGCGCAGACTTATCCCTGCTTAGGTTTCAGGATAGAATACCCCAGAATCGAACTCTGGTGTCTTTTTCTACGGAGAAAGACTAAACTGGCAGCACGTGTTAGGCGCAGACTTATCCCTTGGAAAAGGTTGGTGCGGGAAAGGAAGAATTTTATATTCTATTTCCCGGTCTTCTTTTAGGGTGAAGGCGAACCCGAATACAAGGAAGGAAGAATTTTATATTCTATTCCTTGATTCCGGAAAGGAAGAATTTTATATTCTATTTCCAGTGCAAAAGAAACTAGAAGTGGGATCTCCACTCCGAGAATCTGGAAGATCTAGATAAACTTACCTTTTATAGGATAGGTTATCTAATCTGAAGATGAGTTTTTCGTTTATCGAAGTGAAATTTCAACTTCGGTTATAACCATGAGAAAGCTTAACCAAAGAGGAAAAAAAAGGAGTTCTTTCGTTTATCGAAAGGGGACTCTGAACTGAAAGTGGACCTCTTGTTCATGGAAAGAGTCAAGAGGGAAATTTGCTAGTGGTTTGGACCAGAAAGACACCTTTGGTGGACTCACTGTCAATTGAAATTGATCAGTGAGGGATTTTGATGGTGAAAATGATTTTGGGTTATCCTCTAGAATATGAAGTGTAATATTCTTCAAGGAACTTCCCGGTAAATAGGTTATCCTGAATGTACTAGGGATAGTATTTTTTCAGGAACTTCCCATTTATTGGCATTAATTGCCTGGCGCCCTCTTGAGTAATCAGGCGATATGCGCCGTTTGAGTAGACTGTGTCTATCACAAACGGTCCTTCCCATTTGGGTTAAAATTTACCTTTCTTCTTGGAGTTGAGGATTATCGGTCGGCGAGCAGCGAGGACCAGATCTCCTTCCTTGAAGCTTCTCTGTCGGACTCTTTTGTTAAAAACCTAGATATTCTGGCTTGATAAAACTCAATGTGTTGTTGAGCTTCCAAGTGCTTTTCATCCAACATTTCGAGTTCTTCGAGACGTTTTTGATGTTGTTTTTCTGTTGTCATCTCAGTTGCGAGAGTGATCCGAAGGGATGGGATTTGGATTTCCAATGGTAGCACAGCTTCATATCCGTATACCAACGAATATGGGGTAGCTCCTGTAGGTGTGCGTATGGTGGTACGATAAGCCCAGAGTGCTTCACCAAGTTTATCATCCCAGTCTCGTTTATTGGTCTTCACGAGCTTTGATAGAATCTTAATAATCGTCTTGTTAAACGCCTCAGCTAATCCATTCGCAGCGGGATAATAAGCTGTTGACGAAATATCTTGAATTTTGAACTTGTCACAAAACCTGACGAAGGCGTTGCTTATGAACTGTGGACCGTTGTCATGAATGATCCGTCTTGGCACACCGTGTCGGTATATGACATGATGCTTGATGAAATTGATGACGTTGTTCATCTTCACTGGAAAGTAATCCGTGATTGCAAGAATGAATCGATCACCTTTGACTGAAGGGGGAAAAATAGGACCGACAATGTCCATACCCTATGTCTCGAACGGCCAAGACGTGGTTGACGTGTGTAAACGCTCTGGTGGTTGGTGCATATAATTTGCATGTACGTGACAAGCATGACATTCTCGGGCGTATTCGATTGCATCACGAACCATTGTTGGCCAAAAATATCCTATTCTTCTGATGCGATCATACAGTTTGGGACCGGGCTGATGCGCACCACATTCTCCTTCGTGTGCTTCCTTAAGAACTTCTTCTGCTTCTTTGTTCGAAAGGCATCGGAGTAACAAACCATCGTACCCTCTACGGTATAATGTATGGGTCTCGGTATTATAGAAGAATCTTGGTGCTCTTCGGCGGATTGATTCCCTTTCTTTTACATCCTCTGGCAAAATACCATATTGGACGTAGTCAATGATAGGAAAACGCCAATCTCAGAACTCAGACCCAATTTGAGTCGAATTCACCTCCTTGGCGCTTATGTTTCTATCATCTTCCTCTTCAATATCCATATCGTATATGGGTATGCAGAGTTGATGCGTCCTTACTGTGACTAATAGTTCAGTTTCGGGAGGCTGCGCAAGTGATACCGCTAGTGCTGCCAGTGCATCCGCATAAGCGTTCTGGGGATGAGGGATGTATTCGATAAAGAATTCTTCAAAAGAATCTGCCATTTTGATGGCCTCCTGGTGGTACGGGATCAGGTCTTGGTTCCTGACTTCATACTCTCCACGGACTTGGTTGCCTATCAATTGAGAATCCCCAAATGCTTCGAGATATTCGACCCCCAGCTCCTTGGCGAAACTGAGTCCAATGAGAAGCGCGTTGTACTCGGCTATGTTATTGGAACATGGACTAGTCAGTGAATAAGCCCGAGGCATCACATGCTTCCCCGGGAAAACTAAGACAACTCTAACTCCGAAGGAGACTTTAGAACATCCGGGGGTTACTGCCCTATTAACTGCCCTCGAAGTACCATCAAAGTATAATTGCCATACTTGTTGGTGCGATGTAGTGTTAACCTCGTGGGTTTCATCCGGCAAGTCATCATATACTTCTGCCGTATCCGTTGTCGGGTTTGCCGCCAAAAGATCACAAATCGCTTGTCCTTTGATCGATTTCTACTGTTTGAAGTGCAAATCATATTGGGACAAGAGAAGGGCCCACTTTGCTAACCGCTAATTCATAGAGACCGGTTGCGTCATAAATACCCGAACTGGATTAACGTTAGAAATGACGTAAATCGTCTGTCCAACCAAGTAATGCCGCATCTTTTGCATTGCGAATACTAATGCGAGGCATTCTTTCTCAATCATCGGATATCAAGACTCGGCGCCTACCAAGGTCCGACTTAGATAATAGATTGCCTGTTCGTGAACATTATCATCGCCTTGTGCAAGTAAAGAACTTATCGAGTGGTTCATCGCCTTGAGGTAAATCAAGAACGGTTTACACGATTTTGGTGCAACGAGAATAGGAGGATTCGTCAGATATGTTTTGATATCTTCGAATGCTTTTTGGCAGGCGTCGTCCCAAATAAATGACACCCATTTCTTGTTTAATTTTGAGAATGGTTGGCACTTCCCAGAAAGATTTGAGATGAACCGACGAATGTAAGCTAACCGCCCTTGTAATCCTCTGAGCTCTCTTAGATTTCTAGGGGGTTGCAGTTCATGTATCGCCTTCACCTTATCAGGATCGATATGTATACCTTTAGTGGTGACGACGAATCCAAGGAATTTTCCGCTAGACATTCCAAGGAAGGATTTAGTGGGGTTCATCTTCAATTGATGACTCCGCATGAGATCGAACATCATCTTCAAGTCCTTGATGTGATCTTCTTTGTTGCGACTTTTTACAACCAAATCATCAACGTAGCACTCGACTGTCATCCTGAGATGTTCTTGGAAAATCTTAGTCATTGCTCGCTGGTACGTGGCGCCTGCATTCTTTAAACTGAAAGGCATCACCGTGTAGCAAAAGACACCGAGGGGCGTTCTGAACGCTGTATGCTTCTCGTCATCTGGGTGCATCTTGATTTGGTTATACCCTGAGAAACCATCCATAAAAGACATTCTCTCAAATCCATACGTATTGTCGATGATGACATCTGTGATTGGGAGAGGAAAGTCGTCTTTTGGACATGCCGTATTCAGGTCCCTGAAGTCGATGCAAATCCTGATTTTACCGTTCTTCTTCATGACCGGAATAATATTGGCTAACCAGTCTGGATGTTGCTCCTCTCGGATAAATCCTGATTCGAGATGAATATAGGCTTTGGATTGGCCTCGTCACCCATGTTAATTTGGACTATTTTATCTTCAGTGGGGGGTTCTCTCTGTTTGAACCTATCACCATACTGCATGTTCAGGTGATGAACCCACGGGTCTTCCCATGTTAGCATTTGATCATCGTTCTCTATTGTGGACGGATCAGCTGTAGCCATGTTCGCCATTAGGGCTTTGAATGCTTCCCCCAGACTTGTATCGGAATCCCATTCCGAGGAATCTGATGAGTACTCATCTTTGTATTGCTCAGATGATTGGTTATTGATTAACCAGCAACATTCGTCTTCTGAAGAAGATTCATACCCTAACCCTCGTCTGAATTTATAATAATCATCTGGTTTCCCTTTTGGTACATACGCTGCTTTGGCTGGAATACGGGGACCTCGATCGAAGTATAAACCTTCTCCGAGTGTGAAATCATATCCCTGTTTTTCCATGAGCTTGCGCGCTTCCGAACTATACTTAGATAAATGCTGACCAGGTTTGTCATCATTCTCATCTTCCCTTAAGAAATGATCTAGTAATGGAAAACCCTCTCCTTTATCGTAAATCACTTCTCTTTCGCCTCCTATTTTGGTAGGAATGACCAGGGTTGTTCCGAAAGAATGCTGGAGGCGTTTCTTTGCTACATAGGACGATCGAAGCGGCACATATAAATCGGGATTATCATACAATCCCTTTATTACATCATCAAGAGATAGTGAGTACTCTAAATCATTATTTATTTCATTATTGGCAAGTTGCCAGTTACAACTGCCATCTGACGATTGTTCATCGTCAAGGTTGATTACAAAGGGTACAATGTCGTTTAAAACATAACCTCCATTGTAATCAAATCCGGCTTCGGTATCAGCTTCTTCTCCGCTGTCCGTGCCATGAGCCGATGATTCAGTATCGGATTCGTTACCATAAAGGAGAGAATCAGTGAAATAATTCTCATACCCTTTGAATGGTTGCTTATCCGCGACCACCGTCCTAACCTTATTATCAGTGTCGACATATTTCAAACACTGATGGAGAGTGGAGGGGATTATAACGTTACTATGGATCCAAGGCCGACCCAATAGTAAGTTATATGAAGTCTCGGCATCGATCACATAACATGTGACTTCCGTCCGAGGATATGCATCAAGCGAAGCGGCATAATACTCACAGCAGAACCCGGATCCACTTGGATTCGGTTGACTTTGTTGGAGCCAATGTACCCAATGAAATATAGGGGTCGATCATGGTTTGAATTCTTCGTCTGCATATCCTCTTTGGTGAAGGTAATGCAGGGAAGGTTTTTAGCCGCTATATTGCAGTGTTGAATTAACGGTTCTGGCTCTTCAAGTGCCGGCTTGATCCGAGTAAGGAACACTTCTGAATTGGCCAAGGCTTCTTGCAAGGCTTCCCTGGTTTCTTTAGATAACCGTAGCAACTCATACAATGTTATCCGTGCTGGGATGTTAGCTAGTTGAGCCATAATATCGAACACGTGCGGAGTGTTCGAACTTTCTGGTTTATCTCTTCCAATCGGACGATTAAAATGAGACTGCTTCGGATTCTGAACCTCCTGGGGCTTCTTTTCTTTCTGTTTATTAACCGGCTGTTGTCGAACTTCTTCAACCGGTCTAAGAGTCGTAATCACACCCAGCTCTGTGAGAGTTATGACTGGTCCTTGCTTAGTCACCCCTTGCTCAGCTAACTGATCACTAGGTGATGGATAGTTGAAGTGGTACTGATTTCCGCTTCTAGTGGCAAAGACTTCTTGTTCTTCTTCGGAGAGCGGGAAGGTAGGAGCTTCATTACCATCCTCTTCGAAGATCGCGGATGTAGCATTGCAGGACTTGCCTTTACCCTTTCTGGTCGAGGAAGTCGTCCACTGATGGTCTTCAATAAGATCAGGATGGACCCAGAGGATTTCGCCGTTTGGGGCTGTGTGTGGCACAAGTCCTTTTTGACGTTGTCCATATGGGTCGTCATTCTTCACCATCTTCATTCCTACTTTGGTGATGCGTTCTGGTTCAAACCATGCTGTGGGCATTGATCCAAAACTAATTGATACTACATTTGCTCCGACATTCTTGGACGGCTTCGGGGTTATGACGCCTACATCAATTAACGCCTGGATCTTATCCTTGAGATGGTAGCATGACTTTGTAGGGTGATGGACCGCTCTATGGTATGCGCAATACTTCGGATCCGTCACTTTGCTGGCCCCTTCTTGATCCACGATCGACGACAGCTGGATTTTGTTATTCTCCAACAGGTACTTAAAGATGCCGGGAACTTCGTCATCTTTGAAGGAGTACACTTTAGGAAATCTTGGCTCCGAAGATTTCTGCTTCTGAGGCCGTTGTTGCCATTGCGACCGAGATTGTTATGGTGCTTGTTGCTACTGCTGTTGCTGAGGTTGCAATTGGAAAGTTTGATTAGCATCAACTGTATTAGCATGTGCCTTACATTTCCCTCGTGGGACGAAATTCTACTGTGGAGCATTCGTCGCCTGTTGGCCTCTTTCCGCCTTCTTCCTTCTGAGGAATCGCTCGGCTTGCTCTCCTCGGACCTTCAAATCCTTCCATGTTTTGGACGGTGCCGTCCCCATTGCTTCCAACATGTCCAATGCGAGGTTGTTGTGGCAAGTCTGGAGAATGAACTCCTCAGTGATCGGGTCCCGACAGTTCATCGCCTTGTTCCGGAACCTTTTGACGAAGGTATCAACCAACTCCCCGTCTTTTTGTTTCTCGTCAAGCAACGACCTGATGGATATCTCGGTGTCGTCATCGAAGAAGTTAGTGAGGAATTTAGTCTCCATGTCATCCCAGCTATTCACGCTTCCTGGCTTGAGGCGGCGATACCAATCGAAGGAGGCTCCACGAAGAGTGCCAACGAAGGACCGTACCATCAGAGGCTCATTACCAGAGATAACCCCTAGGTGTGATTTGAAGTAAATCAAATGCTGAGTGGGTGAACCCATCCCATTAAACGGCGTGAAGTTAATTAGATTGAACTTCGCCGGATATGGGATTGATTCCCATTCTCTTGGGTATGGACAAGGAATGCCCGTCTTTTTCATCTCTTGAGCGGAAATCAATGTATTGATTTTGCTCTCGAGGTTTTTAATCTTCAAGCTTTCACCTGTGTTTTTGCTAGCATTCTCGTTACCACCCCCTGCATTGACGGGAGGATTATTGGCATTATGAGCTTCATTCGCATTTGTGTCCTCATCTTCCTGATTAACCTGGTTACGATGACTTGGTTCGCCTTGCTGGTTTGTCAGTGCTTGGATTTGTTGGTCATGCATTTCTCTCATATTCTGCATGGTCATCTGCATTTCAAACCTGAAGCTCTCCTGTTGTTTAGCCATGGCTTCTTCGAGCATCTTGGCCATTTGTTCCGCACTTATCATAAGTGACTCGTGGGGTTGTCCCTCACTGGATACCGTATTATCTGATGCGACCGCAGAGCCGGCATCCGATTCTTCATCTTCTGAAGGTAATCTTGTCCGAATCCTACCATAAGTTGCTCGTATGATGACTCCGGACTACAGACGTGTTATACACCGGGGTGCTTCCGGAATCGACTTGGGATTATCCTGTGTCGATGTCCTTTTGCTGGTCATATTAACGGTGACCCTCGGAAATTCTCCATCTTCAACCACCGTTCTTCTTTATCGGAAACGCCTATGCCTTGGTTTTGGCGTTTCGGTACTGAGCCTTTCGAAAACCGAAATTCTTTCAGGGACTGTCTTGATGCAGTTACACTCAGACAATACTGCCCGAATGAGTTTGGAACAGGGGCATTGAGTTTCTAGTTCTCGAGGACTCCTTTTCCTGGTTTTACTTGTACCCCCACCACGATAGTACAACTCGTCGGTTTGAAGGTCAGAGTAACCTATCGTGTGTTGGCACGACTTCTCAGGTATAATGCTATCATTATCAGACGACAATGTTTCCTTCTGAGGGCGAATTGCCTTCTTTGGGCTTTCAAGAGTCACGCGCCTCGAAACATGCCTTTGTGGGTGTGAGTTCTCAGCAGGCTCCTGGACTTCAATGCGCAAATTGGTGCGCCTAGCTGCCCTGATCACTTTGTCATGTTGAGGGTGGCGGCGACTCCCAGCATGTTGAGTCGTTCAGGGCTTCTTTATCGGGCCCAAACGCTCTTGAACTGGAGCTTTGCATCGTCCATCGGGAAGTAGACCGAGGCGCTCCAAAACTGACTTCTTTCTTCGAGATGATTCTGCGTGATCTCCCGGAGTAGCTATGGGAATTATTGGCGATTTAGGTTGGTTAGCCGGAGGTTGAACTTTTGCTGAAGGCTGTAAAGGTTGCTCTTTAGCCTGAATCGCCGCTTCAGACTTCGGCCTCCAGACTTGGCGGGTTGATGGCGGCTTTTTGGCCACTTTCTTCTGCACTATTCTACGGGCTTCTTGGACTTGAGCCCGTGCTTGCGCTGACAGTGCGCGGCGCTTGCGAATGCGCTCATCAAGTGTTGAACGATTCCGTTTGACACGGATCCATTCATTCGTTGGCGGCTTGGAGGATCTATCATTCATTGTTTGTTGAGGCTGTTTGCCTCTCCTGCTCTTCAGATCCGCGTGATAGCGGATTCCGTCAGTGGACTCCATTGCCTTTGCGAGTTGCCGCGCCAGGCGTTAACGTCTCCTCTGGCGGGCTCTCTTTGAAAGAGTCACTACTCCTTCAACGGCGGAGGCATTGGCGAGAACAGATTTGACCTGGTTGGAGGTCGGTGGAGCTTCACCCAATGCAACTTCGGCATCAATTTGGGTGAGATCTTCGTTGGCATTCTGCACTTCTTCATACCAACGGACTTTTCTCCTGGAGGAGAACTTCTTGGACTTGAGGGGGGAGGTGGATCCGGATGAGGATGATAGATATTCCTTGAACTTTTGTTGGTCGAATTCATACTCGACCTCCTCCTCAACCGGGATCGAGATCCGCAAAAAGAGAAAATTATAACTTTCCTTCTTTCGAACAAATCGCAAGATCCTGTTTTGTGGTCTCTTGCTTGTGTGGGTTCTTCGCCTGCGCCGGGGTTAATCCGTGGACCACCGCGCGAGCTTGATCCGGTCGGATCTACACGGTATGACGGGTGTTATCTCACGAAGGAAATAACAGCCGGGGGATTATTTCACCAAGGAAATAATAGCCCTAAGTAATCGAAATCGACCAAGCGAAATCGATACTCTTCTCTGGATCAAAAACCAAGTTTTGATCCGGAGGATGACCGTGTGGATCTCAGATCTGATCTCTCTCGAACTCCTGCCTTGTTTGACGTGGATGATCGCCAAGAACCAGATCTGAAAAGTCCGAGTCTTCAAAGCTCCAAAACTCCGAAGTTCAGTTCTCAATCCGGCAGAGTTTCACCTCAAAAGTTCTAAGCCCCTTAAACAATGAGCCTAGGGGTCTATTTATAGGCTCCTCAAACCAGATCTGGGCTCAGATCTAGGCCCAGATCTGGTGGCTCGGCCCAGGTGGCTCGGCCACCGAGGTGGCTCGGCCACCCAGGTGGCTCGGCCACCCAGGTGGCTCGGCCACCCAGGTGGCTCGGCCACCCAGGTGGCTCGGCCACCCAGGTTTGGTGGCTCGGTTTTGGCCGAGCCACCACAAGGTGGCTCGGTTTTGGCCGAGCCCTCCCTTGGTGTTTGGTTTTGCCGTTTTTTCGGTCTCGTGGTTTATCCGAACTTTTAGTATTGATCTGGACTCTGATTTAGTAGTCCGGATCCTGATTTGGCAGTAAATCTGCTTTGGTGTTCGAGTTCGAGTCCGCTCCCAATCTTGTTTGATGTGGTGGACTCTACGGTTGAATGACTCGTTGTTTCATCGACCCGTTAGCTTGATTGGGCACGCGATTGGATGTATTCCGTTGTTTGCGTGCGGTTCGTTAACCTCGTTGCCTCGTTAATCCGCTTTGTTGCGTGTCACTTGGCTTCGGTGTTGTGGTCTAACGACCATGCTTGGATATATCACCCGATGGTTCGTTGGTTTGTCGAATCACCGTGCCGAGCTGTGTTAAGCGACCTATAAGCAGTTTTATACGCCTACAATATTCAATAAAGTTATCTGTTAGTATATAGGCATGAGTTTTATCATATTAGTTCACATATGCTTTTCATAATCTATCTATATTATATGTGCACACAAAGTTTTATATATTTGATTGAAAAACATGATGCTTTATGATAATCTTCATATTACTTTTTACATCTTAGTATAATTTTATCATGTTTAGCTTTCTAAAAGTAGGAATAAAGGTTTTTATATGATGATCATAAAGTATTTTTAGATATATCAAACTGGTTTTGATCTTAATTTTTATATTTGAATACAACACCA
Source organism: Asparagus officinalis (assembly GCF_001876935.1). Classification (NCBI taxonomy): domain Eukaryota; kingdom Viridiplantae; phylum Streptophyta; class Magnoliopsida; order Asparagales; family Asparagaceae; genus Asparagus; species Asparagus officinalis. Next base: position 130,650,803 of record NC_033801.1, on the reverse strand, counting down.
ATATTACTTTTCTTGTGCAAAAGTACATATATGCTATAAAATATTAAGCACAAAGAGTGTATTAATAAAAAGATAGTCAAAGACCCACACTCTATATATTTCTAGAAAAAAAAATGAATTTATTTGTTAAAATATGGTCAAAGACCCACACTCGTAGATATAAATGTGCAATATCTCAAGGTTATTAATCCTATACTAAGTATTTTTTATATTTAGAGATGGTATGGATCACTCTCCAAACACTATCATTTTTCCTATTAAAAGATTCCTATATGGTTGATGTCATAGATCAAGATTTTGGACATTTTCTAAACATTTAGATAATTCAAGTTGTGTAAGAAAAGAAAGCTCAAACTAGAAGATATATCTGAATTTATTTATGATATAATATAATTACTTTTATTGTTGTTTTTATAAACTTTTCATTAATGTCTTCATAGTTTGAATGTGAAATTTAATATGTGTGGAGTCAACAATGTTTATTTCAACTAGGTGTAGATCAACTAGCTGTAGATAAACGCATCCAATTAAAATAGACAACTTTGTCTTGTATATCGATCCCGTAAAATTCACCCCATGGGAGAGGGTTTTATTTTTATGTGGATTCAAGATTCCCAATAGACTCAAGAGTCTATCATTGATTACCCTTACTGATCGAAGGGACCTTTGATTAAGAGTTAATAAAAAAATCATCAGAACAAGAGAAAACTCACAAAGCGAGAAAGTGCAATAATATTATATTTTTTATGATCATATACACAACTTAACTAGGGGCATACCTCTAGTGTACAAATTTTTATGTAAAATCCTAGACTAGAGATGAGGCGATTAAAATTTAGGTTTGGGTTTGACATGGAGAAATGAAATAGAACTTGGATTTTTGCATCCAGTTTAGCGTTGTCAAAATAAGAGAAAACTCACAAAGCAATAAAATGCAATAATATTATACTTTTTTTATGATCATATACATAGCTTAACTAGGGGCATACCCCAAGTGTACAAATATTTATGTAAAATTCTATACTAGAGATGTGGCGATTGAAATTTGGGTTTGCATTTGACTTGGAGAAATAAAATAGAACTTGGATTTTTTGCTTCTAGTTTAGCGTTGTGGAGGTCAAACTTGATTTGGCCTAATTTAATGACGTGGAGGTTGAATTTGAAATTCAGCCTAGTTTTACTAACATGGATGTCAGATTTAGAATATTGTCTAGTTTAATAACGTAGAGATCAAATTTAGATTATTGCTCTAGTTTAACAACATAGTGGTCAAATTTGATATTTTTGCTCTAGCTTAACGATGTAGACGTCAAGCTTGGTATTTGCTAGTTTGAATACTTAAGGGGTCAATTTTAGTATATTCCAATTTAGGGACATGGTAGTCGAATTTGGTGTTTATTCCAGTTTAACGATGTAGAGGTCAATTTTGATTTGAAACACAATTTAACAACGTAGAGGTCAAATTTAGAAATTTATTTCTAGTTTAACAACATAGAGGTCAAATTTGGAACTTTTTTCCAGTTTAATAATGTAGAGGTCAATTTTGATTTGAAACCTAGTTTAACGACGTAGAGATCAAATTTGGAATTTATTCTAGTTTAACGATATAGAGGTTAAATATAGAACTTTATTCTAGTTTACAACATAGAGGTCAAGCTTTGTTTGGCCCAATTAAACGACATGGAGGGTAATTTTGATTTGACCCAGTTTAGTGACTTAGAGGTCGAGTTTGATTTGTTGTCTAGTTTAACGACGTAGAGGTCAGATTTGATTTTGTTATTCGAATTGTGTATTTTTAGCTAGTTTAATGACCTAAGTGTCGCCACAATTGAACCTTTTGATCTTAAACTTACTAGCGCATTTTTTACACCCGGTTATTTTGAGTGTGTTTCTTTTTACACAAAATATTTTTTCATCTAGTTTAGGGATGTAGAGGTCTATTTTGATGTTTTTTTCTACACCGAATTTTTATCTAGTTTAGGGACATAGAGGGCTGTGTCGAGTTTGATGACTTGAATTTGTCTTTGTATTTTTTAACATTTTTCAAGGATAAATTCACAGTTCATGGATTCTATGAACGAACGCGCAAACTCTACAATTTCTTAATTTTTTTCAAAGGGACCAAACTATGAATTAGGCTGAACTGTAATGGATCAAACTATAACTCATGTATTTTTCAGGGTGTGAATGGTAATTTTTGGACTATTTTACAAAACTGGGCTTAAATACAACTTTTGCATTTTTTTTCAAGGTGTAAGCTATAAATTCTAGGCTGTTTTACGATTTCTGTAGCTTTTCAAGGAGTAAACTACAAATTCTGGATTGTTTTATAGTTCTGCAGCTTTTTTAGGGAGTAAACTGCAAATTCTAGATCGTTTTATAGTTTCTAGACTTTCCAGGGGTTAAGTTGCTATCTCTGGACTAGAATGCAAAAACTGGGCTCAAATAGATTTTCTACAGTTATTTCAAGGAGCAAACTATAAATTTCATGACCATTTTACAAAACTAGGCTTAAATATAATTTTTGTAATTTTGCAAGAGTGTAAATTGTAAATTCTAAGCTGTTTTACAATTCTGCAGATTTTCCAGGGAGTACAATGTATATTATAAACTATTACATTTTCTGGATTTTCTAGGGGGTAAGTTGCAATTTCTAGTCTGGATTACAAAAATTAGGCTTAAATGAATTTTCTGTAGTTACTTTAGGGAGAAAACTGGAAATTTTAGGAAGGGTAAACTGCAAATTACAGATGGTAGGATGCAATCTCTTTAAAACTTTTTTTAGAGATTGAAAATTATGGGGGAAATCCAATTAGGATTTAGAGTATCTTTTTGACTAGGACGAATGCAAATAAATACTTTGCTCCTGTTGTAATATACTAAAGAAATAAAACAAGAGACAAGAGACAAGAGAAGAAGAGAAATTGTAATCTTTATTCATATATTCCATTTTCATATATCGTATAATTTATAGATACATGATGGAAGACAAAAGGACATGAAGTTAATAGTCCACATACAAAGTAATGTCTACATACATTTTGTCTTTTAGATATCAACAAACTGTCTTTTAGATATCAACAAAATGTCTTTTAGATTTCAACACTCCCTCTTGGACATTACTTCGAAATGTCAATGCCTCGTTAAAAACCTCGCTAGAAAAACCCAGTGGGAAAAATATAGTCGAGGAAAAGAGTACATGACATACATACATTATTTCTGTTATATCAGTTGTCTCGTTAAAAACCTTTCGCTAAAAAAAACCATGTAGGACAAAAACTTAGCAAAGGAAAAAAGATGACAATTATAGATCTTCGGGATCCAAACTTATGTTGTATTAGTTGCCTCATTAAAAACCTTTAGCTAAGAAAACCCTGTGGGACAAAACTTAGCAAAGGGAAAAAAGAGTACAACTATAGTCCTTCAAGGCGCAATCTTCAGGATTGCATTGAAAATTCGCTCCCCCTAATGATGACTAAGAAAAACCTAGTGGGACAAAACTTAGCGAAAAGGGGCAAATTATGATAATAGACCTTCAGGGCCCAATCTTCAGGATTGTTCTTTAAGAATTTGCTCCCCCTGAAGAAGATAGTCTTTCAAGTCTTTGCATATTATGAACATATTTCTCATAAGTTGATGTAGCCAGAGATTTAGTGAACAAATCTACAAGATTGTCACTTGAGCGAACTTTTTCGATGGTGATTTCGCCATTTTTTTGGAGCTCATGTGGATAAAAGAATTTTGGCGCAATATATTTTGTCATGGTTCCTTTTCCATATCCACTGCTCATTTGTGCAACACAAGCTGCATTGTCCTCATAAAGGACAGTGAGGGTAATATCATCTTTCGCTAGACCACACGAGCCACAAATATGTCGTATCAACGATCTTAATCATACACATTCCCGTGAGGCCTCATATAAAGCGATAATCTCTGAGTGGTTAGAAGAAGTAGTCACCATGGTCTGCTTAACAGACCTCTAAGAAACGACAGTACCACCACAGAGGAAAACATAACCAGTCTGGGATCTGGCATTATGGGGATCAGATATGTAGCCAGCATTCTAATAGCCCACCAATGTTATATCTTGGTTTCTATTATAGAATAGTCCAAGATCTTTTGTACCTTGAAGATAACGAAGGATATGTTTAATACCATTTCATTGCCTCCTTGTAGGATAAGCACTATACCTTGCTAGCAAGTTCACCGCAAATGTAATATCAAGCCTGGTGCAATTTACGAGATAAAGAAGTGCTCCAATGGTGCTCGGATAGGGAACTTCTGGCCCTAATATTTCTTCATTATCTTCTTTGGGTCTAAATGGGTCTTTATCTACTTCGAGGGACCGGATGACCATTGGTGTGCTAAGTGGATGAGATTTATCCATATAAAATCTTTCCAAAACCTTTTTCACGTAGGTTGACTGGTGTAGAAAAATTCCTTTTGGGAAAATGCTCGATCTGCAGGCCGAGACAAAACTTGGTTTTTCCCAAGTCTTTCATTTCAAACTCCGTCTTTAGGCATGAGCTAGCTTCTGTAAGCTCCTTGTGCATTCCAATAACATTTATATCATCAATATAGACTGATATAATACAAAAGTCATTTTCGAATTTCTTTATAAACACACAAAGGAAGACATCATTATTTGCATATCTCCTCTTCAGGAGGAACTCACTCAGTCGGTTATACCATATTCTACCCGACTGTTTCAAGTCATATACGACCTTTATAATTTAATGCTATACATGTTGTGATTCTCATTTTCTCTCAATTCAAGAATTTTAAGTCCATCAGGGACTTTCATATAAAAATATTAGCGTCTAATGACACATATAAAAAATATGGTCATGACGTACATATACTGCATATATAAATTCATAGTTTCTACCATAGGTATTAACTTGCGGAACGTAATACAATCCGTACATATACTGCATATATAAATTCATAGTTTCTACCATAGGTATTAACTTGCGGAACGTAATACAATCACTAATAGGAGAATATTTTACATCTAAATCCGTAATACAATCACTAATAGGAGAATATTTTACATCTAAATCGATGTCGGGTCTTTGCGTGAACCCATTAAGCTATGAATCTCGCTTTATATCTCACCACCTTACAATTCTCATTTATTTTTCTTACGAAGAACCATTTATATCCTGCAGGGATATATGGACTACAGGTTCAAAATACTTTAGCGAGTTTAGCTCAGCCTCAATTGCCACTTTCCATCTCACCTAGTCCGAGTGCTTCAAGCACTCTGCTACCGACTTAGGTTCTGGATCCAGATTATTTTCGGAGATAGTAAGAGCAATTATAGAGACAACTATGTTGTCGAAAACTTTTATATTTATATTATATATTTCTCCTTTTTCACAAATTCGTGGCCACTTTAATTCTTATTTTATGTCAATCAAATCCTCGTCATTTCCCTTAACAATTGGATTTAATCATTCCGCATCTCCAATATTATGATTATTAAGTGCACGTACAATTTACTGGAGATTCTATCTTTAGGATGAACCTCTTCCGGAGGTTATGGGAGTGACTGTCTTTCTATATAGAATTTAGTTTGCTGCGGACTTTTATCTTTTACACTAACATGTTTTATATGCTTTTGGCACAGTATGCTTCTGGCATACCAAATCATCAATGATATACTCAACATAAATATGGGGCTTAGTCACTCTATTATTAGCAGATTATCATGTGAACTTCTGGTTCAGTTTGACTAGTACGTGGATATAAATATTGAAGATCTTTTTCATCAATGGAATTTCTTGACATTATTTTGTATTTTGGGCACTAATCTCCTCCTAATGTCAAGAATTGATCTTCAATAAAAATACAGTCAGCGTACCAAATTGTAAATTGATCCCCTAACATGGGCCATAGGTACTAAATTATTAACGGAGTTTCATAAATAATATATGTACCTTCACCGAGGTCCCATAGAGGTACGCTATGGTGGTGATATAGAAACATAGACTGCAAATAAATAATACGTAGATGGAAAATATTTCGCTTCTTCACCACATATTAGATAAAGGCGAAAAATTGTGATATGCAGTTGGTCGGATTTGGTTTGAATGCCCCATTTAATTTAAGAAAATCCGACGAATCATATTTTGCCTAAGATGACCCAATAGCTCATGCTAGAATTTAAAAGAATTTGGGTCTCTAAATCTCAAAAATCTTGCAACATGGTGTATTTTAGGTCAGACAAATTCTAAAGTATACACATATGAATAAAAACCACATAGGTTCACAACAGTTTAAAGCAAACTCAAGATAAATTAAAATTGTCTAACAAATGCATATAATCCAAATATAGAAAAACCAAATAGTTTACCATGACCACCTCGATAAGATCCACTACCTCCCCCTCGTCCAAGCTTATGAATATTAGTTTGAATAATGACATGTGCTTCAGGCACTACGATTAAACCAATTAAACTTGCATTATGGTTTCTCACAACAGCTGGTTGTGTTTTTAACAACTACTAATGCAAGGATTAGTTCATAATGCTTTTAGTTGTACTATTGTAAGAGTACAATGTTACTTGTTGAATTGTATTCAGTCGAGGGTTTAAAATCCAAAAATGGCTACAGGATAAGATCTCCTACTATGTTCATAGCCTCCCCCTTGTCCACGTGTATAAGTAATTTTCTGAATTATAGCATGTGCTCCAAACACAACTCGTAAGCCAACTAGTCTGACATTGTGATTTCTAATCATCAATTGGTTGTAATTTTCTAAATTATAGCATGTGCTCCAAACACAACTCGTAAGCCAACTAGTCTGACATTGTGATTTCTAATCATCAATTGGTTATGTTTTTCTGCGACTACTAATGTAGATATCAATTCAGAATGCTAAGTGTAATTCTTGGTCATGTACTGCTGCTGGAGTACAATATTATTTACGTGGAAAGGGGAAAAGAACTTTTTGATTAATTTTGTCACTGTCTGTAATGTTCTGCTTACAGAGTTTCAGCTGTTAGATAATATGGTACAGAGCTGAATCATATTTAGTCATGTATTTGAAAAAAATTCCATACATCGTACAATTATAGATCTTTTATAGATCTTTTCAACAGCTCCTCCTTTTTTGTTGGAATTTTCTTCCGCCTTTGTAAATACATAGAATCACACGTTGTCTTGTTAAAAGAAATTAATTACATATTAACATGTGTTCATGAATTCATCAAAATAATTGTGATTCATGAAGCATATGGAGATCATCTCTGGTTAATTTTTTTAAGGCGAGTGTATCAATCCGATAAGGAGTATAGAGACTCGGTAACAACAAGCATATGGGTTTCGTAAAGAGTGCAGAGACCCTGTAGAAAATAGTTTAGGGACTTTGTCGAAAGGAGTGTTAGGACTCCAAAAAAGAGTACAGAGACTCTATCGAAAGGAGTGCACAGACTCCGAAAAGGGTGCAGAGACTCTATCGAAAGGAGTACAGAGACTCCGAAAAAAGTGCAGAGACTCAATAAATGAGTGGAGAGACTCAAACGAGAGTCTAGAGACTCTATAATATATTACATGTGCACTTATGTGTAGTTTTTTTTCATTGTGTCATTGTGTGTCGAAATTAAATTGTCATGGATTAAAGCAAAGAAGAACATGGAGCTTTTGTGGCCTTAGTTGATTTGTTGGATGATAGTTGTACGGCGGCTAGTAGATGAAGTTTGGCCATGAATGTTTTTTTTTTGCTTTCTTTTTCAACGAGAGTCTAGAGACTCTATAATATATTACATGTGCACTTATGTGTAGTTTTTTTTCATTGTGTCATTGTGTGTCGAAATTAAATTGTCATGGATTAAAGCAAAGAAGAACATGGAGCTTTTGTGGCCTTAGTTGATTTGTTGGATGATAGTTGTACGGCGGCTAGTAGATGAAGTTTGGCCATGAATGTTTTTTTTTTGCTTTCTTTTTCCCACTTGTGTATAGTCCTTTCCTAACGCAATTAGGGAGTTGATGATGTCGGTGAACCTTGTGAACATTTCACCAATTGTCTCGTTGTCTTTCATCTTGAACATTTCAAACCTGTGCACTAAAACAGAAATTTTTGAGTCTTTAACCTTAGAAGTTCCTTCGTGGGTTACCTCAAGTGTGTGCCAGATTTGATGTGCAGTGTTGGAAGTAGACACGCGGTTGAATTCATTCTTATCCATTGCGCAAAACAATGCATTCATTGCCTTGGCGTCAAGATTCGCATTTGTCCTTTCCACCAATGTCCATTCAGAATATGGAGTAGTAGGCTTGTTGTAATCAGACTCCACTATGTTCCAGAGATTGAATCCTATCGATTGAAGGTAGATCTTCATCCTACACTTCCAGTAGTTGTAGTTGGAACCATCGAAAAGTGGTGGTCTTTGAGTAGAATGTCCTTCCTTGAACTGTGATGTAGATGATGTAGCCATTGTTATTCTTGATCAACCTGCTCTGATACCAATTGAAGGATCGCTGCAATGGCATTCAAACACTAGAAGGGGGGGTTGAATAGTGTTTATGAAATCTAATGCGGAAACTTTAAATTTCAATAAAATAATATCACAAAGAGTAAGAAAGATCAAACCAATGTGTAGACAATCACAGAAAATTGCATACGCAAACACAAGGATTTATACTGGTTCGGTCCTCCAGACCTACATCCAGTCCCCAAGCCTCGCTTGAGATTTCTCCACTATTTCCACTTGCAAAACCGCAAGCACTTGCAACCCGCAAGCAAACAGTACAACCTTGACAATCTTCAATTGCCAATGCCACAACAATCTCTTCTTTCAAGAGATTATCAAACTGAAACAAAATGGTACAACTCTTTCTCTTCCTATAAGCCTTGATGTGTAGATGTGAGTGACTTGCAATAGGCCATAGAATGGTTTTTGTTCTAAAGTAATGGAGTTTTAATCAAGAACAAAACTGAAAATAACACTCAGTTTTTCTCTTCAAAAATGGAAACAAAACTAAAAATTAATACTCAGTTTTTCTCTTCAAAAATGGAGTTAAGAACTCAAGAAAAACTCAAGTTTATGGAAAGGAATCTTAGTAGTTTTTCTTCAGAACTTAACACCTATTTATAGGCACAAGTTTAGTTCAAAATATTTCAAAAATAACTGCCAAAACGTTCATAAAACGTTCAAATCATTTTGAAAAAATGACAGTTAGAAATGACTGTATGGTCGACCAGATTGAGGCCTGGTCGACCAGAAAGGCTTTCTGGAAAATTTCCTGGTCGAATCTGGAGCCTCTGGTCGACCAGGTCCATATCTGGTCGACCAGACAGAGAAATTTCTGAATCTCTGTATCTGGTTATTATATCTGGTCGACCAGACATTTCTTTGGTCGGCCAGAAACTATGTTATACATATTTTTAATAGTTTAAAATGGTATTCATTCGTTGATTAGACTTAGGATTATACTTAGAAAATTTTCTATGATTTTCTAAGTGATTAGTGAGTTGTGTGTGTGATCAAGGCTTGTACAAAGTTTCTAAAAGAAAAGACAGAATTGACAGAATTACATCTTTTGAACTTCATCTTTTGATCTTTGAAATCTTGTCTTTGAAATAGCCTTAATAACTTGATTGTTGCTTTGAGATGTATATCTTGAATCTGCAGTAAAATATGTTAGATAAACAATGATTTGTTATCATCAAAATACAAGAGATATTGTAACATCAACCATGTTCCCAACAATCTCCCCCTTTTTGATGATGACAAATAATATTAAAAAACTTTAATAACATACTTACTTCCCCTGCAACAATGCATACATGTTAATTTAACACACAAAAAATAGCACTTATTAGTAATCCTAATATTGTATAACAATGCATACATGTCAATATTCAATATTGCAATAGTTGTCAATATTTCAATATTCTAATATATCTCCCCCTTTGTCATTAACAAAAAGGAGAATAGAAAGGGAGATAATAAATAATGAAACAATTAATATAAAACTTCTGGTTCAACCCTAGTATTTTTCTTTCTAAAACCTCAACATGGCCTAAAACTTCAAATAAATCTTCAAGATTATGCACATAGTCCATTACATCTCCCATCCAACTAGGAAGACATAAGCTTGCAATGAAAATTAAATTTTCTATTGGAGTCATATCGAATGTATTATGTTGTTTAAGAAGAAATATTTCTCTATTTATAACCATGGAAGTAGTTATTAGAGACTAACCATCAAGTAGTTATTTAAGAATTGGTTAGAAGAACTAAAATATGAGTTCAAATATTTATGAAACATTTTTGGTTAGAAGAACTAAAATATGAGTTCAAAAATTTATGAAACATTTCTCTTATGTTAACCAAGATAAATAACAAGAATATTTGCTAAAAATAAAATTCATTAAGCAAAAGCAAACATACTTGTTCATTAATAACTAGCAAAAGCAAACATATCAAACATATTATTAATAAGAGTTTTAGAGTTCATACCGACCGTTCCAATTCCTACCACTTGACCCTTGTTGTTGTCACCGAAGGTAACAGTTCCTCCATCTTTAAATTGTATGGAAGAAAATAAGTCCTTGTTCCCGGTCATGTGCTTGGAACAGCCACTATCTAAAATCCATGTTTCCCTTTTATTAGGTACCTGCAAAATAAAAGAAATATGTTTTGGTACCCTTTAACTTTTGGGTCCATGAGATTAGCATTTAGGAAACCAAACCCAATAAGAATTTGGTTTACCTACATTGTATGAAAGATAGTTTTTAGAATCACAAATATCCTTTTTGTAATTTGATAAGTATATCTTTCTATCACTTAAACATGCATTTTTAGGAACCCAAATGTAGTTGGATTTTAAAATATTCTTACATGCAACTTTCTTCATATGCATTTTTCTATCATTATGTGAAAATACCTTAGAACTAGCATGCATAGATGTATCACTATGTGCATGATAATTACTTTTCACAAATTTAGAATATAAATAAGCATAATTTTTCTTTTGCATAGAAGAGTATGTTTTCTCATTACTGGAGTTAGAAACATATCCTAATCCTTGTTTACTCTTAGCAGGTAATTGATAAGAAAGTAGATTATCTAGATTCTCTTTTCCTTTGTTAAATTTACCTACATTCATTAATATAGTTTCATATTTGGTTTTAAGACTTTTAACATTATCATCCAAATTTGAAATACGAACTTTAAAGAAATCACATTCTTTTTTAAGAAGTTGATTGTGACTAGATAACTTGTAATTTTCAGAAAATAACTCTTTATTCTTCTCTTTAAGATCTTCTATTTGTGAAGCATAAGGAGAGACTAAAGTGTTATTCAAATTTTCATTTTCATTTTTTAATATTTTAAAAGAAGAATTTAGTTGCTTGTATTTCAAAAATAATTCGTTAAATGCGTCAAGTAACTCATCATGATTACTTACTTGATCATCATCAGATTCATTTGCCATAAAGCACATATTCGCTTGATGATCTTCTTTTTCCTCTTCTTCATCTGAAGATGACTGGTCACTATCATCCCATGTTATCGACAAAGCCTTCTTCTTTTTGTTCTTCACTTGTTCATTCTTGTTCTTTGTGAACCCGTTGAAATTGTTAGAAGACTTCGACTTTAACTTTTGTTGTAGGGGACAATCTTTCTTGTAGTGTCCTGGCTTATTACAACCAAAACAAGTGACTTTGTTAGTATCTTTGAATTTACTAGAAGAGAACTTACCTTTCTTCAAGAATTTTCTGAATTTGCGTGTGATAATTTCAAACTCTTCTTCGTCATCGGAATCCTCATCATCAGTAGATGCTTGGAAAGCAAGAATCTTCTTGTTCTTATCTTCATTATCCTTTTTCCAATCTTCAAGTTGCACCTCGTATGCCATCAAATTCCCTATCAAATTTTCTACTGTCAATGTGGAGAGGTCGTTGGCTTCCTCTATTGCGGTAGTCTTCTTTTCCCAATCCGAAGTAAGAGCCCGGATTTCCTAATGCAATTAGGGAGTTGATGATGTCGGTGAACCTTGTGAACATTTCACCAATTATCTCGTTGTCGTTCATCTTGAACATTTCAAACCTGTGCACTAAAACAGAAATTTTTGAGTCTTTAACCTTAGAAGTTCCTTCGTGGGCTATCTCAAGTGTGTGCCAGATTTGATTTGCGGTGTTGGAAGTAGACACGCGGTTGAATTCATTCTTATCCATTGCGCAAAACAATGCATTCATTGCCTTGGCGTCAAGATTCGCATTTGTCCTTTCCACCAATATCCATTCAGAGTATGGAGTAGTAGGCTTGTTGTAATCAGACTCCACTATGTTCCAGAGATCGAATCCTATCGATTGAAGGTAGATCTTCATCCTACACTTCCAGTAGTTGTAGTTGGAACCATCGAAAAGTGGTGGTCTTTGAGTAGAATGTCCTTCCTTGAACTGTGATGTAGATGATGTAGCCATTGTTATCCTTGATCAACCTGCTCTGATACCAATTGAAGAATCGCTGCAATGGCACTCAAACACTAGAATGGGGGGTTGAATAGTGTTTATGAAATCTAATGCGAAAACTTTAAATTTCAATAAAATAATATCACAAAGAGTAAGAAAGATCAAACCAATGTGTAGACAATCACAGAAAATTGCATACGCAAACACAAGGATTTATACTGGTTCGGTCCTCCACACCTACATCCAGTCCCCAAGCCTCGCTTGAGATTTCTCCACTATTTCCACTTGCAAAACCGCAAGCACTTGCAACCCGCAAGCAAACCGTACAACCTTGACAATCTTCAATTGCCAATGCCACAACAATCTCTTCTTTCAAGAGATTATCAAACTGAAACAAAATGGTACAACTCTTTCTCTTCCTATAAGCCTTGATGTGTAGATGTGAGTGACTTACAATAGGCTATAGGAATGGTTTTTGTTCTAGAGTAATGGAGTTTTAATCAAGAACAAAACTGAAAATAACACTCAGTTTTTCTCTTCAAAAATGGAGTTAAGAACTCAAGAAAAACTCAAGTTTATAGAAAGGAATTCTGATATAAAATTTCAGAACTTAACACCTATTTATAGGTATAATTTTAGTTCAAAATAACTGCCAAAACGTTCATAAAACGTTCATGTTATTTGAAAGAAAATGACAGTTAGAAAGACTGTATGGTCGACCAGATTGAGGCCTGGGCGACCAGACAGACTTCCTGGAACTTGTATGGTCGACCAAATTCAGTCCTGGTCGACCAGACAGGCTTCCTGTAAATTCTATGGTCGAGACTGAAGCCTCTGGTCGACCAGGTCCATATATGGTCGATCAGACATAGATTTTTCTGAATCTCTGTTTCTGGTTGTTATATCTGGTCGACCAGACATTTCTTTGGTCGGCCAGAAACTATGTTATACATATTTTTAATAGTTTAAAATGTTATTCATTCGTTGATTAGACTTAGGATTATACTTAGAATATTTTCTATGATTTTCTAAGTGATTAGTGAGTTGTGTGTGTGATCAAGGCTTGTACAAAGTTTCTAAAAGAAAAGACAGAATTGACAGAATTACATCTTTTGAACTTCATCTTTTGATCTTTAAAATTTTGTCTTTGAAATAGCCTTAATAACTTGATTGTTGCTTTGAAATGTATATCTTGAATCTGCAGTAAAATATGTTAGATAAACAATGATTTGTTATCATCAAAATACAAGAGATATTGTAACATTAACCATGTTCCCAACAGTAAACACCTTCAAAAGAAACTCTTTTTACTTGGAGTGGGTGTGCACAGGGACTCTCTACCGTCCTTTGTTTTTTGGTTGTTGGAGAAGGGGAAATGGTATGGCGGCTAGGGTTTCTTTTCTCTCCCTTCTTTTCTTTTAGTTGTTGTTGTTGTTGTTGTGTAGCTCCTTTTATATGAGACTGTGCATAATTTAGGCAATAGAAGATGTGAAAAATGTGTCCAGGTCCTAAAAGCAGAAACTTCATGTGACGAGACCCCTTGTATTCTGCCCCATGTGGATAAGCTCGAAATACACATAATATTTGTGATGAGGCCCTAAAGTACCGTTTTTCAAAAAAAGCCCAGTAGAAGTTACGAACTTGCCCCTTTGATGGGACTGGGCTTGGTTACCGCGCCCCCTCCCTATTCAAGTACCCTCTTCCTCTTCCCCCTCTCTTCCACCACTGAGGAGCCGTCGAAACTCTTGAAATTTTAAACTTTTTCGTCGGGTTTCAACATTCCTTGGGTTTTCGCCAAAAAAAGATCGTCCAGGGAAGCAGAATCCGTTAACGACTACGAAGTCGTTCATCGCGGTTCATCTGGGCTTGGCAGCTTGGAGGAAGCCACTCAAACCCTTATGAAAATGCAAAGACAGGTAGTAGAATGACAAGACCGGAAAAGAAGAACGGCAAGGGATGGCCGTACCAACGAACCCTCCCCAAAAAAGCAGTAAGTGCTATGTTATTCAGGATTTGGGGACTCGACCTAATTTCCCCTAATTTCAGTTCTTCTTAAACAACGCTAGGGTTTACCACAGTCCATTTTAGTTCTAGTTTGAGTCCATGTTAGTTCTGTTGGCCCATTTGTTTTGACGATGATTTGCCAAACAATTTATAGCTAATTTGTTTCCTAGTGGTTGTCGTTTGCTTATTTTTATAGGAAATCTATATATGATTCATATCAGAGTTAAAGATTCAAGATCAAGCTATGTGCACAATCACTTAGGTATATTAGTAGTTTTGTAAATTATATTGTGTGAATATATTTCAAGCTCAATATATATATATATACACACAATTTTGATTTCTCTTACAAAATGAGTTTATTTGTTAAAATAATGCAATATTAGTTTATTGCTCTTGTTTATATTACTTTCATGCTTTATAATATGTATAAAAATATTTCATGAAGCTTTAACATATTTCTACTTGTCAAAATTCATTTTTTAAGTTTCATGTAAAACGCGTATTATGTACACTTTGCAAAAATAATGACTTTTGACAAATGAAAAATGCAATTCCAAAAATTCCTTTTCAAACATGTTTATTTTTATGTTTATAAAGTTTCCCCAAAGTTTCACAAATTTTGGATAACATTTGTTATTTTTACATGTGCTCAAAATCCATTTTCAAACCTGTTGTTTTCATATATCAGTCTTCGGTCGAGCGCGTGTGTCGTTGCGGTCGACCGCAAATTATCCAGACACCAACTATGGTTTTTTAGCTATCTGCGATCGACCGGAGTGGTCTCGGCGGTAGATCGTGAAATGTCCAGAGACCCAGTCTTGTTTCTCAGCTGCTCGCGGTCGACTGGACTGGCCTCTGCGGTNNNNCGGCTAGTTCCCTGTTTTGTTTTCTAATGGTTTTTTGTCTTTTTACTTGGGTTTTTACTGATGTTTTGGGTTGCTATAAATACCCTATTGCATTCAAGTTTCCAATCAACCAAGAAAATTGTTTTAACAGGTTTTACAAGTGTTTAAGTGGTGTTTTAGCCTCGTTTTAAGTTTGGTTTCAAAAGAGATGTTTTTCACAAGGAGGAGGCTCTTAATTTTAATTGAGGAATTCTTCCTCATCATCATTTCTACAGCTCCTTGTTTATAGAGAAGATTTCTAACTCCTTTATGTAGCTTATTTATTATTTGATTTTTATTTTCATATCTTAGCTAGTTCTATTTGAGTTAGAATTTTATTGTTCTCATTTATCACACACACTCTTGTTGAGCTTATAATATTTCATACAATATATTGTTGGATAGTGGTGTGTGATTTAGTGAGAGTGAGCTTCATAGTATTCTCATTCATTAGTAGAGAACAAATCATTGTACTTGAGCTTTATTTATGAGAATCACTTTGTAATACACATTTACACCGAGAGGATTGTGTGGTGAGGACATAGTCAATACCAAGAGGAGTGGCTTCGGTAGTAAACCCTAGTGAAAGGTAGTAAAGCTGGGCACTTAAGGGAGGCGATACGTGAGGACTAACACTTGAGGTTATAGTTTATGTATGTGCATTGTGAGTGACTTGTAGAGTTTTCGGTGAACTAGAAAACCGAGTGTGTAGAGAAGTTCTGGTTTCCAAACCAGGTTTGTCGTGATTGTGGATTCTCCCCGGGAGTGGGGAGTGGAGACGTGAGACAGAAGGTCCGAACTCTGTGATCATATTATTGTGTTTGAGTTTGCTTTGTGTATATCTATTTTGTGTTTGTATTTTACATTCTTGCTCATATCTCACTCATATATCTTTTGTAAGAATTAATTAATTAAAAAAGTTTTTAATTAGCATAAAATTGGAATTAGATTAGCATTGAACCTATTCACCCCCCTCTAGGATCTTTCAATTGGTATTAAACCTTGGTGCTCTTTGATTTAAGGTTTAATCGCCTTGAGTCAAAGATCTAAGTTATCTTGTATTGCCAATCTTGTTTTGATCATTTTTTGTTTGCATCATATATATATCATGGACATGCACGGTGCACCTAGTCTTGGTTATGCTATTAACATTTCTCCTAGAATTAGTAATTTCTCCTATGCACAATGGTGTGTTAGATTTAAGCTTTTTGCTAGATCTAAAAATATTGATATTTGGGAAATTATTAATTGTGCCTATATTGTACCCACTACAAAAAAATCCAAGAGGAGTAATAATGATAATAGATTGTTTGCTACGAATAAGTCTTTGTTAGAACTTTTAATTGATTCTTTTAGCTTATCCTTCGCTAACAAACTTAATTCTTTTGATAGTGCTTATACGTTGTGGAAATTAATAAAAGCACATCGAGGGAACTTGGAGGCAATCTGACAAGTTTTGGAGGATTCCGCTTCAAGTTCAAAAGGAGTCTCATCTTCATGCACACGACCACTAGGTGATAGCCCTAGTGAGGTATGCGAGTCCGATTACAATGATGGTTTTACTTTTGATAAGCTCACATATGAATATGAAAAATTATTGCATGAACACAAAAACTACAACATAATTTTAAAAGTTTAAAAAGCAAGCATGTTGATTTGAAATCCACTCATGAAGCACTAGCCACTAAGTTTGATGTCATTGCTAATGAAAACGTTAACCTTAAAGAAAGCAATAAAAAAACTAAAATTAGAAAATGCTAGTTTGCTTCATGATAAATGTGATGCCAAATTAGAAGTTGAGAACATTAGAAAGGAGTTTAATTTTATTAAAAATGATCATGTTGTTGGACCCTAGAGGGGGGTGATTAGGGTCAAGAGGCTCTAATATGCAATAAAAATTAAACACAAGCAAACCACAAAACAGTAATGCGATTAAAGTAAAAGAGATAGGGTTAGGAATTGTTATCCTGTGACGCGCGATGTGTTAACGAGGTTCGGTCCGCTGACCTACGTCCCCGCTCCCCACTCTTGAGGAGAAATCCACTACACACCCGGTTTGGAAGCCGGAACTTCGTCTACACAGCGATTCCCTCTCAATCTCTCACTACACAGTTGATCTCAACAGATCCCACACCCTCACAGTTGATCTACACAAGATCACACTCACACAGCAGTAGAAATGATGCAAGACTCTCTCTTTACAAGACCCTATGGCAAAGAGAAAGAGTACTGAAGCTGGGAAGTGAACTCACACAAGAAACACAGTGAAAAACCAAAGAAAACAGAGTTTGAAAATTTTTCTCAGAAGACAGCGTCTCTCTGGTTTTTCAGCAGGAGTTAGGGCAACTAGGAAGAAGAAGAAGTCTGGGTTTAAATAGAAAAGATTAATCATTTTAAAATCACAACCCAATCTTCCCAATTAAGAAAATAATCTCCTATTCAGACTATTGCCACAGACTGTGCCAAACACAGTTAAGTGATAGCACAGTAACCAAGGCAATCGACCATTTGAAAAAGCTCTCGGTTGACCGAATAAAATTTCGGTCGACCGCCAGAACAAGCAAGCAATGTAGAACTTTCACATAGTGCATAAGCCCAAACCATTTCTTATGCGACAAAAATCATCCTCTCCAAGAGGCTTAGTAAATATATCCGCTAGTTGAGATTTGGTGTCAACAAATACTAGGGATACATCTTGTCGCTCTACATGATCGCGTAAGAAATGATGGCGTACATCAATATGTTTAGTTCTAGAATGCAAAACCGAATTTTTGGAAATATTTATAGCACTTGTGTTATCACAAAAGATTTTAATATTTTGAAAATTCAAATCATAGTCAACTAAACTTTGTTTCATCCATAAAACTTGAGCACAACATAAGCCGGCGGCAATGTATTCCGCTTCCGTAGTGGACAATGCAACACAATTTTGTTTCTTGGAAGCCCAAGAAACAAGGGAATTTCCTAAGAATTGGCATGTTCCACTAGTACTCTTGCGATCTACCTTACATCCGGCAAAGTCGGCATCACAAAAACCATATAAATCAAAAGAGGTGCTTCTTGGATAAAATAAGCCAAGGTTAAAAGTTCCATTAACATACTTAATGATTCTTTTAACCGCAATTAAATGAGACGCTTTGGGAGAGGCTTGAAAACGTGCACATGCACATACACTAAACATGATGTCGGGTCTACTAGCGGTGAGATAAAGAAGACTACCTATCATACCTCGGTATAGTTTTTGGTCCACATCTTCACCACTCTCATCCGCATCAAGCTTAACACTAGTACTCATGGGAGTAGGCGCATGCTTAGAATTCTCCAACTTGAATTTCTTCACCAATTCCTTCGCATACTTGCTTTGTGAAATGAAGATCCCATCCTTAGTTTGCTTGACTTGGAGCCCGAGAAAGAATGTAAGCTCTCCCATCATACTCATCTCAAAGTGATCCTGCATTACTTTAGAAAATTCCTTGCACAAGGATTCATTAGTAGCACCGAAAATGATGTCATCCACATATATTTGAACTAAAATGAAATCATTTTTCCTTTTTCTCACAAAAAGTGTGTTATCAATTGTTCCTTTTGAAAAACCATTTTCAATAAGAAAACTAGAGAGGCGAGCATACCAAGCCCTAGGAGCTTGTTTCAACCCATATAAAGCTTTTTGTACCCGGTAAACATGATTAGGAAAAGCATGATCTATAAAACCGGGGGGTTGCTCAACATACACTTCCTCTTCTATAAAGCCATTTAAGAAGGCACTTTTAACATCCATTTGAAAAAGTTTGAAATTTTTAAAGCTAGCAAATGCCAAAAACATCCTAATAGATTCCAACCTTGCAACCGGTGCAAAGGTTTCATCATAGTCTATGCCCTCCTCTTGATTGTATCCTTGGGCAACCAAACGAGCTTTATTTCTAGTTACAATGCCATGTTCATCAAGTTTGTTTCTAAAAACCCATTTTGTACCAATAACACTAGCATTGTTAGGTCTAGGAACTAACTTCCAAACTTCATTTCTTTGAAAATTGTTTAATTCTTCATGCATAGCCAAAACCCAAAACTCATCATTTAAAGCATCATTAACCTTTTTAGGTTCTAGTTGAGATAGAAATGCAACATTACCACATTCACTCAAGGCTTTTGAGCGAGTTATAACTCCTTTTGAAGGGCTCCCAATGATTTGTTCCTTTGGATGGTTTGATGTGAATTTCCAAGCTTTAGGTGGTTCAACTTGTTCTTGAGCATTGGTGCTATCTACATCCTTTTGAACTTCTATAGAGGGAGTGTCATTGATTTGCAACAAGTCCAATCCTCCCTCAATATCATCATCATCATCTTTCCTAGGCAACACAACTTGAGAGCCAACATTAGTCTCATCAAAAGTAACGTTTATAGACTCTTCAACAACGAGGCTTCGTTTATTGAAGACCCTATAAGCCTTACTTCGAGGTGCATAACCCAAGAAAATACCAACATCAATTTTGGAATCAAATTTATCATGGTGATCTTTTGTATTTAAAATAAAGCATTTGCAACCAAAGACACGAAAATAACCAATGAAAGGAGTTTTTCCATAATAAAGTTCATAAGGAGTTTTCTTAAGCTTTGGTCTAATCAAAACACGATTTAAAACATGGCAAGCCGTATTGACGGCTTCCGCCCAAAAATATTTTGGTAAATCAAATGAGTTTAACATAGTGCGTGCCATCTCTTGTATGGTACGATTTTTCCGTTCAACAACACCATTTTGTTGTGGTGTTCTAGGAGCGGAAAACATATGAGTTATACCATGATGAGCACAAAAATCATAGAAAAATTCATTTTGAAATTCACCACCATGATCACTTCTTATTTTAACAACTTTCAAATCCTTTTCATTTTCAATTCTTTTAACATGATTAGCAAATTCTTCAAAACAATCATTTTTCTTTGCAAGAAATATTGTCCATGTAAAACGAGAAAAATCATCAATAATCACAAAAACATAGTGTTTGCCTCCAAGAGAGGTAACACGCATAGGACCAAATAAATCAAGATGAAGTAATTGCAAGGGTTTAGAAGTCGATACCTCATGGATGGATTTGAAAGAAGATTTTGTTTGTTTACCTTTGGCACAATCCTCACAAATTGTATCTTTTATGAAGTGCAAGCTAGGTAGCCCTTTCACAAGATTCTTCTTAGACAATTTTGATATTAACTCCATATTTGCATGTCCAAGTCTCTTGTGCCAAATCCAAGGATTTTCATCAATTGCCGCAAGACACTTTACATCTTGATTCACTAACTCATTCATCTCAAAAATGTAAACATTAGACTTGCGGTTTGCAATAAAAACAATTTTTCCATTCATACTAATGATGCATTTATCCGGTTTAAAAGAAATATCAAAACCTTTATCACTTAATTGGCTAATGCTAAGAAGATTATGATTCAAACCATTTACTAAATAAACATCTTCTATAATAGGTGAGGGTTTCTTACCAATAGAACCGATACCAATGATTTTACCTTTCTCACCACCACCGAAGGAGACATTGCCTCCTTCAATCCTTGATAGGGTTGCAAATAACTCTTTGTTGCCCGTCATATGATGTGAGCAACCACTATCAAGGTACCACATCTCCTTACGTCGTTGCCGTGACGTTCCCTACAAAAGAAGAAGATGAAGGTGTAGTAGCTTTAGGTACCCATGTCTTGGGTCCTTGGTGGTTAGTAGTTTTGGTACCTTTGGGTACCCATATCAAACCATAAAAATCTTCATTGTCTTTAATTCTACAATGAGTAGAAATGTGTCCATGTCTCATACAATAAGTGCATACAAAATTTCTTTTGTATGTACGGATGTTGGAACCATGAAACCTATTTCTACCATGATGATTGTAGTTGGCATAAGCATGAGTGGGTCTAGTTCTACAACTCTCAATTTCTAATCTTTCAATCTTTGATCTTAATTGCTTATTCTCGAAATCGAGATCTCCTAGCAATTCATCTTTTAGAGCAAGAGAGGTTGTTAATTTTTCTAGCTTAATATCACAAGAGGCATGCAATTTTTTAAAAGAAGAGTATTCTTTACACATTCTTTTAAATTCAAAGTTCAACTCTTCTAAAGCTATAGCTATGTCACATTGCATGTAGAAAGATTCACTTTCGGCCTCGGATATTACCTCATGTTCATTTGCCATGAAACAAACATTTGGGTCATGAAGAGCAAGTTTGGCTCCTTCTTCATCACTATCCGAATCACTTGGTTCGGATTCTTCCCATCCGGCATACATAGCCTTCTTCTTCTTGTACTTCATGTACTTTTCTTTGAGCTTGGGGCAATCCTTAGCGATGTGACCCGGTTCATTGCACTCAAAACATTTACCTACACGAGAGGAAAACTTGTTGTTAGATCGAGGGTTAAATTTTTTGTTCATTTTTATAAGTCTAGAGATTCTTCTAGAGAGATGAGCCACTTCTCTAGAAAAATCAACTTCACTATCCGACGACGAAGATGAGTTGTCACTAGCTCCTTTGAGAGCTATGGTCTTCAACTTTGGTGACGGCTCCTCAACTTCACGTGATGGCACTTCCTCCTTCTCCTTCCCCTTGAGCTTCTTCTCATGCACTTTGAGCTTTCCGATGAGGCTATCAAGAGCTAAGGTAGTGAGGTCATGAGCTTCCTCAATGGCCGTAGCTTTGGGCTCCCATGCCGGAGTCAAGGAGCGAAGTATCTTGTAGTGTTCATCTCTTGAATGGACATTTGCTTATCAAGACCATGTAATTCATTAATGATATTAGTAAAACGGGAAAACATAGCATCAATGGATTCATTTGGAAGCATTTTAAATAGCTCATAATCATGCATAAGCCCACTAATCTTAGATTCCTTAACTTGGGGGGTTCCTTCATGTGTGATACATAATTTTACCCAAATTTCGTATGCGGTTGCACACGTGGAAACTCTATTATATTCATTAGGGGAAAGACCACAAATTAAGGCGTTCATAGCCTTAGCGTTGAGATTAGCTAGGTGCCTTTCTCCATCGGTCATGTTCCCGACTTTGGACTTTTCTTCATATTTCTCTTCTATGAGCTCTAGAATGTCAAGGTCTATGCAACGAAGGTAAATTCTCATCCTAGCCTTCCAATAAGCAAAATTAGTGCCGGTGAAGAGAGGTGGTCTAGTTGTGGATTGTCCTTCTAGCATATGCATATTCAAAGAGGCCTCCATTAGATCTTTTCTCTAAGGTTGTTAAACCAAAAACTGATATAGAGACCAAAGCTCTGATACCAATTGTTGGACCCTAGAGGAGGGGTGATTAGGGTCAAGAGGCTCTAATATGCAATAAAAATTAAACACAAGCAAACCACAAAACAGTAATGCGATTAAAGTAAAAGAGATAGGGTTAGGAATTGTTATCCTGTGACGCGCGATGTGTTAACGAGGTTCGATCTGCTGACCTACGTCCCCGCTCCCTACTCTCGAGGAGAAATCCACTACACACCCGGTTTGGAAGCCGGAACTACCTAATCTTCCCAATTAAGAAAATAATCTCCTATTCAGACTATTGCCACAGACTGTGCCAAACACAGTTAAGTGATAGCACAGTAACCAAGGCAATCGACCGTTTGAAAAAGCTCTCGGTTGACCGAATAAAATTTCGGTCGACCGCCAGAACGTTTGGTCGACCGAAAAGATAAATTCGGTCGACCGACCGAAAATCCGGTCGACCGCGAGCAGCTATGAAAACTCAGAAAACAAGTAGAGCCATCATCGGTCGACCGGTGCGGTCGACCGATATAAAAATCGAGATTTCGGTCGACCGCACCGGTCGACCGACGACCTCTCTGGAGCCCAGTGACGAATGACCTTAAGTGCGGTCGACCGGTGCGGTCGACCGCATTCTGATATGCTCCAGAATAGTGTTTTGACTCAAACTAAAATATTTAGAAAATATTTATATGACCTCTGAAAATTATGAAACTTTGTAAAATGTTTTTAATACTAAAAAAAACTGTTTAGAAAAAGAATTTTGCAGATAGGTCCTCATACTTATGAAAAATAGTATTTTGCGAAAAACGCTTAAAAGCTTAAGTATGAAAATATGTGTGTGAGTCCCAATAGCTTCAAGTGAATTCAATAACTCTTTTCCTACATTCTAATACTAGAGAGAGAATGAAAAACTAGCTAATATCCTCACATAGAATATAATCTTTGAGTCTTGATATAGCTTGAGTTTGGATGAAGCTTTTATATGAATTTGTTGTTCTTGAAATAACATTGCTTCATCGCTATGCCTCCTCCTCCTTTGGATATCATCGTTGTAGCGTATATTCTATCCAATCCTCCATAAATGGCACTAACAAGCTTGATAAATGAATTTACTACATTTGCACTCAATAAACCATTAGTACCGTTAATGGTGGTTGTAAAACATCATCAAAACATAAGGGCTAACACATGTATGTTCTAATTCTTTTGACAATGCACATACTTCAAATGGTGAGTTGAATCAAATAAGGAAATGCATATCATCCTTAGATTCAACACCAAATACATGCATTGCCAACAATGAAAAGCTTATGGACTTGTGTGTAAAGTCCCACAAAAATATTTCAAAGAAACCTATTCACTATGTATACAAATATAACAAAATTTACAAGTGTACCATTTGCAGGCGAAAAGGCCATATTACTAAACTTTATTATGATGCACAAAAATCCACCATGCCTAAAAATATTAATCATTGTCCCATCAAGCTACTTCATCTCATACACATGCATATGCACATATTGCACATCATAAACATGCTCATGTGTATAAGTGTGATTTTTGTGGTTGTTATGGTCATTTGACCAAATTTTATTTTGACTTGAAGAAGGTTTCTCATTTGCAAAATAATTTTCAAGATAAACCTATTTTTGCAAATGATTTCCGTGCACTACCCCTTGGTCAACACAAATCTTTTAGACCCTTTCATTGTACACTTTGCAATCGAAAAGGTCATGTATATGATTTTTTTTTGACCGTATTCGTGCACCATACACGCCCAAATGGGTTCATAACCCAAGGGCCTTGAATTTAAATGATAGGGGTCATGTCCCTAACTCTATTGGTATCAAAAATATTTGGGTACCAAAATGTGCTTAATTTCAAAAGTTTAAAAAATAAGTGTTTTTGGTTTTTGAACTCTTATGATTTTGATTTGAATGTTTTACATACTGAATAGTTTCTAATTCTTATGGATATATTATTAATTTATACATATCTAAAATTATTAAAAAAATTTAAACATATTTTAAAAATCTTGTTAATTTTTCATGTTCACTATGGTTTTGAGTCTTCGCGGTCGACCGCGCATGGCGTGGCGGTCGACCAGACAGCCTATTGTTCTGCCTTGGTTTCTGCTGTTTTCACGGTCGATCTCGCATGGCGCGGCGGTGGACCGAATGGAGCAGTAGCTTTTGTTTGTGTTTCTAGACTTTTCACGGTCGATCGCCGCAACATTCACGGTCGACCGCACATGCTAAATTCTGTTTCCAGATTATTTTTTGGTTATCAGGTTTTGGGTTTTGGTTGTAAAAATTTTATACCCGCTTGATCATCACCGTTGATCCATTACAAGAGCTCATCTGAGCCGCTATTTCTTTTCTCAAAAGAGCCGATCCCCCCCTCTCTCATTTCATCTGTTCCCAAAAATTTTCTCTCAAACCCTAGCTTCCGCCCTCTTCCATCGGTCTGCCGCAGCACCAACTCCGGTCGCCCGAGTTAGTTCTTCCTCTTCTTTGGGATCTCATCATCGTGTCTGGTATATCCTCTTTCATCCTCTTCCAGTTTTCTAGGATTTTGTTCTAGCTTATTCTAGGGTTTCATTTGTTCTCTTGCTCAATATGGCACCTAAAAAGAGATCTAAGTCTGTTAATGTCCATTTCCCTAATGCTGAGCACTATGAGGACTAACTTAGATATACTCATCTAACTCCCAAGTATAGGGAATTATGTAAATTGAAAATCTTATCTGGTAGGTCTATTGACTATGCTGATCTTGTGACCTATAATATTCCCGATCTTCTTAATAATGTTGGCCTACATCATATGTTAGATAAAAAGAATAAAGTACCTCATTATCCCTTTCTTGTTTATCTTTTTTATTCTAATATATCCATCTTCACATCTAATGATACCTTAGATCGTATGTGAAGAACACCTAGATTAAGTTTTTTGCTGATGAACTTGCGGGTATCCTTAAGATCCCGACAAGTGATGTTGACCTTATGACCATTGAACGTAATCATCCTTTTATTGATTCTGTGATGTTTCATCCTGGTTGCTCATATCACATGAATAATAACACCTTGAGTCCCTCTGCTAAAATTGTTGCCAAGATCATTGTCCACAATTTAACTCCCAAAACAGGGAGTTTAGATCATTTTGATCCAGACAAAGTCAATGCCATTTATGCTATCTTTGCTCATGTCAGAGTCAATTGGGGGAGTGTCTTTTTAGAGAATATGCTTAGCAAACATACTAAGTTCCTACCTTTTGGGTCCTTCCTTACCATCATCTTCAAACACTTCGGTGTTGATCTTTCCAATGAACTTAAGGTAGAACTAAGTAAAGAATTCTTTGATAAGACAACCCTAGCTAGGATGCATCTTGATGCACCCATATCTGCCCCTACATTGGTTCTTATCCCCTCTGCTGGTGCATCCTCATCTAGACCTCCTTCCTCTAGCTCCAGGCCTCGTCCTCGTACTCGCACAACTTTTCCGGGCAACGAGGTCGTTCGACGATTAGACAGTTTATATGCTAGAGTTTCTAGCCTCCAGTGGGATGTGAGCGAGATCCTCAAGCTCCAGCGTCAGTCCCTCGAGATTCTGGCTCTTGTTTCTGTTTTTGGCTCTGATTCCGGCTCAGCTTCTAGTTTTGACAATAGTTCTTATGAAGCATCTGGCTCAGAGGCAGGATCTGAGGATGTTGGTTCTGGTGATGGCTCCAATGGAAGTGATTGACTGACTTCTATGTGGATTTTATTTGTACTGTTTCATTAGAGTTTATGGTGTTTTATTTGGGTAAAAACTAAACCTTGGGTTGAAATATTTTGGTTTGACTCTTGGCTGAAACAATGTTCGTCTTATGATGTATTTGAATGTGACGATGTTGTGTGTTTTTTTGTTTTTGGCTAAACAATGTATAAATATTTTTCTCTCTATCGTTTTATCTATCTTTTGGTGTTGCATCATATGTTGTGGTTTACATTCTTTGTGGATGCAACTTTATGTGTTGACACTTCATGGATACAGGTGTCTTTTTCGTAGGGGGAGCATTTATATGATTACCTATTATGTTTGACTCTCGAGTGTGCATTTTATATGCTTATATCTTTTGTCTCTCATGCATTTTGACAGGGGGAGTTTTGCCTATATATATATTTTCTATACTATGCTTAAATGCAGGGGGAGCCTTGCTCATGTTTTCCCTTTTTGATGTTGTCAAAGGGGGAGAAATGATTGGTTTATTGGTTTGGTTTATTATGGCGTCATATTTTATTCACACTTTTATACATTTTATAAATTATTTGTCATCATAAAAAAGGGGAGATTGTTGGCTCCTTTGTTTTGATGATGATTTGCCAAACAATTTATAGCTAATTTATTTCCTAGTGGTTGTCATTTGCTTATTTTTACAGGAAATCTATATATGATGAAAAGCCATTAATATCAGAGTTAAAAATTCAAGATCAAGTTGTGACGTGCATTTTCCAACATTGGCCTACCAAGTGATGTGTCTTTGTTTTTATCATCATCGTCATACTTTTAAGTCACTGAATGATGTGATTTTCCTAACGTCATCATTTTCCCAAATGACGTTTGTTTTCCCAACTTAGGCCTACCAAGTGATGTGCCTTAGTTTTCATCATCATCGTCATACTGCTAAGTCACTGAACGATGTGATTTTCCTAACATCGTCATTTCCCCAAATGACGTTCGTTTTCCTAACTTAGGCCTACCAAGTGATGTGCCTTCATTTCATCACCATCGTCATACTACTAAGTTATTGAACGATGTGATTTTCCTAATGTCGTCATTTTCCCTAAATGATGTTCGTTTTCCCAACTTAGGTCTACAAAGTGATGTGCTTTCGTTTCTATCACCATCGTCATACTGCTAAGTTATTAAACGATGTGATTTTTCTAACGTTGTCATTTTCCCCAAATGATGTTCGTTTTCCTAACTTAGGCCTACCAAGTGATGTGTCTTTGTTTTCATCATCATCGTTATACTTCTAAGTCACTGAACGATGTGATTTTCCTAACGTCATCATTTTCCTCAAATGACGTTCGTTTTCCTAACTTAGGCCTATCAAGTGATGTGCTTTTGTTTTTATCACTATCGTCATACTGCTAAGTCACTGAACGATGTGATTTTCCTAACATCGTCATTTTCCCTAAATAATGTTTGTTTTTCAACTTAGGCCTACCAAGTGATGTGCCTTTGTTTTCTTCGTCGTTGTTATTATTAGTCATTGAATGACTTGATCATCCCAACATCGTCATATTTTGAACTTCGTTGTCCTACATTTGATCTAAAGCCTAAAAAAGGCTAAGGATAGAAGGGAAATCTTAGCATTAAAGTCTAAGAGAAACTCTTTAACAACTCATCATACTGAGGGGAAAAGTATGGCTAGTCTAACTCAAATGCCAATTGGTAAAGACAACTCAAGTCCGTTGATAGCTGAGGGTTTGCTAAAAATCCTAAGTTAAATGCTTCAATTACACAAAAAGCAAGAGAACAATATGTGGACAAAATATAAATTTTATTCATATATAATTGAAAGTACAGAAACTTGAAGTACATAGATTGAACTTAGAAGACTTGAACTACACTACGAGGTTCAGTTACAAGTTCTTTCGGCTACAACACAAAGTTCAGTTACAAGTTCCTTCGAACTACACTACGAAGTTCAGTTATAAGTTTTTGACGACCTTCGAGATTGCACTACGAGTCTCGTCCGCAACAACGTTGCTGTTATTGTTGTTGAAGTTTTATCTTTCGTTCCTGGGCATGAAGTCTTCCCCATACCCAACTTTTAACTTGGGTGCTTGTAGCACACGCCTACCTACTTGGGTAAACTGACTACTAATGAAAACACCACAAGCTCTGAGCATAGGATCAGTACTTCTTCCATCTCCGTGGAACGTGAAAGCAACTCTAACATTGTTGCTGACTCCTTCGAAAGGAAGCACTTCATTGTGTCTGCGAAGCTGCTACATAGACCGAAGTCCATAAATGGGACTGCATGCTTAGGGGCACATGGCATGTCAAAGCAGTAAGCATGTTTGGACTTAGGATATCTCATGGGGGTTACATTCAAAAGTCCAACAAGTTGTCGAAATATATTCTAATTTTGACTTTGGAAAACTAAGAAATCCTTAAACGAGCGAGCTACTACAAAGATCAAGAGATCAAGGATCAGATCAGAAGCGTTACCTGAAGCGACATCATCATCAACTTTGCCTACCTCACCGGTGATGATTATCGGAGCTTGGAATTTTGTAGGAAGCGAAGATGGGAGCCTTAAAATGCAAAGTCCCCTCTGAGTCATTTTGAAACACGGCACAGAAGAGGAAGATGAATCCTCTCAAAAAGAAATGGCCTATTTATAGGCGAAGGAGCCAACCAAGTGGTTGAGATTCGTTACACAAATCCCTAAGCACCGAACCACCAAAGGGTGCTGGGAACAAAGTGACGCAATCAATTGCATTCGTAATTAGCGCCAGAGAGGACGTGGCTCGAAGCGACGCATTAAGTACCAAAGGCTTAATGCTGACGAGACGAAGTAACAAATCCATGTGGATCAACAGTCTAGGAACTGTCGAAGGTTACTACGTCGTTCAACGAGATTCATTCTCATTCCCAAGTCAAAAAATGACGAAGGTCACTATTTCAAGTAGAGCCTGAATGTCGAGATTCAGTCGAAATTAGATTCGAACCTCGTCTTCGACGAGGGTCATTCACTTGATTTAAATTGGATTCGAACCTCATCTTCAACGAAGGTCATCCCTCTAATTAAACTCAAGTGTTGAGACTTGATTAAAATTGGATTCGAACCTCATCTTCGATGAAGGTCATCCCTCTAATTAAACTCAAGTGTTAAGACTTGATTAAAATTAGATTCAAACATCATCTTCGACGAGGGTCATTCACTTGATTTAAATTGGATTCGAACCTCGTCTTCAACGAAGGGCATCCCTCTAATTAAACTCAAGTGTTAAGACTTGATTGAAATTGGATTCGAACCTCGTCTTCGACGAAGGTCGTTCCTCTAATTGGACTCAAGTGCTGATACTTGATTGAAATTGGATTCGAACCTCGTCTTCGATGAAGGTCGTTCTTCTAATTGGACTCAAGTGCTAAGACTTGATTGAAATTGGATTCGAACCTCGTCCTCGATGAAGGTCATTCCTCTAATTGGACTCAAATGCTGAAGCTTAATTGAATGAGGCTAGAACCTCGTTATGTCAGATTTGAAATACAAAGTGGAGTTTGAATCCAACCTCGTATCAAAATGATAAGACTTATACTTGAAGTCTTAAATCTCAAGGCAACAAAGTTCATGAACTTAGACATCATATTATGTGTTGAGGTGCAAAGTAGAGCTAGTGGACAAAGACAGTAGAAGTTCTACTTATATATATAAAAAGAAAAACTACAAAAGTCTGATTACAAAAGAAATAGAGCTAAATAGATTCAGCAGTCTGACGAATCTCTTCAGCAAGCATAGCCAAGGATTCTTGATGTTCTGCCTCAACTTCAGCTAAGACACACCTACATAGCTCCTTATCAGAATAGGCACTCATATCATTAATAACTTTTTCTAGCTGTTCCATTCGATTGAGTTCTGCTTGGAGCAAGGGCTGATGCTGCACCTATTTAGAGGCTAATGTATGCCTCATATCCATCATGCCTGCCAACTCTGCCTCAGCCTCTGCCAGCTTGGTCTGAAGATCCTTAAGTTGAACTTGAAGATGATCGACTTGATGTTGTTTTTGAAGTTTAGCATTTGCAACCTTTTTACCCTCATGGGATAAATTCTCTTCGATCTCTTTAAGCTGCTTAACTCTCTGCTTGGTCTCAAGCAATTGGCAATCAAGTTCGAATAAGGAGTCATCCCTCTGGCGTATAGTTCGCATAGCTCATTCTTCAGCTAAAGGGTAAAGAGATCGAGACTGACGATTATGCTATTGATTGAAAAGATCTTCAACCTTGCTCAGGTACAACTAGTAAGATAAGACCGTGAGATTGGAGGTCAAATTCTTCATTAAGTCCAAGAAAGGTACCAGTACCTCCTTAACTCCTACAAAGTCCCCTCCATGATCTAAGACTTGAGTGGGAGATTCTCTCAAAATGATGAGGAAATTTTCTAATATTTGTGATACGGCAAATTTTCTCACCAAGACGATAGGAGAAAAGTGTATACTGCTAGAAGACACCGTTTCATGATGAGCGGTAGAAGAAACCGTAGCTTCTGTGAAAACTGGTGGCGCAGTGTACATGGTATGAGTGGCGATGGTTGCAGCAACCATTGCAGTAGTGGTAGGAGCGGCAGTGACTACGGTACTTGATGCGAAGCAAGTTTCAATCATGACGACGGAGCTGGTAAACACAACACTTATGTTCGTTGTGTCTTCAGCTTCAGCCATAGTGGTCGGAGCAAGTTCTGCTCCCACAGCTTCATTAGGATTAGCAGTCGAATTATCAACTCGGCCTGTTTCCATAGCTAAACTTGGACGCATCCTACTTTCAGTAGGGTCACCAGAAGCTGGTCCTGCCTCAGTACCCACATCAATAAAGGCAATGGAGTCTGTGGAGACAACTAAACACAGCGAATAGAGTTGTTAGTACCTTAAAAATCCAGAAAGGTAAAATATGTCTATCTTACCAGGATCAACAGGAGCGTTTTCAACATTGGTGCTTGGCACCAAATGCTATCCAGTACGGAGTCGGGCTAAAAGAACTTCCTCCTCAAGTTCCAAATCCGTTTCAACTTGTAGGGACTCTATCAAAGGGGTCTTGGGCGGAGAAATATTTCGCCTTGGTCTTTTGGCGAGGCATTTAGACTTGCGCATCTGCCCGAGTTCTTTAGACTTTTCCCCCACTTGTCTCGGGGCCTTAACTTCTGTAGTTCGTCCCGAATAAGAAGTATCAGAGGGAACCAAGTTGAAATTAAAATAAGTTAATGTTGGCATACCAGTGATCCCTTTATCAAGGGGTGGTTCTTCAGGAACCTGGGATTTCTGATAAGAGCCTTCGACAGTAGATTCAATGGGCGGAGAAAAGCCCTTAGAAGCATCACGTGGAGGAGGCTCACAAGGTTCGTCAGTAGGGGCGAAATCCTCAAACCCACCAAGATCTGCCCCATCTTTAAGAGCATCTCCTATATTGGAAGCAGCAGGCATGTGGCTTCCGTATTCGTTATCATGAGGAGATCTATGAGCCATATCCTCATTCATAACTGCGTCTATCTCCTCCCGAGTTTCATGAGGACTGGAAGGACGAGATTCTTCTCCTCGGCACTTTCTTCGGCATACAAAAACTCCTTGAGTCCTGGTATACGACTTCGTCTAGAAGCATTTCCAAATTTATACCGACGCCGAATATATCGTAGTCTCAAAGAATTAACATTAAAGTTTGGGATCGCTGCGTTTGCCATACAATGCCACTTGCAATAAGCAAGCATGGTCCGAGGCTGTGGATTCTGTTGTGAAAGCAAGAAACGAGCACCCGTGCCTCCGGCAATGGTCCAATGCTAAGCTCTGGCCCCAATAATCAAGCTACAACCCTCAGATTTTAGTTGAGTGTTGGGATTACCGACGTACAACTGATCATAGCCAAATTGGCGAGTGAAGCGACAAGGTAAGTAGGGTTCCAACACACACGCTGGGTCAAAACAATAAATATGATACCTGGGATGAATGGTCATAAGCCACATGAAGCAGCCAAGTGATAGGGAAGTGTATCCCTGACCGTTTGACACATCCACTACGGCTTGTCCATAGCTGGTTCCAGGAAAATGTGAAGAATATCGATTGAATTATCATTTCTTATGATCACGAAGAAAGCACCTTACCAAGGCCATGTAATGGTACTCCCAATCTGAGTTCTCCAATCTTGGAATGAAAGGGATAACTTGACCCTCCGTACGAGCAGAAGACGTGCTCATAAGGGTTGGGCAATGCAGAACAACCCATGCTATGAAATAGGTGTAGGGCAATCCTACCTTTGGATTCTCGTTGCCACGACAAAATTGATAATACAAACTCCGCAATCCACAATGAATGCGGGCGATCATGGCAGAGAGAAGGGCATAAGAACGGTCGTGCGCTAAACATACTGCTGGGAACACCACTTCCATTGGCAGCATGTCAAAGCTTCCAGAGACGACAACAACTTGTTGAAGCCATAACATAAGATATCTTGCCAGCAATACATTGGAAGAGATTGGTTCTCCACCTTGAAAGAAATAACTTTCAAAGATAGTACCGATAAGGTAACATTATTCATTCGATTTTGATATACGATGCATGGGTGGATAAGCAAGTAGTCGTCGAGATAATTCACTTGCGTCACAAGGACCCAATGGAACTATTGGATCATTCTTGTGCTCCAGATTCTTGAAGAGGTAACGCGTCCAAATGTTATGGCTGAGTAGCTTTTCACCCCTCTTATTGGGCCGTCCTTTCACATTCATACAAATATGGTAATGGCACATTACCTCCCAAAAGGTCTCTACCACCTGGGGGTGTTCTGTTTCTAGAGCAATTAACTCCCGTTGACCTGGGATGTATTCCTCATATGGATAATTTCCATTTAGCAACCCGGAGACTTCCTCCATCTCATGAAGAGCAATCCCTATTTCTCCATCGGGAGTAAAGAAAGTACGGGTTGTAGGGTTATATAACTCCAAAATAGCGAAGAATTTGTGGGAGTTATTGACTAACCCGAATTGCATTGCCCTGATGGGTACATAAAGACCAAATCTTTGCAGGTCTTCCTAATTCTCTGCAAGATGTATTTGGTCACACGAGACTACCATTGCGTAGGACTCCAATGAGACTAGCCAGGAGTCCTAAAGTCTTTAGCAGGGAATTGACCCGTTCGCCTAAAGAATGCACGGTCAAAAGTGTTAGCCTTCTCAACAGTCTCACCTGGGGGTGTTCTGTTTCTAGAGCAATTAACTCCCGTTGACCTGGGATGTATTCCTCATATGGATAATTTCCATTTAGCAACCCGGAGACTTCCTCCATCTCATGAAGAGCAATCCCTATTTCTCCATCGGGAGTAAAGAAAGTACGGGTTGTAGGGTTATATAACTCCAAAATAGCGAAGAATTTGTGGGAGTTATTGACTAACCCGAATTGCATTGCCCTGATGGGTACATAAAGACCAAATCTTTGCAGGTCTTCCTAATTCTCTGCAAGATGTATTTGGTCACACGAGACTACCATTGCGTAGGACTCCAATGAGACTAGCCAGGAGTCCTAAAGTCTTTAGCAGGGAATTGACCCGTTCGCCTAAAGAATGCACGGTCAAAAGTGTTAGCCTTCTCAACAGTCTCACCAATAGGAAGCTCCTTTTGAAAGATCCCCGGGTGCAATCCGGTAATGTAACGGCTACCGCTATCTATCTTAGCACCGCTTCGGGAAAAATAGTCACATGTAACCCCATCTTGTGTTGGGGTTAAATCCCAGTCCATTCTCCTTGAACCTGAGATGATCTTCAAAGCAGTAAGAGAAACGTCACGCTCTATCCGAGGCAAGAATAAGTTTCGCCTATTCATAGTTCTAAACCATTCATAAGTCCCGATATCCAATAGGTCGAGATCCTCTGAGGAGTCTCCAAATAAGAGAACATGCTTCATAATGTGTTCACGATTAATAGACTCTAGAGGAGCATCAGTAATCATACGCCTAAAGGTGGAAATCGAAGGTTGAGAAAGAAGATCCACTTCTTCTGGCTCCCGTTCTCTGAACAAAGGAATACTCTCAAGGGTAGAGTAATGAGGATGAGTTGCAGCCACTTGAATACCATCCGCTCCCAGATCACCATGTTAGGGAAGTGGAACAGAGGGATATACAACTGCACAAACAAACAAATAAGGTTAGTCTCAAGCGACAGTTACAGCCAAATGACACGAAGGTCATTTCAGCAATGAACTTCGACAGTCGTTCAAATGATGAACCTCATGTTACAACAAAATGTCAAACTTTGATGGCCGGGTAAATTTCATTCATTTGAAAAACCTCTACAGGGAAAACAAGGGTCGTTAGTGTAGCAAAGCTCGTTGGTGAAAACGAGGTTTGCAGTTCATCATTTGAAGACAAGGTTCGTCAATCCAACGAACATAGTCAATGAAAAGACGAAGTTCATCATATAAACGAATTTCATTTAACAAAGCTAGAGGACGACCCTCGTCAGGATAGCCAACGTCGTTGGACACGTGAGATTCAACTAGCAGATAAGACTCCTCAAAAGACGAGACAAGTCATAGAGACGAACCACATCGATGATGAGCCTCATCAAATCAAAAAGACGTCATCTTTATGATGAGTCTGGAAGAAACTGTTCATCTTCCTCAAGAGAGCCTCATCAAATCAAAAAGACGTCATCTTTATGATGAGTCTGGAAGAAACTGTTCATCTTCCTCAAGAAACCCAAGTCTAAACGTCATCTTTATGATGAGTCTGGAAGAAACTGTTCATCTTCCTCAAGAAACCCAAGTCTAAAATAGACAAGGTTGATATCTTTTAGAACATAAATCGTGCGTTTAGATCCATTACCCAAGAAAGTAGGTAAAACATTGGGTTCGTGTGAAGAACCGACAACCTTCTTGCCCGTACCCTTTCTCCAGTCTACAGCGGTCTTGGGGGCCATTGATTTCGTTTGAGGAGCTTGTAAAGGAGAAAAGATTAAAATTTTAGAAGAGGAGGAATTCAGATAGTCCAAACGATAAAGGGAAGAAAGGACTTCTCATATGATGATCCCCTATATATAAGGGCGGGAAAAGGTCGAATCAAGGGTCGCGATCTTCAGTTGAGATCATTTGATGAGATCTTTCCCCTACAAGATATGCGGACGGGATTCACGGAGATCTCTACGCACCAACTGGCAACCATTTATTGGGTCTGGAAAAGGTGCATAACAGCGTTGCTGACGAAGCCACAAGGTATTATTTGTCAGATGACTGTTATCCTGACAAAGTTCGTACAGAGGGACGAACTCCAGAATGAACCTCAGGATAATATCCATGTTGAACCTTGTAGTAAAGATGAAGTTCATGACAAAACTAGGTTCGTTAGATAAACTCTGCGAGTTCAAGATGCCTATAGGTATTTAAAGTGTTTCAGACTACATGCAACCCAATTCAAGTCTGAAAACTTTGAAGGGGGTTTTGTAGGCATTCAAAAATGCTAAATTTCAAAATGCAACCCAATTCAAGTCTGAAAACTTTGAAGGGGGTTTTGTAGGCATTCAAAAATGCTAAATTTCAAAATATGAGAAGGATGGTCAGGAAAACGAACCTCGGGGGTTTTGTAGGCATTCAAAAATGCTAAATTTCAAAATATGAGAAGGATGGTCAGGAAAACGAACCTCGTCTCAATCAGAGACGAGGCTTGTTGTTTAGTGAAGATCAACCTCGAGAACGCATGTTATCGAGCAGTAAAACTCGACAACAAACAGCGAAGCTCGTCATTAGAAACAAGGTTCGACATTCATCTTCGAAGGATAAGGTTCGTCAGTGAAGATAAAACTCATTGTTGGATTTGAAGCTCGTCAGTGAAGATGAGGTTCGTTTAAGGGAAAGTCATCAGGTTTACTATGCAGTTGGTTCCAGCTATCGAAGATGGGTTCGTTGGTGAAGATGAAATTCGTCAGACGAAGTCAGTGAAGACAAAATTCGTTAGAAGAAGCTTATTTAATGCAAAGTACACTTTGTAAGACGAACCTCGCTGCGTAACGAGGCTCGTCTTACATGGCGAACCCCGTTTTAATTAAAGATGAGGTTTGTTGTCCACGAAAGATTTAGCTGCTACGGATCTGAAGACTTAGTCAGCCACGTGGGCTAATCTTTAGGAGCACGTTATGACATGTGCTGATTTGGAGGAGGCAGTTACGCCCCTCTACCCGTGATCTTAGCACATCAGTTACGTGCTTAAACCCTATAAATAGTCATGGATGGCTACATGGATAAGGGTTGGAAATTTTCGACTTGGACTTGAAGAAATATCAGAGATCAGAGTTTCTGCGTACGGATCCGGAGTTTGAACTTTGATTCCAGCCGATTAACGAATGTGAGAAGCTTTAGCGATCTTGTCCTGATCGTCAACGGGAGACAATATCAACTCAAGCATCAAGGGAAGCATCCTTTCGCTATTAAAAACCCATGTTAAACAAAAAGAGGCTGAATTAATCTTCTCTTCATCTGTAATCGAGAGAGAGAGAGTGAGTGATTGTAAGGGTTTCGTACCAAGTGATCGAACCCATTTCTTAAAACAAGAGAATCAATTAACCTTCGAATTTTTTGACCCTACAATATATGATTATGAGATTTTTGTTTTAATTATGGATAGTTATGATCTTTGAATATTTGATTGTTATAATTTCTAATTACGGATAGTTTTAATTTGATGAGATTTCTTAGATGACTATAATATTAGATGTCCACATATCATTTTTAATAGGATAGACGGACATGTGTGTATTTATGATATGATACAAGACATTTGTTTTGTGCATTTACAATACAAATTATATGTTCGTGCTTGGACGGGTTGTATGGTTTCTTTACTTTGTATATCTAATTGTTTGTTGTTCTATATATCACTTTTGTTTGTTGTGGTCTTGCATCTAAAAGTTAAATTATATTGAATTTTTTCTTTGGACTACTATTGCTTCAAAAGTAGATAACATAAGCAAAAAAAAATTTATCTTATAAAAGAAATATAAAATAAGGACATGGATAATTTTAGATTAAATTTTGAAACTCAAATGAGATGGTTTGGCCAGCAATCTCTCCTTTATAATATCTCTCTTTTTTATGCAAGTATTCTAAAAAAAGAAATAAAGGTAAAAAAAAGATACTACCTCCTTTAATAAGTGTGTGGATTGTTTTTATTCCAAGTTTTTAAATTCAAATTAAGGAGGGATACCCGATAATTTTTCAGATGTAAAGTTAATAGTAAATTACAAATTTCTTTTTCATATAAAGGGGGAATTTAACCCATTTCTTTTTCTATTTCTATTACCCTTTTATGTAGTTCAATTTGTCCTCCCACTCACAGAATAACAAATCCAGACTTCTTTTACTTATGATGCCTTCCACTTTATCATCTACCTGTTTAGGATTAATTTGATAGTCAGGGTATGTTATAATAGTAGTAACCATGAATTTATTATTCAATAGACAAAAGGTCTTCACGTGTAATCACTAACATCCATCTCTTCTATAAAAATTGAATATGAGTAAATTTTATTAAATCCCTAGTAAGTTTAGGAATTTGACACTAAATGCCTAGTATGTTTGAAACTCTCACTAACATCCATCTCTTCTATAAAAATTGAATATGAATAAATTTCATTAAATCCCTAGTAAGTTTAGGCATCTGACACTAAATCCCTAATATGATT